>NC_090409.1:1350000-1707500 GCF_036365525.1 Heterodontus francisci | reverse complement strand
CAGCACAGACACTGAGACTTATATATATGCGCACACACACACACACACGCACACACACGACAGCCCAGACACTGAGACTGATATATATGCACACACACACACACACACACACACCACAGCACAGACACTGAGACGTATATATATATATGCACAAACACACACACACATACCACAGCCCAGACACTGAGACTTATATATATGCACACACACACACACACACACCACAGCCCAGACACTGAGACTTATATATGTGCACACACACACACACACACATACACACACACACACCACAGCCCAGACACTGAGACTTATATATGTGCACACACACACAAACACACACACACACCACAGCAGCCCAGACACTGAGACTTATATATATGCACACACACACACCACAGCCCAGACACTGAGACTCATATGTATGCACACACAAACAAACACACACACACACACACATACACACCACAGCCCACAGGTCAGACACTGATTCCTATATTTATGCACACACACAAACACACACACACACACACACACACAAACACACACACCACAGCCCAGACATTGATAATTATATATATGCTCACACACACACACACACACACACCCCACAGCCCAGACACTGAGACTTATATATCTGCACACACACACACACACACACACACACACACAAACACACACACCACAGCCCAGACATTGAGAATTATATATCTGCGCACACACACACACACACACACAAACACACACCACAGCCCAGACACTGAGACTTATATATCTGCACACACACACACACACACACACACACACACACACACACACACACACACACACACCACAGCCCAGACATTGAGAATTATATATATGCTCACACACACACACAGCCCAGACCCTGAGACATACATATATGTATACACACACACACCAGAACCCAGGCACTGAGATATATATATATATATATTTATATATATATGCACACAGACACACTGTCTCTCGCTCTTTCGCACACATGTTCTCTCTCTCTCTCTCTCGCTCACATGCACTCACAGACATACACGCACTTGCTGAATCACATTCTCTCAAATATGTGCACACCCTCTCTCTCTCTCTTTCTGACACTCACCCACATACACAGATCTGGTAACTTTGCTCCAGTCTGATGTCTAATTTCTCTGTTTATTTCCCTTCCTCACAGTTAACTTGCTGATGATTGGGATCCTGTCTCGGGGAAAGTGCGGTCTCTCCAAATGTGTCACTCGGTACTTGGTGGCCATGTCAGCGGCTGATGTACTGGTCATTATCCTGGACCTGATATTCAGACACATTCCCATTGTTTATTGGGAACAGTTTCTGTTCCTGTGGTCCATCCCCGTGTGTAATATCCACGCCGTCCTGCTTTACACAGTCACAGACTGTTCTGTCTGGTTCACCGTCACTTTCACCTTTGATTGATTTGTGGCCATTTGTTGTCAGAATCTGAAAAGTAAATATTGCAGTGAGAAAGCATCGGCTGTGGTTGTGCGAACAGTGAGTGTGCTGAGCTGTTTAAAGAACATCTTCTGGTATTTTATGTTAACGGGTTGGTATCGGCTGGGGAACCACCCTGGTTTTGTTCTGTAACAGCGGATGCTCGGTTATCTCGTGTCTGGGGAACAATCGAGTTCCTCCATAGCATTCTAACCCCGGCCGTCCCATTTGTGCTGATTCTGCTGCTCAACGCTCTCACCGTCAGACACATTTTAGTGAGCAGCAGAGGATGCAGGAGACTCCGGGCTCACAGCAGTGTGGAGAGTCACAGAGACCCCGAGATGGAGAGTCGAAGGAAATCTATCATTTTACTGTTAGTTATCTCTGGGAATTTCATGCTGTTGTGGGCCCTGTTAATGGTGTATTCTATATGGTACCGGATGTATGATTTGGGTTCTCAGTCTGTTTATCTCCCTCGGTTTCTGATGGAATTGTCCTTCATGCTCCAGCTCCTGAGCTGCTCCACAAACACTGCGATTTACGCCGTGACCCAGACTCAGTTCCGAGAGCAGGTGAAGAATGTGCTGAAATATCCCTTTACTACAATTGTTAAATTAATTCAATAATCAGAGGAGGGGGAGGGGCCTGTCACCATGGAGACAGAGCGGGGGAGGGGACTGTCACCATGGAGACAGAGCGGGGGGGGGACTGTCACCATGGAGACAGAGCGGGGTAGGGGACTGTCACCATGGAGACAGAGCGGGGGAGGGGCCTGTCACCATGGAGACAGAGCGGGGAAGGGGCCTCTCAGCATGGAGACAGAGCGGGGTAGGAGACTGTCACCATGGAGACAGAGCGGGGGAGGAGACTGTCACCATGGAGACAGAGCGGGGGAGGGGCCTCTCACCATGGAGACAGAGCGGGGGAGGAGACTGTCACCATGGAGACAGAGCGGGGGAGGGGCCTCTCACCATGGAGACAGAGCGGGGGAAGGGCCTCTCACCATGGAGACAGACCGGGGGAGGAGACTGTCACCATGGAGACAGAACGGGGGAGGAGACTGTCACCATGGAGACAGAGCGCGGGCGGGGCCTGTTTCCAGGGTGACGGTGTCTGGGGGCGGAGTCTATTTCCAAG
This sequence comes from Heterodontus francisci, assembly GCF_036365525.1. Taxonomy (NCBI): domain Eukaryota; kingdom Metazoa; phylum Chordata; class Chondrichthyes; order Heterodontiformes; family Heterodontidae; genus Heterodontus; species Heterodontus francisci. Next base: position 1,704,902 of record NC_090409.1, on the reverse strand, counting down.
GTGACAGGGTGGCAGGAATATGTTACCAGGGTGACGGGAAGTGGGGGGGTGGTGTCTGTTTCCATTGTGACGAGGTGGGGGCGTGGTCTGTTTCCAGGGTGAAGAGAGTTGGAGCGGAGTCTGTTTCCAAGGTGACGGCGAATGGGGGCGGGGTCTGTTTCCAGTGTGACGACGTGGGGGCGGGGTCTGTTTCCACTGTGACGGGAGTGGGAGTGGGGTCTGTTTCCACTGTAACGTTGTCTGGGGGCACGGTCTGTCAGCATGGAGACAGAGCGGGGTCGGGGCCTGACTGCACGGTGACGGTGTCTGGGGGCGGAGTCTGTTTCCAGTGTGACGAGGTGGGGGCGGGGTCTGTTTCCAGGGTGACGGGAGTGGGGGCGGGGTCTGTTTCTAGAGTGGCGAGAGTAGGGGCGCGGTCTGTTTCCAGGCAGACGGGAGTGGGGGCGGGGTCTGTTTCCAGGGTGCGGGAGTGGGGGCGGGGTCTGTTACCAAGGTGAAGGAGTGGGGGCGGGGTCTGTTTCCCGGGTGACGGGAGAGGTGGCGGGGTCTGTATCCAAGGTGACGGCGATTGGGGGCGGGGACTGTTTCCAGGGTGACGGGATTGGGGGCGGGGCCTGATTCCAGAGTGACGGCGAAAGGGGGCGGGGTCTGTTTTCAGAGTGACGGGAGTGGGGCCGGGGTCTGTTTCCAGAGTGACGGGAGTGTGGGCGGGGACTGTTTCCAGAGTGACGGGAGTGGTGGCGGGTTCTGTTTCCAGGGTGACGGGAGTGGGGGCGGGGTCTGTTTCCAGGGTGCGGGAGTGGGGGCGGGGTCTGTTACCAAGGTGAAGGAGTGGGGGCGGGGTCTGTTTCCCGGGTGACGGGAGTGGGGGTGGGGTCTGTTTCCAGGGTGACGGGAGTGGGGGCGGGGTCTGTTTCCAGGGTGACGGGAGTTGGGGCGGGGTCTGTTTCCAAGGTGACGGCAGTACTGAAGGGGTCTGTTTCCAGAGTGACAGGAGTGGGGGCGTGGTCTGTTTCCAGATTGACGGGAGTAGGGGCGGGGTCTGTTTCCAGGGTGACGGGAGTGGGAGCGGCGTCTGTTTCCAGGGTGTCGGGAGTGCGGGCGGGGTCTGTTACCAAGGTGACGGGAGTGGAGGCGGGGTCTGTTTCCAGTGTGACGAGGTGGGGGCGGGGTCTGTTTCCACGGTGACAGACGAGGGGGCGGGGTCTGTTTCTGGATTGGCGGGAGTGGGGGCGGGGTCGGTTTCCAAGGAGACGGGAGCGAGGGCGGGGTCTGTTTCCAGGGTGACGGGAGTGGGGGCGGGGTCTGTTTCCAGAGTGACGGCGAGTGGGGGCGAGGTCTGGTTCCTGAGTGATGGGAGTTGCGGCGGGTCTGTTTCCAGAGTGACGGGAGTGTGGGCGGGGTCTGTTTCCAAGGTGATGGCAGTTGGGGGCGGGGTCTGATTCCAAGGTGAGGTGAGTTGGGCGGGGTCTTTTTCCAGAGTGACGGGAGTAGGGGCGGGGTCTGTTTCCAGAGTGAAAGGAGTGGGGGGGCGGGGTCTGTTTTCAGGTTGACGGGAGTGGGGCGTGGTCTGTTTCCAGGCAGACGGGAGTGGGGCCGGGTCTGTTTCCAGAGTGACGGGTGTGGGAAAGGGGTCTGTTTCCAAAGTGATGGGAGTGGGGTGGGGGTCTGTTTCCAAGTTGACGGGAGTGGGGGCGGGTCTGTTTCCAGAGTGACAGGAGTGGGGGCAGGGTCTGTTTCCAAGGTGAATGAGTGGGGGCGGGGTCTGTTTCCAGAGTGACGTAGTAGGGAAGGGGTCTGTTTCCAAAGTGACGGGAGTGGGGTCGGGGTCTGTTTCCAAGTTGACGGGAGTAGGGGCGGGGTTTGTTTCCAAGTTGAGGGAGTGGGGGGCGGGGTCTGTTTCCAGAGTGACGGGAGTAGGGGCGGGGTCTGTTTCTAAAGTGACGGGAGTGGGGTCGCGGTCTGTTTCCAAGTTGACGGGAGTGGGTGCGGGTTCTGTTTCCAGAGTGACAGAAGTGGGGGCGGGGTCTGTTTCTAGGGTAACGGGAGTGGGGGCGAGGTCTGTTTCCAGAGTGACGGGAGTGGGAGCGGGGTCTGTTTCCAGAGGAACGGGAGTGGGGGCGGGGTCTGTTTCCAGAGTGACGGGAGTGGGGGCGGGGCCTGTTTCCAGAATGACGGGAGTGGGGGTGGGATCTGATACCAAGGTGACGGGTGTGGAGGGCGGGGTCTGTTTCCAGAGGAACGGGAGTGGGGGCGGGGTCTCTTTCCAGAATGACGGGCGTAGGGGCGGGGCCTGTTTCCAGAGTGACGCGAGAAGGGGTGGAATCTGTTACCAAGGTGACGGATGTGGGGGGCGGGGTCTGCTTCCAGAGGAACGGGAGTGGGGTCGGGGTCTGATTCCAGAGTGACGGGTGTGGGGGCGGTGTCGGTTACCAAGGTGACGGATGTGGGGGCGGGATCTGTTTACAAGGTGACGGCAGTACGGGCGGGGTCTGTTTCCAAGGTGACGGGAGTGGGGGAGGGGTCTGTTTCCAAGGTGACGGCAGCAGGGGTGGTGTCTGTTTCCAAGGTGATAGGAGTTGGGGCGCGGTCTGTTTCCAGAGTGACGGCAGAAGGGGCGGGGTCTGTTTCCAGAGTGACAGGAGTGGGGGCGTGGTCTGTTTCCAGATTGACGGGAGTAGGGGCGGGGTCTGTTTCCAGGGTGACGGGAGTGGGGAGGGGTCTGTTTCCAGTGTGACGGGACTGGGGGCGGGGTCTGTTACCAAGGTGCCGGAGTGGGTGCGGGGTCTGTTTCCAGTGTGACGAGGTGGGGGCGGGGTCTGTTTCGAGGGTGACGGAAGAGGGGGCGGGGTCTGGTTCTAGATTGGCGGAGTGGGGGCGGGGTCGGTTTCCAAGGAGACAGGAGCGAGGGCGGGGTCTGTTTCCAGGGTGACGTGAGTGGGGGCGGGGTCTGGTTCCAGAGTGACTGGAGTGTGGGCGGGGTCTGTTTCCAAGGTGACGGCAGTTGGGGCGGGGTCTGTTTCCAAGGTGAGGAGAGTTGGGGCGGGGTCTGTTTCCAGAGTGACGGGAGTAGGGGCGGGGTCTGTTTCGAGAGTGACAGGAGTAGGGGGCGGGGTCTGTTTTCAGGTTGACGGGAGTGGGGCGTAATGTGTTTCCAGGGTGACGGTAGTGGGGGCAGGGTCTGTTTCCAGAGTGACGGTTGTGGGGGCGGGATCTGTTCCCAAGGTGATGGGAGTGGGGGGGCGGTGTCTGTTTCCAGAGTGACAGGTGTGGGGGCAGGGTCTGTTTCCAGGGTGACGGGAGTGGGGGCGGGGTCTGTTTCCAGAGTGACGGGAGTGGGGGCGGGGTCTGTTTCCAGAGGAACGGGAGTGGGTGCGGGTTCTGTTTCCAGAGTGACAGGAGTGGGGGCGGGGTCTGTTTCTAGGGTGACAGGAGTGGGGGCGAGGTCTGTTTCCAGAGTGACGGGAGTGGGAGCGGGGTCTGTTTCCAAAGTGACGGGAGTGGGGTCGGGGTCTGTTTCCAGAGGAACGGGAGTGGGGGCGGGGTCTGTTTCCAAAGTGACGGGCGTGGGGGCGGGCCTGTTTCCAGAGTGACGGGACTGGGGGTGGGATCTGTTACCAACGTCACGCGTGTGGGGGGCGGGGTCTGTTTCCAGAGGAATGGGAGTGGGGTCGGGGTCTGTTTCCAGAGTGACGGGTGTGGGGGCGGGGTCTGTAACCAAGATGACGGGTGCGGGGGCGGGGTCTGTTTCCAGTGTGTTGAGGTGGGGGCGGGGTCTGTTTCCAGGGTGACGGGAGTGGTGGCGGGGTCTGTTTCAAACGTGATGGGAGTGGGGGCGGGGTCTGGTTCCAGAGTGACGGGAGTGTGGGCCGGGTCTGTTTCCAAGGTGACGGCAGTTGGGGCGGGGTCTGTTTCCAAGGTGAGGAGAGTTGAGGCGGGGTCTGTTTCCAGAGTGACGGGAGTAGGGGCGGGGTCTGTTTCGAGAGTGACAGGAGTAGTGGGCGGGGTCTGTTTTCAGGTTGACGGGAGTGGGGCGTAATCTGTTTCCAGGGTGACGGTAGTGGGGGCGGGGTCTGTTTCCAGAGTGACGGTTGTGGGGGCGGGATCTGTTCCCAAGGTGATGGGAGTGGGGGGGCGGTGTCTGTTTCCAGAGTGACAGGTGTGGGGGCAGGGTCTGTTTCTAGGGTGACGGGAGTGGGGGCGGGGTCTGTTTCCAGAGTGACGGGAGTGGGGGCGGGGTCTGTTTCCAGAGGAACGGGAGTGGGGGCGGGGTCTGTTTCCAGAGTGACGGGTGTAGGGGCGGGGTTTGTTTCCAAGTTGAGGGAGTGGGGGCGGGTTCTGTTTCCAGAGTGACGGGAGTAGGGGCGGGGTCTGTTTCCAAAGTGACGGGAGTGGGGTCGGGGTCTGTTTCCAATTTGACGGGAGTGGGTGCGGGTTCTGTTTCCAGAGTGACAGGAGTGGGGGCGGGGTCTGTTTCTAGGGTGACAGGAGTGGGGGCGAGGTCTGTTTCCAGAGTGACGGGAGTGGGAGCGGGGTCTGTTTCCAGAGGAACAGGAGTGGGGGCGGGGTCTGTTTCCAGAGGAACGGGAGTGGGGGCGGGGTCTGTTTCCAAAGTGACGGGCGTGGGGGCGGGCCTGTTTCCAGAGTGACGGGACTGGGGGTGGGATCTGTTACCAACGTCACGCGTGTGGGGGGCGGGGTCTATTTCCAGAGGAATGGGAGTGGGGTCGAGGTCTGTTTCCAGAGTGACGGGTGTGGGGGCGGGGTCTGTTACCAAGATGACGGGTGCGGGGGCGGGGTCTGTTTCCAGTGTGTTGAGGTGGGGGCGGGGTCTGTTTCCAGGGTGACGGGAGTGGTGGCGGGGTCTGTTTCAAACGTGATGGGAGTGGGGGCGGGGTCTGTTTCCAGGTTGACGGGAGTTGGGGCGGGGTCTATTACCAAAGTGACGGGTGTAGGGGCGGGGTCTGTTTCAAGGGTGACGGGCGTGGGGGCGGGGCCTGTTTCCAGAGTGACGGGAGTGGGGGTGGGATCTGTTACCAACGTGACGCCTGTGGGTGGCGGGGTCTGTTTCCAGAGGAATTGGAGTGGGGTCGGGGTCTGTTTCCAGAGTGATGGGGTGGGGGCGGGGTCTGTTTCCAAGGTGACGGCTGTAGGGGCGGGGTCTGTTTCCAAGGTGAGGGGAGTTGGGGTGGGGTCTGTTTCCAGAGTGACGGGAGTAGGGGCGGTGTCTGTTTCCAGAGTGACAGGAGTGGGGGCGGTGTCTGTTTTCAGTGTGACGGAAGTGGGGGCGGGGTCTCTTTCCAGAGTGACGGGTGTGGGGGCGGGGTCAGTTTCCAAGTTGATGGCAGTGGGGGCGGGGTCTGTTTCCAAGGTGACGGCTGTAGGGGTGGGGTCTGTTTCCAAGGTGAGGGGAGTTGGGGCGGGGTCTGTTTCCAGAGTGACGGGAGTAGGGGCGGGGTCTGTTTCCAGAGTGACAGGAGTGGGGGCGGTGTCTGTTATCAGTGTGACGGAAGTGGGGGCGGGGTCTCTTTCCAGAGTGACGGGTGTGGGGGCGGGGTCAGTTTCCAAGTTGATGGGAGTGGGGGCGGGGTCTGTTTCCACGGTGACGGCAGTAGGGGCGGGGTCTGATTCCAGAGTGACGGGAGTGGGGCGGGGTCTGTTTCCAGAGTGACGGGAGTAGGGGCGGGGTCTGTTTACAAAGTGACGGGAGTGGGGCGGGGTCTGTTTCCAGAGTGACAGGCGTGTGGGGAGGGGTCTGTTTCCAGGGTGACGGGAGTGGGGGCGGGGCCTGTTTCCAGAGTGACGGAGTGGGGGCTGGATCTGTTACCAAGGTGATGGGTGTGGGGGGCGGGGTCTGTTTCCAGAGTGACGGGAGAGGGGGCGGGATCTGTTTCCAGAGGAACGTGAGTGGGGGCGGGGTCTGTTTCCAGAGTGACGGGTGTGGTGCGGGTCTGTTACCATGGTGACGGGTGTGGGGGCGGGGTCTGTTTCCAGAGTGACGGGAGTGGGGGGCGGGGCCTGTTTCCAGAGTGACGGGAGTGGTGGCGGGGTCAGTTTCCAAGGTGACGCAGTGGGGGCGGGGTCTGGTTCCAGGGTGACGGGAGTGGGGGCGGGGTCTGTTACCAAGGTGACGGCAGTGGGGGCGGGGTCGGCATCCAGTGTGACGGGTGTGGTGGCGGGGTCTGTATCCAGGGTGACGGGAGTGGGGGCGGGGTCTGTTTCCAGGTTGACGGGAGTCGGGGCGGGGTCTGTTTCCAGAGTGACGGGAGTGGGGGCGGGGTCTGTTTCCAGAGGAATGGGAGTGTGGGCGGGGTCTGTTTCCAGAGTGACGGGAGTGGGGGCGGGATCTGTTTCCAAGGTGACGGCAGTGGGGGCGGGTTCTGTTTCCAGAGTGACGGGAGTAGGGGCGGGGTCTGCTTCCAAAGTGACGGGAGTGGGGTCGGGTCTGTTTCCAAGTTGACGGGAGTGGGGACGGGTTCTGTTTCCAGAGTGACGGCAGTGGGGGCGGGATCTGTTACCAAGGTGACGGGTGTGGGTTGCGGGGTCAGTTTCCAGAGTGACGGGAGTGGGGGCTGTGTCTGTTTCCAGAGTGACGGCAGTGGGGGCGGGGTCTGTTACCAATGTGACGGGTGTTGGGGGCGGGGTCTGTTTCCATTGTGACGGGGTGGGGGCGGGGTCTGTTTCCAGGGTGACGAGAGTTGGAGCGGAGTCTGTTTCCAGGATGATGGCGAATGGGGGCGGGGTCTGTTTCCAGAGTTACGGGTGGCGGGCGGAGTCTATTTCCAAGGTGACGGCGAATGGGGAGGGGTCTGTTTCCAGTGTGACGACGTAGGGGCGGGGTCTGTTTCCACTGTGACGGGAGTGGGAGTGGGGTCTGTTTCCACTGTAACGGTGTCTGGGGGAGGGGTCTGTTAGCATGGAGACAGAGCGGGGGGCGGGGCCTGACAGCACGGTGACGGTGTGTGGGGGCGGAGTCTGTTTCCAGTGTGACGAGGTGGGGGCGGGGCCTGTTTCCAGGGTGACGGGATTGGGGCGGGGTCTGTTTCTAGAGTGGCAAGAGTAGGGGCTGGGTTTGTTTCCAGGGAGACGGGAGCGAGGGCGGGGTCTGTATCCAAGGTGACGGCGATTGGGGGCGGGGACTGTTTCCAGGGTGACGGGAGTGGGGGCGGGGCCTGCTTCCAGAGTGACGGCGAGTGGGGGCGGGGTCTGTTTTCAGAGTGACGGGAGTGGAGCCGGGGTTTGTTTCCAGAGTGACGGGAGTGTGGGCGGGGTCTGTTTCCAGAGTGACGGGAGTGGGGGCGGGGTCTGTTTCCATTGTGACGGGGACTGGGGGCGGGATATGTTTCCAAGGTGACGGCGAATGGGGACGGGGTCTGTTTCCAGAGTGACGGGAGTGGTGGCGGGTTCTGTTTCCATTGTGACGGGAGTGGGGGCGGGGTCTGTTTCCAGGGTGCGGGAGTGGGGGCGGGGACTGTTACCAAGGTGACGGGAGTGGGGGCGGGGTTTGTTTCCCGGGTGACGGGAGTGGTGGCGGGGTCTGTATCCAAGGTGATGGGAGTGGGGGCGGGGTCTGTTTCCAGGGTGACGGGTGTTGGGGCGGGGTCTGTTTCCAAGGTGACGGCAGTACGGGCGGGGTCTGTTTCCAAGGTGACGGGAGTGGGGGCGGGGTCTGTTTCCAAGGTGACGGCAGCAGGGGTGGTGTCTGTTTCCAAGGTGAGGGGAGTTGGGGCGCGGTCTGTTTCCAGAGTGACGGCAGAAGGGGCGGGGTCTGTTTCCAGAGTGACAGGAGTGGGGGCGTGGTCAATTTCTAGATTGGCGGAGTGGGGGCGTGGTCTGTTTCCAGATTGACGGGAGTAGGGGCGGGGTCTGTTTCCAGGGTGACGGGAGTGGGGAGGGGTCTGTTTCCAGTGTGACGGGACTGGGGGCGGGGTCTGTTACCAAGGTGCCGGAGTGGGTGCGGGGTCTGTTTCCAGTGTGACGAGGTGGGGGCGGGGTCTGTTTCCAGGGTGACGGAAGAGGGGGCGGGGTCTGGTTCTAGATTGGCGGAGTGGGGGCGGGGTCGGTTTCCAAGGAGACAGGAGCGAGGGCGGGGTCTGTTTCCAGGGTGACGTGAGTGGGGGCGGGGTCTGGTTCCAGAGTGACTGGAGTGTGGGCGGGGTCTGTTTCCAAGGTGACGGCAGTTGGGGCGGGGTCTGTTTCCAAGGTGAGGAGAGTTGGGGCGGGGTCTGTTTCCAGAGTGACGGGAGTAGGGGCGGGGTCTGTTTCGAGAGTGACAGGAGTAGGGGGCGGGGTCTGTTTTCAGGTTGACGGGAGTGGGGCGTAATGTGTTTCCAGGGTGACGGTAGTGGGGGCAGGGTCTGTTTCCAGAGTGACGGTTGTGGGGGCGGGATCTGTTCCCAAGGTGATGGGAGTGGGGGGGCGGTGTCTGTTTCCAGAGTGACAGGTGTGGGGGCAGGGTCTGTTTCCAGAGGAACGGGAGTGGGTGCGGGTTCTGTTTCCAGAGTGACAGGAGTGGGGGCGGGGTCTGTTTCTAGGGTGACAGGAGTGGGGGCGAGGTCTGTTTCCAGAGTGACGGGAGTGGGAGCGGGGTCTGTATCCAGGGTGACGGGAGTGGGGGCGGGGTCTGTTTCCAGGTTGACGGGAGTCGGGGCGGGGTCTGTTTCCAGAGTGACGGGAGTGGGGGCGGGGTCTGTTTCCAGAGGAATGGGAGTGTGGGCGGGGTCTGTTTCCAGAGTAACGGGAGTGGGGGCGGGATCTGTTTCCAAGGTGACGGCAGTGGGGGCGGGTTCTGTTTCCAGAGTGACGGGAGTAGGGGCGGGGTCTGCTTCCAAAGTGACGGGAGTGGGGTCGGGTCTGTTTCCAAGTTGACGGGAGTGGGGACGGGTTCTGTTTCCAGAGTGACGGCAGTGGGGGCGGGATCTGTTACCAAGGTGACGGGTGTGGGTTGCGGGGTCAGTTTCCAGAGTGACGGGAGTGGGGGCTGTGTCTGTTTCCAGAGTGACGGCAGTGGGGGCGGGGTCTGTTACCAATGTGACGGGTGTTGGGGGCGGGGTCTGTTTCCATTGTGACGGGGTGGGGGCGGGGTCTGTTTCCAGGGTGACGAGAGTTGGAGCGGAGTCTGTTTCCAGGATGATGGCGAATGGGGGCGGGGTCTGTTTCCAGAGTTACGGGTGGCGGGCGGAGTCTATTTCCAAGGTGACGGCGAATGGGGAGGGGTCTGTTTCCAGTGTGACGACGTAGGGGCGGGGTCTGTTTCCACTGTGACGGGAGTGGGAGTGGGGTCTGTTTCCACTGTAACGGTGTCTGGGGGAGGGGTCTGTTAGCATGGAGACAGAGCGGGGGGCGGGGCCTGACAGCACGGTGACGGTGTGTGGGGGCGGAGTCTGTTTCCAGTGTGACGAGGTGGGGGCGGGGCCTGTTTCCAGGGTGACGGGATTGGGGCGGGGTCTGTTTCTAGAGTGGCAAGAGTAGGGGCTGGGTTTGTTTCCAGGGAGACGGGAGCGAGGGCGGGGTCTGTATCCAAGGTGACGGCGATTGGGGGCGGGGACTGTTTCCAGGGTGACGGGAGTGGGGGCGGGGCCTGCTTCCAGAGTGACGGCGAGTGGGGGCGGGGTCTGTTTTCAGAGTGACGGGAGTGGAGCCGGGGTTTGTTTCCAGAGTGACGGGAGTGTGGGCGGGGTCTGTTTCCAGAGTGACGGGAGTGGGGGCGGGGTCTGTTTCCATTGTGACGGGGACTGGGGGCGGGATATGTTTCCAAGGTGACGGCGAATGGGGACGGGGTCTGTTTCCAGAGTGACGGGAGTGGTGGCGGGTTCTGTTTCCATTGTGACGGGAGTGGGGGCGGGGTCTGTTTCCAGGGTGCGGGAGTGGGGGCGGGGACTGTTACCAAGGTGACGGGAGTGGGGGCGGGGTTTGTTTCCCGGGTGACGGGAGTGGTGGCGGGGTCTGTATCCAAGGTGATGGGAGTGGGGGCGGGGTCTGTTTCCAGGGTGACGGGTGTTGGGGCGGGGTCTGTTTCCAAGGTGACGGCAGTACGGGCGGGGTCTGTTTCCAAGGTGACGGGAGTGGGGGCGGGGTCTGTTTCCAAGGTGACGGCAGCAGGGGTGGTGTCTGTTTCCAAGGTGAGGGGAGTTGGGGCGCGGTCTGTTTCCAGAGTGACGGCAGAAGGGGCGGGGTCTGTTTCCAGAGTGACAGGAGTGGGGGCGTGGTCAATTTCTAGATTGGCGGAGTGGGGGCGTGGTCTGTTTCCAGATTGACGGGAGTAGGGGCGGGGTCTGTTTCCAGGGTGACGGGAGTGGGGAGGGGTCTGTTTCCAGTGTGACGGGACTGGGGGCGGGGTCTGTTACCAAGGTGCCGGAGTGGGTGCGGGGTCTGTTTCCAGTGTGACGAGGTGGGGGCGGGGTCTGTTTCCAGGGTGACGGAAGAGGGGGCGGGGTCTGGTTCTAGATTGGCGGAGTGGGGGCGGGGTCGGTTTCCAAGGAGACAGGAGCGAGGGCGGGGTCTGTTTCCAGGGTGACGTGAGTGGGGGCGGGGTCTGGTTCCAGAGTGACTGGAGTGTGGGCGGGGTCTGTTTCCAAGGTGACGGCAGTTGGGGCGGGGTCTGTTTCCAAGGTGAGGAGAGTTGGGGCGGGGTCTGTTTCCAGAGTGACGGGAGTAGGGGCGGGGTCTGTTTCGAGAGTGACAGGAGTAGGGGGCGGGGTCTGTTTTCAGGTTGACGGGAGTGGGGCGTAATGTGTTTCCAGGGTGACGGTAGTGGGGGCAGGGTCTGTTTCCAGAGTGACGGTTGTGGGGGCGGGATCTGTTCCCAAGGTGATGGGAGTGGGGGGGCGGTGTCTGTTTCCAGAGTGACAGGTGTGGGGGCAGGGTCTGTTTCCAGAGGAACGGGAGTGGGTGCGGGTTCTGTTTCCAGAGTGACAGGAGTGGGGGCGGGGTCTGTTTCTAGGGTGACAGGAGTGGGGGCGAGGTCTGTTTCCAGAGTGACGGGAGTGGGAGCGGGGTCTGTTTCCAAAGTGACGGGAGTGGGGTCGGGGTCTGTTTCCAGAGGAACGGGAGTGGGGGCGGGGTCTGTTTCCAAAGTGACGGGCGTGGGGGCGGGCCTGTTTCCAGAGTGACGGGACTGGGGGTGGGAACTGTTACCAACGTCACGCGTGTGGGGGGCGGGGTCTGTTTCCAGAGGAATGGGAGTGGGGTCGGGGTCTGTTTCCAGGGTGACGGGAGTGGTGGCGGGGTCTGTTTCAAACGTGATGGGAGTGGGGGCGGGGTCTGGTTCCAGAGTGACGGGAGTGTGGGCCGGGTCTGTTTCCAAGGTGACGGCAGTTGGGGCGGGGTCTGTTTCCAAGGTGAGGAGAGTTGGGGCGGGGTCTGTTTCCAGAGTGACGGGAGTAGGGGCGGGGTCTGTTTCGAGAGTGACAGGAGTAGGGGGCGGGGTCTGTTTTCAAGTTGACGGGAGTGGGGCGTAATCTGTTTCCAGGGTGACGGTAGTGGGGGCGGGGTCTGTTTCCAGAGTGACGGTTGTGGGGGCGGGATCTGTTCCCAAGGTGATGGGAGTGGGGGGGCGGTGTCTGTTTCCAGAGTGACAGGTGAGGGGGCAGGGTCTGTTTCTAGGGTGACGGGAGTGGGGGCGGGGTCTGTTTCCAGAGTGACGGGAGTGGGGGCGGGGTCTGTTTCCAGAGGAACGGGAGTGGGGGCGGGGTCTGTTTCCAGAGTGACGGGTGTAGGGGCGGGGTTTGTTTCCAAGTTGAGGGAGTGGGGGCGGGTTCTGTTTCCAGAGTGACGGGAGTAGGGGCGGGGTCTGTTTCCAAAGTGACGGGAGTGGGGTCGGGGTCTGTTTCCAATTTGACGGGAGTGGGTGCGGGTTCTGTTTCCAGAGTGACAGGAGTGGGGGCGGGGTCTGTTTCTAGGGTGACAGGAGTGGGGGCGAGGTCTGTTTCCAGAGTGACGGGAGTGGGCGCGGGGTCTGTTTCCAGAGGAACAGGAGTGGGGGCGGGGTCTGTTTCCAGAGGAACGGGAGTGGGGGCGGGGTCTGTTTCCAAAGTGACGGGCGTGGGGGCGGGCCTGTTTCCAGAGTGACGGGACTGGGGGTGGGATCTGTTACCAACGTCACGCGTGTGGGGGGCGGGGTCTATTTCCAGAGGAATGGGAGTGGGGTCGGGGTCTGTTTCCAGAGTGACGGGTGTGGGGGCGGGGTCTGTTACCAAGATGACGGGTGCGGGGGCGGGGTCTGTTTCCAGTGTGTTGAGGTGGGGGCGGGGTCTGTTTCCAGGGTGACGGGAGTGGTGGCGGGGTCTGTTTCAAACGTGATGGGAGTGGGGGCGGGGTCTGTTTCCAGGTTGACGGGAGTTGGGGCGGGGTCTATTACCAAAGTGACGGGAGTAGGGGCGGGGTCTGTTTCCAGGGTGACGGGCGTGGGGGCGGGGCCTGTTTCCAGAGTGACGGGAGTGGGGGTGGGAACTGTTACCAACGTGACGCCTGTGGGTGGCGGGGTCTGTTTCCAGAGGAATTGGAGTGGGGTCGGGGTCTGTTTCCAGAGTGACGGGGTGGGGGCGGGGTCTGTTTCCAAGGTGACGGCTGTAGGGGCGGGGTCTGTTTCCAAGGTGAGGGGAGTTGGGGTGGGGTCTGTTTCCAGAGTGACGGGAGTAGGGGCGGGGTCTGTTTCCAGAGTGACAGGAGTGGGGGCGGTGTCTGTTTTCAGTGTGACGGAAGTGGGGGCGGGGTCTCTTTCCAGAGTGACAGGAGAGGGGGCGGTGTCTGTTATCAGTGTGACGGAAGTGGGGGCGGGGTCTCTTTCCAGAGTGACGGGTGTGGGGGCGGGGTCAGTTTCCAAGTTGATGGGAGTGGGGGCGGGGTCTGTTTCCACGGTGACGGCAGTAGGGGCGGGGTCTGTTTCCAGAGTGACGGGAGTGGGGCGGGGTCTGTTTCCAGAGTGACGGGAGTAGGGGCGGGGTCTGTTTACAAAGTGACGGGAGTGGGGCGGGGTCTGGTTCCAGAGTGACGGGAGTGTGGGCCGGGTCTGTTTCCAAGGTGACGGCAGTTGGGGCGGGGTCTGTTTCCAAGGTGAGGAGAGTTGGGGCGGGGTCTGTTTCCAGAGTGACGGGAGTAGGGGCGGGGTCTGTTTCGAGAGTGACAGGAGTAGGGGGCGGGGTCTGTTTTCAGGTTGACGGGAGTGGGGCGTAATCTGTTTCCAGGGTGACGGTAGTGGGGGCGGGGTCTGTTTCCAGAGTGACGGTTGTGGGGGCGGGATCTGTTCCCAAGGTGATGGGAGTGGGGGGGCGGTGTCTGTTTCCAGAGTGACAGGTGTGGGGGCAGGGTCTGTTTCTAGGGTGACGGGAGTGGGGGCGGGGTCTGTTTCCAGAGTGACGGGAGTGGGGGCGGGGTCTGTTTCCAGAGGAACGGGAGTGGGGGCGGGGTCTGTTTCCAGAGTGACGGGTGTAGGGGCGGGGTTTGTTTCCAAGTTGAGGGAGTGGGGGCGGGTTCTGTTTCCAGAGTGACGGGAGTAGGGGCGGGGTCTGTTTCCAAAGTGACGGGAGTGGGGTCGGGGTCTGTTTCCAATTTGACGGGAGTGGGTGCGGGTTCTGTTTCCAGAGTGACAGGAGTGGGGGCGGGGTCTGTTTCTAGGGTGACAGGAGTGGGGGCGAGGTCTGTTTCCAGAGTGACGGGAGTGGGAGCGGGGTCTGTTTCCAGAGGAACAGGAGTGGGGGCGGGGTCTGTTTCCAGAGGAACGGGAGTGGGGGCGGGGTCTGTTTCCAAAGTGACGGGCGTGGGGGCGGGCCTGTTTCCAGAGTGACGGGACTGGGGGTGGGATCTGTTACCAACGTCACGCGTGTGAGGGGCGGGGTCTATTTCCAGAGGAATGGGAGTGGGGTCGGGGTCTGTTTCCAGAGTGACGGGTGTGGGGGCGGGGTCTGTTACCAAGATGACGGGTGCGGGGGCGGGGTCTGTTTCCAGTGTGTTGAGGTGGGGGCGGGGTCTGTTTCCAGGGTGACGGGAGTGGTGGCGGGGTCTGTTTCAAACGTGATGGGAGTGGGGGCGGGGTCTGTTTCCAGGTTGACGGGAGTTGGGGCGGGGTCTATTACCAAAGTGACGGGAGTAGGGGCGGGGTCTGTTTCCAGGGTGACGGGCGTGGGGGCGGGGCCTGTTTCCAGAGTGACGGGAGTGGGGGTGGGATCTGTTACCAACGTGACGCCTGTGGGTGGCGGGGTCTGTTTCCAGAGGAATTGGAGTGGGGTCGGGGTCTGTTTCCAGAGTGACGGGGTGGGGGCGGGGTCTGTTTCCAAGGTGACGGCTGTAGGGGCGGGGTCTGTTTCCAAGGTGAGGGGAGTTGGGGTGGGGTCTGTTTCCAGAGTGACAGGAGTGGGGGCGGTGTCTGTTTTCAGTGTGACGGAAGTGGGGGCGGGGTCTCTTTCCAGAGTGACGGGTGTGGGGGCGGGGTCAGTTTCCAAGTTGATGGCAGTGGGGGCGGGGTCTGTTTCCAAGGTGACGGCTGTAGGGGTGGGGTCTGTTTCCAAGGTGAGGGGAGTTGGGGCGGGGTCTGTTTCCAGAGTGACGGGAGTAGGGGCGGGGTCTGTTTCCAGAGTGACAGGAGTGGGGGCGGTGTCTGTTATCAGTGTGACGGAAGTGGGGGGGGGTCTCTTTCCAGAGTGACGGGTGTGGGGGCGGGGTCAGTTTCCAAGTTGATGGGAGTGGGGGCGGGGTCTGTTTCCACGGTGACGGCAGTAGGGGCGGGGTCTGTTTCCAGAGTGACGGGAGTGGGGCGGGGTCTGTTTCCAGAGTGACGGGAGTAGGGGCGGTGTCTGTTTACAAAGTGACGGGAGTGGGGCGGGGTCTGTTTCCAGAGTGACAGGCGTGTGGGGCCGGGTCTGTTTCCAGGGTGACGGGAGTGGGGGCGGGGCCTGTTTCCAGAGTGACGGAGTGGGGGCTGGATCTGTTACCAAGGTGATGGGTGTGGGGGGCGGGGTCTGTTTCCAGAGTGACGGGAGAGGGGGCGGGATCTGTTTCCAGAGGAACGTGAGTGGGGGCGGGGTCTGTTTCCAGAGTGACGGGTGTGGGGCGGGTCTGTTACCATGGTGACGGGTGTGGGGGCGGGGTCTGTTTCCAGAGTGACGGGAGTGGGGGGCGGGGCCTGTTTCCAGAGTGACGGGAGTGGTGGCGGGGTCAGTTTCCAAGGTGACGCAGTGGGGGCGGGGTCTGGTTCCAGGGTGACGGGAGTGGGGGCGGGGTCTGTTACCAAGGTGACGGCAGTGGGGGCGGGGTCGGCATCCAGTGTGACGGGTGTGGTGGCGGGGTCTGTATCCAGGGTGACGGGAGTGGGGGCGGGGTCTGTTTCCAGGTTGACGGGAGTCGGGGCGGGGTCTGTTTCCAGAGTGACGGGAGTGGGGGCGGGGTCTGTTTTCAGAGGAATGGGAGTGTGGGCGGGGTCTGTTTCCAGAGTGACGGGAGTGGGGGCGGGATCTGTTTCCAAGGTGACGGCAGAGGGGGCGGGGTCTGTTTCCAGAGTGACGGGAGTAGGGGCGGGGTCTGCTTCCAAAGTGACGGGAGTGGGGTCGGGTCTGTTTCCAAGTTGACGGGAGTGGGGACGGGTTCTGTTTCCAGAGTGACGGCAGTGGGGGCGGGATCTGTTACCAAGGTGACGGGTGTGGGTTGCGGGGTCAGTTTCCAGAGTGACGGGAGTGGGGGCTGTGTCTGTTTCCAGAGTGACGGCAGTGGGGGCGGGGTCTGTTACCAATGTGACGGG
The DNA here is from genome assembly GCF_036365525.1 of Heterodontus francisci. Lineage (NCBI taxonomy): Eukaryota > Metazoa > Chordata > Chondrichthyes > Heterodontiformes > Heterodontidae > Heterodontus > Heterodontus francisci. The sequence continues at coordinate 1,689,172 of NC_090409.1, read as the reverse complement.
TGTTGGGGGCGGGGTCTGTTTCCATTGTGACGGGGTGGGGGCGGGGTCTGTTTCCAGGGTGACGAGAGTTGGAGCGGAGTCTGTTTCCAGGATGACGGCGAATGGGGGCGGGGTCTGTTTCCAGAGTTACGGGTGGCGGGCGGAGTCTATTTCCAAGGTGACGGCGAATGGGGGAGGGGTCTGTTTCCAGTGCGACGACGTGGGGGCGGGGTCTGTTTCCACTGTGACGGGAGTGGGAGTGGGGTCTGTTTCCACTGTAACGGTGTCTGGGGGAGGGGTCTGTTAGCATGGAGACAGAGCGGGGGGCGGGGCCTGACAGCACGGTGACGGTGTGTGGGGGCGGAGTCTGTTTCCAGTGTGACGAGGTGGGGGCGGGGCCTGTTTCCAGGGTGACGGGATTGGGGGCGGGGTCTGTTTCTAGAGTGGCAAGAGTAGGGGCGCGGTCTGTTTCCAGGGAGACGGGAGCGAGGGCGGGGTCTGTATCCAAGGTGACGGCGATTGGGGGCGGGGACTGTTTCCAGGGTGACGGGAGTGGGGGCGGGGCCTGCTTCCAGAGTGACGGCGAGTGGGGGCGGGGTCTGTTTTCAGAGTGACGGGAGTGGAGCCGGGGTTAGTTTCCAGAGTGACGGGAGTGTGGGCGGGGTCTGTTTCCAGAGTGACGGGAGTGGGGGCGGGGTCTGTTTCCAGGGTGACGGGGACTGGGGGCGGGATATGTTTCCAAGGTGACGGCGAATGGGGACGGGGTCTGTTTCCAGAGTGACGGGAGTGGTGGCGGGTTCTGTTTCCATTGTGACGGGAGTGGGGGCGGGGTCTGTTTCCAGGGTGCGGGAGTGGGGGCGGGGACTGTTACCAAGGTGACGGGAGTGGGGGCGGGGTTTGTTTCCCGGGTGACGGGAGTGGTGGCGGGGTCTGTATCCAAGGTGATGGGAGTGGGGGCGGGGTCTGTTTCCAGGGTGACGGGAGTTGGGGCGGGGTCTGTTTCCAAGGTGACGGCAGTACGGGCGGGGTCTGTTTCCAAGGTGACGGGAGTGGGGGCGGGGTCTGTTTCCAAGGTGACGGCAGCAGGGGTGGTGTCTGTTTCCAAGGTGAGGGGAGTTGGGGCGCGGTCTGTTTCCAGAGTGACGGCAGTAGGGGCGGGGTCTGTTTCCAGAGTGACAGGAGTGGGGGCGTGGTCAATTTCTAGATTGGCGGAGTGGGGGCGGGGTCGGTTTCCAAGGAGACGGGAGCGAGGGCGGGGTCTGTTTCCAGGGTGACGGGAGTGGGGGCGGGGTCTGGTTCCAGAGTGACGGGAGTGTGGGCGGGGTCTGTTTCCAAGGTGACGGCAGTTGGGGCGGGGTCTGTTTCCAAGGTGAGCAGAGTTGGGGCGGGGTCTGTTTCCAGAGTGACGGGAGTAGGGGCGGGGTCTGTTTCGAGAGTGACAGGAGTAGGGGGCGGGGTCTGTTTTCAGGTTGACGGGAGTGGGGCGTAATCTGTTTCCAGGGTGACGGTAGTGGGGGCGGGGTCTGTTTCCAGAGTGACGGTTGTGGGGGCGGGATCTGTTCCCAAGGTGATGGGAGTGGGGGGGCGGTGTCTGTTTCCAGAGTGACAGGTGTGGGGGCAGGGTCTGTTTCCAGGGTGACGGGAGTGGGGGCGGGGTCTGTTTCCAGAGTGACGGGAGTGGGGGCGGGGTCTGTTTCCAGAGGAACGGGAGTGGGGGCGGGGTCTGTTTCCAGAGTGACGGGTGTAGGGGCGGGGTTTGTTTCCAAGTTGAGGGAGTGGGGGCGGGGTCTGTTTCCAGAGTGACGGGAGTAGGGGCGGGGTCTGTTTCCAAAGTGACGGGAGTGGGGTCGGGGTCTGTTTCCAATTTGACGGGAGTGGGTGCGGGTTCTGTTTCCAGAGTGACAGGAGTGGGGGAGGGGTTTGTTTCTAGGGTGACAGGAGTGGGGGCGAGGTCTGTTTCCAGAGTGACGGGAGTGGGAGCGGGGTCTGTTTCCAGAGGAACAGGAGTGGGGGCGGGGTCTGTTTCCAGAGGAACGGGAGTGGGGGCGGAGTCTGTTTCCAAAGTGACGGGCGTGGGGGCGGGGCCTGTTTCCAGAGTGACGGGACTGGGGGTGGGAACTGTTACCAACGTCACGCGTGTGGGGGGCGGGGTCTGTTTCCAGAGGAATGGGAGTGGGGTCGGGGTCTGTTTCCAGAGTGACGGGTGTGGGGGCGGGGTCTGTTACCAAGGTGACGGGTGTGGGGGCGGGGTCTGTTTCCAGTGTGTTGAGGTGGGGGCGGGGTCTGTTTCCAGGGTGACGGGAGTGGTGGCGGGGTCTGTTTCAAACGTGATGGGAGTGGGGGCGGGGTCTGTTTCCAGGTTGACGGGAGTTGGGGCGGTGTCTATTACCAAAGTGACGGGAGTAGGGGCGGGGTCTGTTTCCAGGCTGACGGGCGTGGGGGCGGGGCCTGTTTCCAGAGTGACGGGAGTGGGGGTGGGATCTGTTACCAACGTGACGCGTGTGGGTGGCGGGGTCTGCTTCCAGAGGAATTGGAGTGGGGTCGGGGTCAGTTTCCAGAGTGACGGGGTGGGGGCGGGGTCTGTTTCCAAGGTGACGGCTGTAGGGGCGGGGTCTGTTTCCAAGGTGAGGGGAGTTGGGGCGGGGTCTGTTTCCAGAGTGACGGGAGTAGGGGCGGGGTCTGTTTCCAGAGTGACAGGAGTGGGGGCGGTGTCTGTTTTCAGTGTGACGGAAGTGGGGGCGGGGTCTCTTTCCAGAGTGACAGGTGTGGGGGAGGGGTCAGGTTCCAAGTTGATGGGAGTGGGGGCGGGGTCTGTTTCCAAGGTGACGGCTGTAGGGGCGGGGTCTGTTTCCAAGGTGAGGGGAGTTGGGGCGGGGTCTGTTTCCAGAGTGACGGGAGTAGGGGCGGTGTCTGTTTCCAGAGAGACAGGAGTGGGGGCGGTGTCTGTATTCAGTGTGACGGAAGTGGGGGCGGGGTCTCTTTCCAGAGTGACGGGTGTGGGGGCGGGGTCAGTTTCCAAGTTGATGGGAGTGGGGGCGGGGTCTGTTTCCACGGTGACGGCAGTAGGGGCGGGATCTGTTTCCAAAGTGACGGGAGTGGGGGCGGGGACTGTTTCCAGAGTGACGGGAGTAGGGGCGGGGTCTGTTTCCAGAGTGACAGGAGTGTGGGGCGGTGTCTGTTTCCAGGGTGACGGGAGTGGGGGCGGGGTCTGTTTCCAGATTGACGGGAGTGGGGGCGCGGTCTGTTTCCAGAGGAACGAGAGTGGGGGCGGGGTCTTTTTCCAGATTGACGGGAGTGGGGGCGGGGCATGTTTCCAGAGTGACGGGAGTGGGGACGGGTTCTGTTTCCTGAGTGACAGGAGTGGGGGCGGTGTCTGTATCCAACGTGATGGGAGTGGGGGCGGGGTCTGTTTCCAAGGTGACGGCAGTAGGGGCGGGTTCTGTTTCCAAGGTGTGGGAGTGGGGGTGGGGTCTGTTTCCAGAGAGACGGGAGTAGGGGCGGGGTCTGCTTCCAAAGTGACGGGAGTGGGGTCGGGGTCTGTTTCCAAGTTGACGGGAGTGGGGACGGGTTCTGTTTCCAGAGTGACAGGAGTGGGGGCGGGGTCTGTTTCCTGAGTGACGGGAGTGGGGGCAGGGCCTGTTTCCAGAGTAACGGGAGTGGGGGCGGGGTCTGTTTCCAGAGTGACGGTAGTGGGGGCGGGGCCTGTTTCCAGAGTGACGGAGTGGGGGCTGGATCTGTTACCAAGGTGACGGTTGTGGGGGGCGGGGTCTGTTTCCAGAGTGACGGGAGAGGGGGCGGGGTCTGTTTCCAGAGTGACGGGTGTGGGGGCGGGTCTGTTACCATGGTGACGGGTGTTGGGGGAGGGGTATGTTTCCAGGGTGATGGGAGTGGGGGCTGTGTCTGTTTCCAGCTTGAAGGGAGTGGGGGCGGGTTCTGTTACCAAGGTGATGGGAGAGGGGGCGGGGTCCGTTACCAGAGTGACGGGAGTGGGGGCGGGGTCTGTTTCCAGAGTGACGGGAGTGGGGACGGGTTCTGTTTCCAGGGTGACGGGAGTGGGGACGGGGCCTGTTTCCAGAGTGACGGGAGTGGTGGCGGGGTCAGTTTCCAAGGTGACGGCAGTGGGGGCGGGGTCTGGTTCCAGGGTGACGGGAGTGGGGGCGGGGTCTGTTTCCAGGTTGACGGGAGTCGGGGCGGGGTCTGTTTCCAGAGTGACGGGAGTGGGGGTGGGGTCTGTTTCCAGAGGAATGGGAGTATGGGCGGGGTCTGTTTCCAGAGTGACGGGAGTGGGGGCGGGATATGTTTCCAAGGTGACGGCAGTAGGGGCGGGGTCTGTTTCCAAGGTGAGGGTGTGGGGGCGGGGTCTGTTTCCAGAGTGACGGGAGTAGGGGCGGGGTCTGCTTATAAAGTGACGGGAGTGGGGTCGGGGTCTGTTTCCGGAGAGACGTGAGTGGGGGCGGGGCCTGTTTCCAGAGGAAAGGAGTGGTGGCGGGGTCTGTTTCCAGAGTGACGGGAGTGGGGGCGGTGCCTGTTTCCAGAGTTTCGGCAGTGGGGGCGGGATCTGTTACCAAGGTGACGGGTGTGGGGGGCGGGGTCTGTTTCCAGAGTGACGGGGGTGGGAGCGGGATCTGTTTCCTGAGGAACGGGAGTGGGGGCGGGGTCTGTTTCCAGAGTGACGGGAGTGGGGGCGGGGTCTGTTCCCAGAGTGACGGGTGTGGGGGCGGGACTGTTACCATGGTGACGGGTGTGGGGGGAGGGGTCTGTTTCCAGAGTGACGGGAGTGGGGGCGGTGTCTGTTTCCTGGTTGACGGGAGTGGGGGCGGGGTCTGTTTCCAGAGTGACGGGAGAGGGGGCAGGGCCTGTTTCCAGAGTAACGGGAGTGGGGGCGGGGTCTGTTTCCAGAGTGACGGTAGTGGGGGCGGAGCCTGTTTCCAGAGTGATGGAGTGGGGGCTGGATCTGTTACCAAGGTGACGGGTGTGGGGGGCGGGGTCTGTTTCCAGAGTGACGGGAGAGGGGGCGGGATCTGTTTCCAGAGGAACGTGAGTGGGGGCGGGGTCTGTTTCCAGAGTGACGGGTGTGGGGGCGGGTCTGTTTCCAGAGTGACGGGAGTGGGGGCGGGGTCTGTTTCCAGGGTGACGGGGACTGGGGGCGGGATATGTTTCCAAGGTGACGGCGAATGGGGACGGGGTCTGTTTCCAGATTGACCCGAGTGGTGGCGGGTTCTGTTTCCAGGGTGACGGGAGTGGGGGCGGGGTCTGTTTCCAGGGTGCGGGAGTGGGGGCGGGGACTGTTACCAAGGTGACGGGAGTGGGGGCGAGGTTTGTTTCCCGGGTGACGGGAGTGGTGGCGGGGTCTGTATCCAAGGTGATGGGAGTGGGGGCGGGGTCTGTTTCCAAGGTGACGGCAGTACGGGCGGGGTCTGTTTCCAAGGTGACGGGGGTGGGGGCGGGGTCTGTTTCCAAGGTGACGGCTGCAGGGGTGGTGTCTGTTTCCAAGGTGAGGGGAGTTGGGGCGCGGTCTGTTTCCAGAGTGACGGCAGTAGGGGCGGGGTCTGTTTCCAGAGTGACAGGAGTGGGGGCGTGGTCTGTTTCCAGATTGACGGGAGTAGGGGCGGGGTCTGTTTCCAGGGTGATGGGAGTGGGGGAGGGGTCTGTATCCAGGGTGACGGGAGTGGGGGCGGGGTCTGTTACCAAGGTGCCGGAGTGGGTGCGGGGTCTGTTTCCAGTGTGACGAGGTGGGGGCGGGGTCTGTTTCCAGGGTGACGGAAGAGGGGGCGGGGCCTGTTTCCAGATTGGCGGAGTGGGGGCGGGGTCGGTTTCCAAGGAGACGGGAGCGAGGGCGGGGTCTGTTTCCAGGGTGACGGGAGTGGGGGCGGGGTCTGGTTCCAGAGCGACGGGAGTGTGGGCGGGGTCTGTTTCCAAGGTGACGGCAGTTGGGGCGGGGTCTGTTTCCAAGGTGAGCAGAGTTGGGGCGGGGTCTGTTTCCAGAGTGACGGGAGTAGGGGCGGGGTCTGTTTCGAGAGTGACAGGAGTAGGGGGCGGGGTCTGTTTTCAGGTTGACGGGAGTGGGGCGTAATCTGTTTCCAGGGTGACGGTAGTGGGGGCGGGGTCTGTTTCCAGAGTGACGGTTGTGGGGGCGGGATCTGTTCCCAAGGTGATGGGAGTGGGGGGGGCGGTGTCTGTTTCCAGAGTGACAGGTGTGGGGGCAGGGTCTGTTTCCAGGGTGACGGGAGTGGGGGCGGGGTCTGTTTCCAGAGTGACGGGAGTGGGGGCGGGGTCTGTTTCCAGAGGAACGGGAGTGGAGGCGGGGTCTGTTTCCAGAGTGACGGATGTAGGGGCGGGGTTTGTTTCCAAGTTGAGGGAGTGGGGGCGGGGTCTGTTTCCAGAGTGACGGGAGTAGGGGCGGGGTCTGTTTCCAAAGTGACGGGAGTGGGGTCGGGGTCTGTTTCCAATTTGACGGAAGTGGGTGCGGGTTCTGTTTCCAGAGTGACAGGAGTGGGGGCGGGGTTTGTTTCTAGGGTGACAGGAGTGGGGGCGAGGTCTGTTTCCAGAGTGACGGGCGTGGGAGCGGGGTCTGTTTCCAGAGGAACAGGAGTGGGGGCGGGGTCTGTTTCCAGAGGAACGGGAGTGGGGGCGGGGTCTGTTTCCAAAGTGACGGGCGTGGGGGCGGGGCCTGTTTCCAGAGTGACGGGACTGGGGGTGGGATCTGTTACCAACGTCACGCGTGTGGGGGGCGGGGTCTGTTTCCAGAGGAATGGGAGTGGGGTCGGGGTCTGTTTCCAGAGTGACGGGTGTGGGGGCGGGGTCTGTTACCAAGGTGACGGGTGTGGGGGCGGGGTCTGTTTCCAGTGTGTTGAGGTGGGGGCGGGGTCTGTTTCCAGGGTGACGGGAGTGGTGGCGGGGTCTGTTTCAAACGTGATGGGAGTGGGGGCGGGGTCTGTTTCCAGGTTGACGGGAGTTGGGGCGGGGTCTATTACCAAAGTGACGGGAGTAGGGGCGGGGTCTGTTTCCAGGGTGACGGGCGTGGGGGCGGGGCCTGTTTCCAGAGTGACGGGAGTGGGGGTGGGATCTGTTACCAACGTGACGCGTGTGGGTGGCGGGGTCTGTTTCCAGAGGAATTGGAGTGGGGTCGGGGTCTGTTTCCAGAGTGACGGGGTGGGGGCGGGGTCTGTTTCCAAGGTGACGGCTGTAGGGGCGGGGTCTGTTTCCAAGGTGAGGGGAGTTGGGGCGGGGTCTGTTTCCAGAGTGACGGGAGTAGGGGCGGGGTCTGTTTCCAGAGTGACAGGAGTGGGGGCGGTGTCTGTTTTCAGTGTGACGGAAGTGGGGGCGGGGTCTCTTTCCAGAGTGACAGGTGTGGGGGCGGGGTCTGTTTCCAAGTTGATGGGAGTGGGGGCGGAGTCTGTTTCCAAGGTGATGGCTGTAGGGGCGGGGTCTGTTTCCAAGGTGAGGGGAGTTGGGGCGGGGTCTGTTTCCAGAGTGACGGGAGTAGGGGCGGGGTCTGTTTCCAGAGAGACAGGAGTGGGGGCGGTGTCTGTTTTCAGTGTGACGGAAGTGGGGGCGGGGTCTCTTTCCAGAGTGACGGGTGTGGGGGCGGGGTCAGTTTCCAAGTTGATGGGAGTGGGGGCGGGGTCTGTTTCCACGGTGACGGCAGTAGGGGCGGGGTCTGTTTCCAAAGTGACGGGAGTGGGGGCGGGGTCAGTTACCAGAGTGACGGGAGTAGGGGCGGTGTCTGTTTCCAAAGTGACGGGAGTGGGGGCAGGGTCTGTTTCCAGAGTGACAGGAGTGTGGGGCGGGGTCTGTTTCCAGGGTGACGGGAGTGGGGGCGGGGTCTGTTTCCAGATTGACGGGAGTGGGGGCGCGGTCTGTTTCCAGAGGAACGAGAGTGGGGGCGGGGTCTTTTTCCAGATTGACGGGAGTGGGGGCGGGGCATGTTTCCAGAGTGACGGGAGTGGGGACGGGTTCTGTTTCCAGAGTGACAGGAGTGGGGGCGGTGTCTGTATCCAACGTGATGGGAGTGGGGGCGGGGTCTGTTTCCAAGGTGACGGCAGTAGGGGCGGGGTCTGTTTCCAAGGTGAGGGAGTGGGGGTGGGGTCTGTTTCCAGAGAGACGGGAGAGGGGGCGGGATCTGATTCCAGAGGAACGTGAGTGGGGGCGTGGTCTGTTTCCAGAGTGACGGGTGTGGGGGCGGGTCTGTTACCATGGTGACGGGTGTTGGGGGAGGGGTCTGTTTCCAGGGTGATGGGAGTGGGGGCTGTGTCTGTTTCCAGCTTGAAGGGAGTGGGGGCGGGTTCTGTTCCCAAGGTGATGGGAGAGGGGGCGGGGTCCCTTACCAGAGTGACGGGAGTGGGGGCGGGGTCTGTTTCCAGAGTGACGGGAGTGGGGACGGGTTCTGTTTCCAGGGTGACGGGAGTGGGGGCGGGGCCTGTTTCCAGAGTGACGGGAGTGGTGGCGGGGTCAGTTTCCAAGGTGACGGCAGTGGGGGCGGGGTCTGGTTCCAGGGTGACGGGAGTGGGGGCGGGGTCTGTTTCCAGGTTGACGGGAGTCGGGGCGGGGTCTGTTTCCAGAGTGACGGGAGTGGGGGTGGGGTCTGTTTCCAGAGGAATGGGAGTATGGGCGGGGTCTGTTTCCAGAGTGACGGGAGTGGGGGCGGGATATGTTTCCAAGGTGACGGCAGTAGGGGCGGGGTCTGTTTCCAAGGTGAGGGTGTGGGGGCGGGGTCTGTTTCCAGAGTGACGGGAGTAGGGGCGGGGTCTGCTTATAAAGTGACGGGAGTGGGGTCGGGGTCTGTTTCCGGAGAGACGTGAGTGGGGCGTGGCCTGTTTCCAGAGGAAAGGAGTGGTGGCGGGGTCTGTTTCCAGAGTGACGGGAGTGGGGGCGGTGCCTGTTTCCAGAGTTTCGGCAGTGGGGGCGGGATCTGTTACCAAGGTGACGGGTGTGGGGGGCGGGGTCTGTTTCCAGAGTGACGGGGGTGGGAGCGGGATCTGTTTCCTGAGGAATGGGAGTGGGGGCGGGGTCTGTTTCCAGAGTGACGGGAGTGGGGGCGGGGTCTGTTTCCAGAGTGACGGGTGTGGGGGCGGGACTGTTACCATGGTGACGGGTGTGGGGGGAGGGGTCTGTTTCCAGAGTGACGGGAGTGGGGGCGGTGTCTGTTTCCTGGTTGACGGGAGTGGGGGCGGGGTCTGTTTCCAGAGTGACGGGAGAGGGGGCAGGGCCTGTTTCCAGAGTAACGGGAGTGGGGGCGGGTTCTGTTACCAGAGTGACGGTAGTGGGGGCGGAGCCTGTTTCCAGAGTGACGGAGTGGGGGCTGGATCTGTTACCAAGGTGACGGGTGTGGGGGGCGGGGTCTGTTTCCAGAGTGACGGGAGAGAGGGCGGGATCTGTTTCCAGAGGAACGTGAGTGGGGGCGGGGTCTGTTTCCAGAGTGACGGGTGTGGGGGCGGGTCTGTTACCATGGTGACGGGTGTGGGGGGAGGGGTCTGTTTCCAGGGTGATGGGAATGGGGGCTGTGTCTGTTTCCAGCTTGAAGGGCGTGGGGGCGGGTTCTGTTACCAAGGTGATGGGAGAGGGGGCGGGGTCCGTTACCAGAGTGACGGGAGTGGGGGCGGGGTCTGTTTCCAGAGTGACGGGAGTGGGGACGGGTTCTGTTTCCAGGGTGACGGTAGTGGGGGCGGGGCCTGTTTCCAAAGTGACGGGAGTGGTGGCGGGATCTGTTCCCGAGGTGATGGGAGTGGGGGGCGGTGTCTGTTTCCAGAGTGACAGGTGTGGGGGCAGGGTCTGTTTCCAGGGTGACGGGAGTGGGGGCGGGGTCTGTTTCCAGAGTGACGGGAGTGGGGGCGGGGTCTGTTTCCAGAGGAACGGGTGTGGGGGCGGGGTCTGTTTCCAGAGTGACGGGTGTAGGGGCGGGGTTTGTTTCCAAGTTGAGGGAGTGGGGGCGGGGTCTGTTTCCAGAGTGACGGGAGTAGGGGCGGGGTCTGATTCCAAAGTGACGGGAGTGGCGTCGGGGTCTGTTTCCAATTTGACGGGAGTGGGTGCGGGTTCTGTTTCCAGAGTGACAGGAGTGGGGGCGGGGTCTGTTTCTAGGGTGACAGGAGTGGGGACGAGGTCTGTTTCCAGAGTGACGGGAGTGGGTGCGGGGTCTGTTTCCAGAGGAACAGGAGTGGGGGCGAGGTCTCTTTCCAGAGTGACGGGAGTGGGAGCGGGGTCTGTTTCCAGAGGAATGGGAGTGGGGTCGGGGTCTGTTTCCAGAGTGACGGGTGTGGGGGCGGGGTCTGTTACCAAGGATGACGGGTGTGGGGGCGGGGTCTGTTTCCAGTGTGTTGAGGTGGGGGCGGGGTCTGTTTCCAGGGTGACGGGAGTTGGGGCGGGGTCTATTACCAAAGTGACGGGAGTAGGGGCGGGGTCTGTTTCCAGGGTGACGGGCGTGGGGCGGGGTCTATTACCAAAGTGACGGGAGTAGGGGCGGGGTCTGTTTCCAGTGTGTTGAGGTGGGGGCGGGGTCTGTTTCCAGGGTGACGGGAGTGGTGGCGGGGTCTGTTTCAAACGTGATGGGAGTGGGGGCGGGGTCTGTATCCAGGTTGACGGGAGTTGGGGCGGGGTCTATTACCAAAGTGACGGGAGTAGGGGCGGGGTCTGTTTCCAGGGTGACGGGCGTGGGGGCGGGGCCTGTTTCCAGAGTGACCGGAGTGGGGGTGGGATCTGTTACCAACGTGACGCGTGTGGGTGGCGGGGTCTGTTTCCAGAGGAATTGGAGTGGGGTCGGGGTCTGTTTCCAGAGTGACGGGGTGGGGGCGGGGTCTGTTTCCAAGGTGACGGCTGTAGGGGCGGGGTCTGTTTCCAAGGTGAGGGGAGTTGGGGCGGGGTCTGTTTCCAGAGTGACGGGAGTAGGGGCGGGGTCTGTTTCCAGAGTGACAGGAGTGGGGGCGGTGTCTGTTTTCAGTGTGACGGAAGTGGGGGGCGGGGTCTCTTTCCAGAGTGACAGGTGTGGGGGCGGGGTCAGTTTCCAAGTTGATGGGAGTGGGGGCGGGGTCTGTTTCCAAGGTGACGGCTGTAGGGGCGGGGTCTGTTTCCAAGGTGAGGGGAGCTGGGGCGGGGTCTGTTTCCAGAGTGACGGGAGTAGGGGCGGGGTCTGTTTCCAGAGTGACAGGAGTGGGGGCGGTGTCTGTTTTCAGTGTGACGCAAGTGGGGGCGGGGTCTCTTTCCAGAGTGACGGGTGTGGGGGCGGGGTCAGTTTCCAAGTTGATGGGAGTGGGGGCGGGGTCTGTTTCCACGGTGACGGCAGTAGGGGCGGGGTCTGTTTCCAAAGTGACGGGAGTGGGGGCGGTGTCTGTTTCCAGAGTGACGGGAGTAGGGGCGGGGTCTGTTTCCAAAGTGACGGGAGTGGGGGCGGGGTCTGTTTCCAGAGTGACAGGAGTGTGGGGCGGGGTCTGTTTCCAGGGTGACGGGAGTGGGGGCGGAGTCTGTTTCCAGATTGACGGGAGTGGGGGCGCGGTCTGTTTCCAGATTAACGAGAGTGGGGGCGGGGTCTTTTTCCAGATTGACGGGAGTGGGGGCGGGGCCTGTTTCCAGAGTGACGGGAGTGGGGACGGGTTCTGTTTCCAGAGTGACAGGAGTGGGGGCGGTGTCTGTATCCAACGTGATGGGAGTGGGGGCGGGGTCTGTTTCCAAGGTGACGGGAGTGGGGGCGGGGTCTGTTTCCTGAGTGACGGGAGTGGGGGCAGGGCCTGTTTCCAGAGTAACGGGAGTGGGGGCGGGGTCTGTTTCCAGAGTGACGGTAGTGGGGGCGGGGCCTGTTTCCAGAGTGACGGAGTGGGGGCTGGATCTGTTTCCAGAGTGACGGGTGTGGGGGGCGGGGTCTGTTTCCAGAGTGACGGGAGAGGGGGCGGGATCTGTTTCCAGAGGAACGTGAGTGGGGGCGGGGTCTGTTTCCAGAGTGACGGGTGTGGGGGCGGGTCTGTTACCATGGTGACGGGTGTTGGGGGAGGGGTCTGTTTCCAGGGTGATGGGAGTGGGGGCTGTGTCTGTTTCCAGCTTGAAGGGAGTGGGGGCGGGTTCTGTTACCAAGGTGATGGGAGAGGGGGCGGGGTCCGTTACCAGAGTGACGGTAGTGGGGGCGGGGTCTGTTTCCAGAGCGACGGGAGTGGGGACGGGTTCTGTTTCCAGGGTGACGGGAGTGGGGGCGGGGCCTGTTTCCAGAGTGACGGGAGTGGTGGCGGGGTCAGTTTCCAAGGTGACGGCAGTGGGGGCGGGGTCTGGTTCCAGGGTGACGGGAGTGGGGGTGGGGTCTGTTTCCAGAGGAATGGGAGTATGGGCGGGGTCTGTTTCCAAGGTGACGGCAGTAGGGGCGGGGTCTGTTTCCAAGGTGAGGGAGTGGGGGCGGGGTCTGTTTCCAGAGTGACCGGAGTAGGGGCGGGGTCTGCTTATAAAGTGACGGGAGTGGGGTCGGGGTCTGTTTCCGGAGAGACGTGAGTGGGGGCGGGGCCTGGTTCCAGAGGAAAGGAGTGGTGGCGGGGTCTGTTTCCAGAGTGACGGGAGTCGGGGCGGTGCCTGTTTCCAGAGTTTCGGCAGTGGGGGCGGGATCTGTTACCAAGGTGACGGGTGTGGGGGGCGGGGTCTGTTTCCAGAGTGACGGGGGTGGGAGCGGGATCTGTTTCCTGAGGAACGGGAGTGGGGGTGGGGTCTGTTTCCAGAGTGACGGGAGTGGGGGCGGGGTCTGTTTCCAGAGTGACGGGTGTGGGGGCGGGACTGTTACAATGGTGACGGGTGTGGGGGGAGGGGTCTGTTTCCTGAGTGACGGGAGTGGGGGCGGTGTCTGTTTCCTGGTTGACGGGAGTGGGGGCGGGGTCTGTTTCCAGAGTGACGGGAGAGGGGGCAGGGCCTGTTTCCAGAGTAACGGGAGTGGGGGCGGTGTCTGTTTCCAGAGTGACGGTAGTGGGAGCGGAGCCTGTTTCCAGAGTGACGGAGTGGGGGCTGGATCTGTTACCAAGGTGACGGGTGTGGGGGCGGGGACTGTTTCCAGAGTGACGGGAGAGGGGGCGGGATCTGTTTCCAGAGGAACGTGAGTGGGGGCGGGGTCTGTTTCCAGAGTGACGGGTGTGGGGGCGGGACTGTTACCATGGTGACGGGTGTGGGGGGAGGGGTCTGTTTCCAGGGTGATGGGACTGGGGGCTGTGTCTGTTTCCAGCTTGAAGGGAGTGGGGGCGGGTTCTGTTACCAAGGTGATGGGAGAGGGGGCGGGGTCCGTTACCAGAGTGACGGGAGTGGGGGCGGGGTCTGTTTCCATAGTGACGGGAGTGGGGACGGGTTCTGTTTCCAGGGTGACGGGAGTGGGGGCGGGGCCTGTTTCCAGAGTGACGGGAGTGGTGGCGGGGTCAGTTTCCAAGGTGACGGCAGTGGGGGCGGGGTCTGGTTCCAGGGTGACGGGAGTGGGGGCGGGGTCTGTTACCAAGGTGACGGAAGTGGGGGCGGTGCCTGCATCCAGGGTGACGGGAGTGGGGGCGGGGTCTGTTTCCAGGTTGACGGGAGTCGGGGCGGGGTCTGTTTCCAGAGTGACGGGAGTGGGGGTGGGGTCTGTTTCCAGAGGAATGGGAGTATGGGCGGGGTCTGTTTCCAGAGTGACGGGAGTGGGGGCGGGATCTGTTTCCAAGGTGACGGCAGTAGGGGCGGGGTCTGTTTCCAAAGTGACGGGAGTGGGGTCGGGGTCTGTTTCCAAGTTGACGGGAGTGGGGGCGGCGTATGTTTCCGGAGAGACGTGAGTGGGGGCGGGGCCTGTTTCCCGAGGAAAGGAGTGGTGGCGGGGTCTGTTTCCAGAGTGACGGGAGTGGGGGCGGTGCCTGTTTCCAGAGTGACGGGGGTGGGGGCGGGATCTGTTACCAAGGTGACGGGTGTGGGGGGCGGGGTCTGTTTCCAGAGTGACGGGGGTGGGGGCGGGATCTGTTTCCTGAGGAACGGGAGTGGGGGCGGGGTCTGTTTCCAGAGTTACGGGAGTGGGGGCGGTGTCTGTTTCCAGAGTGACGGGTGTGGGGGCGGGTCTGTTACCATGGTGACGGGTGTGGGGGGAGGGGTCTGTTTCCAGAGTGACGGGAGTGGGGGCGGGGTCTGTTTCCAGAGTGACGGGAGTGGGGGCGGGGTCTGATACCAAGGTGATGGGAGAGGGGGCGGGGTCAGTTTCCAGAGTAACGGGAGTGGGGGCGGGGTCTGTTTCCAGGGTGACGGGAATGGGGGCGGGGTCTGTTACCAAGGTGACGGGAGTGGGGGCGGGGTCTGTATCCAGGGTGACGGGAGTGGTGGCGGGGCCTGTATCCAGGGTGACGGGAGTGGGGGCGGGGTCTGTTTCCAGGGTGACGGGAGTGGGGGCGGGGTCTGTTACCAAGTTGACGGGAATGGGGGCTTGGTCTGTTTCCAAGTTGACGGGTGTTGGGGCGGGGTCTGTTTCCAGAGTGACGGGAGTGGGGGCGGGGTCTGTTTGCAGAGGAACGAGGTTGGGGGCGTGGTCTGTATCCAGAGTGACGGGAGTGGGGGCGGGGCCTGTTTCCAGAGTGACGGGAGCGGGGGCGGGGTCTGTTACCAATGTGACGGGTGTTGGGGTCGGGGTCTATTTCCATAGTGACGGGAGTGTGGGCGGCGTCTGTTTCCAGAGTGACCGGAGTGGGGGCGGGATCTGTTTCCAGGGTTACGGGAGTGGGTCGGTGTCTGTTTCCAGGTTGACGGGAGTGGTGGCGTGGTCTGTTACCAAGCTGACGGGAGTGGGGGCGTGGTCTGTTTCCGACTGACGGGAGTGGGGACGGGTTCTGTTTCCAGGTTGACTGGAGTGGGGGTGGGGTCTGTTTCCAGAGTGACGGGAGTGGTGGCGGGGTCAGTTTCCAAGGTGATGGCAGTGGGGGCGGGGTCTGTTTCCAGGGTGATGGGGGAGGGGGCGGGGTCTGTTTCCAGGGTGACGGGCGTTGGGGCGGGGTCTGTTTCCAGGGTGACGGTAGTGGGGGCGGAGTCTGGTTCCAGTGTGACGAGGTGGGGGCGGGGTCTGATTCCAGGGTGACGGGAGTGGTGGCGGGGTCTGTATCCAGGGTGACGGGAGTGGGGGCGGGGTCTGTTACCAAGGTGACGGGAGTGGTGGCGGGGTCTGTTTCCAAGCTGACGGCAGTAGGGGCGGGGTCTGTTTCCACGGTGAGGGGAGTTGGGGCGGGGTCTGTTTCCAGAGTGACGGGAGTGGGGGCGGGGTCTGTTTCCAGAGTGACGGGTGTGGGGGCGGGTTCTGTTTCCAGAGTGACAGGAGTGGGGGCGGTGTCTGTTTTCTGTGTGACGGAAGTGGGGGCGGAGTCTGTTTCCAGAGTGACGGGTGTGGGGGCGGGGTCAGTTTCCAAGTTGATGGGAGTGGGGCGGGGTCTGTTTCCACGGTGACGGCAGTAGGGGCGGGGTCTGTTTCCAGAGTGCCGGGAGTGGGGGCGGGGTCTGTTTCCAGAGTGACGGGAGTAGGGGCGGGGACTGTTTCCAAAGTGACGGGAGTGGGGGCGGGGTCTGTTTCCAGAGTGACAGGAGTGTGGGGCGTGGTCTGTCTCCAGGGTGACGGGAGTGGGGGCGGGGTCTGTTTCCAGATTGACGGGAGTGGGGGCGGGGTCTGTTTCCAGAGGAACGGGAGTGGGGGCGGGGTCTGTTTCCAGATTGACGGGAGTGGGGGCGGGGCCTGTTTCCAGAGTGACGGGATTGGGGACGGGTTCTGTTTCCAGAGTGACAGGAGTGGGGGCGGTGTCTGTATCCAAGGAGATGGGAGTGGGGGCGGGGTCTGTTTCCAAGGTGACGGCAGTAGGGGCGGGGTCTGTTTCCAAGGTGAGGGAGTGGGGGTGGGGTCTGTTTCCAGAGAGACGGGAGTAGGAGCGGGGTCTGCTTCCAAAGTGACGGGAGTGGGGTCGGGGTCTGTTTCCAAGTTGACGGGAGTGGGGACGGGTTCTGTTTCCAGAGTGACAGGAGTGGGGGCGGGGTCTGCTTCCAGGGTGACGGGAGTGGGGGCGGGGTCTGTTTCCTGAGTGACGGGAGTGGGGGCAGGGCCTGTTTCCAGAGTAACGGGAGTGGGGGCTGGGCCTGTTTCCAGAGTAACGGGAGTGGGGGAGGGGTCTGTTTCCATTGTGACGGTAGTGGGGGCGGGGCCTGTTTCCAGAGTGACGGAGTGGGGGCTGGATCTGTTACCAAGGTGACGGGTGTGGGGGGCGGGGTCTGTTTCCAGAGTGACGGGAGTGGGGGCGGGGTCTGTTTCCAGAGTGACGGGTGTGGGGGCGGGTCTGTTACCATGGTGACGGGTGTGGGGGGCGGGGTCTGTTTCCAGGGTGACGGGAGTGGGGGCTGTGTCTGTTTCCAGCTTGAAGTGAGTGGGGGCGGGGTCTGTTACCAAGGTGATGGGAGAGGGGGCGGGGTCCGTTACCAGAGTGACGGGAGTGGGGGCGGGGTCTGTTTCCAGAGTGACGGGAGTGGGGACGGGTTCTGTTTCCAGGGTGACGGGAGTGGGGGCGGGGCCTGTTTCCAGAGTGACGGGAGTGGTGGCGGGGTCAGTTTCCAAGTGACGGCAGTGGGGGCGGGGTCTGGTTCCAGGGTGACGGGAGTGGGGGCGGGATCTGTTACCAAGGTGACGGCAGTGGGGGCGGGGCCTGCATCCAGGGTGACGGGAGTGGGGGCGGAGTCTGTTTCCAGGTTGACGGGAGTCGGGGCGGGGTCTGTTTCCAGAGTGACGGGAGTGGGGGCGGGGTCTCTTTCCAGAGGAATGGGAGTATGGGCGAGGTCTGTTTCCAGAGTGACGGGAGTGGGGGCGGGATCTGTTTCCAAGGTGACGGCAGTAGGGGCGGGGTCTGTTTCCAAGGTGAGAGAGTGGGGGCGGGGTCTGTTTCCAGAGTGACGGGAGTAGGGGCGGGATCTGCTTCCAAAGTGACGGGAGTGGGGTCGGGGTCTGTTTCCAAGTTGATGGGAGTGGGGGCGGGGTCTGTTTCCGGAGAGGCGTGAGTGGGGGCGGGGCCTGCTTCCAGAGGAAAGTAGTGGTGGCGGGGTCTGTTTCCAGAGTGACGCGAGTGGGGGCGGTGCCTGTTTCCAGAGTGACGGCAGTGGGGGCGGGATCTGTTACCAAGGTGACGGTTGTGGGGGGCGGGGTCTGTTTCCAGAGTGACGGGGGTGGGGGCGGGATCTGTTTCCTGAGGAACGGGAGTGGGGGCGGGGTCTGTTTCCAGAGTGACTGGAGTGGGGGCGGGGTCTGTTTCCAGAGTGACGGGTGTGGGGGCGGGTCTGTTACCATGGTGACGGGTGTGGGGGAGGGGTCTGTTTCCTGAGTGACGGGAGTGGGGGCGGTGTCTGTTTCCAGGTTGACGGGAGTGGGGGCGGGGTCTGATACCAAGGTGATGGGAGAGGGGGCGGGGTCAGTTTCCAGTGTGACGGGTGTGGGGGCGGGTCTGTTACCATGGTGACGGGTGTGGGGGAGGGGTCTGTTTCCTGAGTGACGGGAGTGGGGGCGGTGTCTGTTTCCAGGTTGACGGGAGTGGGGGCGGGGTCTGATACCAAGGTGATGGGAGAGGGGGCGGGGTCTGTTTCCAGAGTGACGGGAGTGGTGGCGTGGTCAGTTTCCAAGGTGATGGCAGTGGGGGCGGGGTGTGTTTCCAGAGTGACGGGTGTGGGGGCGGGTTCAGTTTCCAGAGTGACAGGAGTGGGGGCGGTGTCTGTTTTCCGTGTGACGGAAGTGGGGGCGGGGTCTGTTTCCAGAGTGACAGGAGTGTGGGGCGTGGTCTGTTTCCAGGGTGACGGGAGTGGGGGCGGGGTCTGTTTCCAGATTGACAGGAGTGGGGGCGGGGTCTGTTTCCAGAGGAACGGGAGTGGGGGCGGGGTCTGTTTCCAGATTGACGGGAGTGGGGGCGGGGCCTGTTTCCAGAGTGACGGGAGTGGGGACGGGTTCTGTTTCCAGAGTGACAGGAGTGGGGGCGGTGTCTGTATCCAAGGAGATGGGAGTGGGGGCGGGGTCTGTTTCCAAGGTGACTACAGTAGGGGCGGGGTCTGTTTCCAAGGTGAGGGAGTGGGGGTGGGGTCTGTTTCCAGAGAGACGGGAGTAGGAGCGGGGTCTGCTTCCAAAGTGACGGGAGTGGGGTCGGGGTCTGTTTCCAAGTTGACGGGAGTGGGGACGGGTTCTGTTTCCAGAGTGACAGGAGTGGGGGCGGGGTCTGCTTCCAGGGTGACGGGAGTGGTGGCGGGGTATGTTTCCTGAGTGACGGGAGTGGGGGCAGGGCCTGTTTCCAGAGTAACGGGAGTGGGGGCAGGGCCTGTTTCCAGAGTAACGGGAGTGGGGGAGGGGTCTGTTTCCATTGTGACGGTAGTGGGGGCGGGGCCTGTTTCCAGAGTGACGGAGTGGGGGCTGGATCTGTTACCAAGGTGACGGGTGTGGGGGGCGGGGTCTGTTTCCAGAGTGACGGGAGTGGGGGCGGGGTCTGTTTCCAGAGTGACGGGTGTGGGGGCGGGTCTGTTACCATGGTGACGGGTGTGGGGGGCGGGGTCTGTTTCCAGGGTGACGGGAGTGGGGGCTGTGTCTGTTTCCAGCTTGAAGTGAGTGGGGGCGGGGTCTGTTACCAAGGTGATGGGAGAGGGGGCGGGGTCCGTTACCAGAGTGACGGGAGTGGGGGCGGGGTCTGTTTCCAGAGTGACGGGAGTGGGGACGGGTTCTGTTTCCAGGGTGACGGGAGTGGGGGCGGGGCCTGTTTCCAGAGTGACGGGAGTGGTGGCGGGGTCAGTTTCCAAGTGACGGCAGTGGGGGCGGGGTCTGGTTCCAGGGTGACGGGAGTGGGGGCGGGATCTGTTACCAAGGTGACGGCAGTGGGGGCGGGGCCTGCATCCAGGGTGACGGGAGTGGGGGCGGAGTCTGTTTCCAGGTTGACGGGAGTCGGGGCGGGGTCTGTTTCCAGAGTGACGGGAGTGGGGGCGGGGTCTCTTTCCAGAGGAATGGGAGTATGGGCGAGGTCTGTTTCCAGAGTGACGGGAGTGGGGGCGGGATCTGTTTCCAAGGTGACGGCAGTAGGGGCGGGGTCTGTTTCCAAGGTGAGAGAGTGGGGGCGGGGTCTGTTTCCAGAGTGACGGGAGTAGGGGCGGGATCTGCTTCCAAAGTGACGGGAGTGGGGTCGGGGTCTGTTTCCAAGTTGATGGGAGTGGGGGCGGGGTCTGTTTCCGGAGAGACGTGAGTGGGGGCGGGGCCTGTTTCCAGAGGAAAGGAGTGGTGGCGGGGTCTGTTTCCAGAGTGACGGGAGTGGGGGCGGTGCCTGTTTCCAGAGTGACGGCAGTGGGGGCGGGATCTGTTACCAAGGTGACGGTTGTGGGGGGCGGGGTCTGTTTCCAGAGTGACGGGGGTGGGGGCGGGATCTGTTTCCTGAGGAACGGGAGTGGGGGCGGGGTCTGTTTCCAGAGTGACGGGAGTGGGGGCGGGGTCTGTTTCCAGAGTGACGGGTGTGGGGGCGGGTCTGTTACCATGGTGACGGGTGTGGGGGAGGGGTCTGTTTCCTGAGTGACGGGAGTGGGGGCGGTGTCTGTTTCCAGGTTGACGGGAGTGGGGGCGGGGTCTGATACCAAGGTGATGGGAGAGGGGGCGGGGTCAGTTTCCAGTGTGACGGGTTTGGGGGCGGGTCTGTTACCATGGTGACGGGTGTGGGGGAGGGGTCTGTTTCCTGAGTGACGGGAGTGGGGGCGGTGTCTGTTTCCAGGTTGACGGGAGTGGGGGCGGGGTCTGATACCAAGGTGATGGGAGAGGGGGCGGGGTCTGTTTCCAGAGTGACGGGAGTGGTGGCGTGGTCAGTTTCCAAGGTGATGGCAGTGGGGGCGGGGTGTGTTTCCAGAGTGACGGGTGTGGGGGCGGGTTCAGTTTCCAGAGTGACAGGAGTGGGGGCGGTGTCTGTTTTCCGTGTGACGGAAGTGGGGGCGGGGTCTGTTTCCAGAGTGACAGGAGTGTGGGGCGTGGTCTGTTTCCAGGGTGACGGGAGTGGGGGCGGGGTCTGTTTCCAGATTGACAGGAGTGGGGGCGGGGTCTGTTTCCAGAGGAACGGGAGTGGGGGCGGGGTCTGTTTCCAGATTGACGGGAGTGGGGGCGGGGCCTGTTTCCAGAGTGACGGGAGTGGGGACGGGTTCTGTTTCCAGAGTGACAGGAGTGGGGGCGGTGTCTGTATCCAAGGAGATGGGAGTGGGGGCGGGGTCTGTTTCCAAGGTGACTACAGTAGGGGCGGGGTCTGCTTCCAAGGTGAGGGAGTGGGGGTGGGGTCTGTTTCCAGAGAGACGGGAGTAGGAGCGGGGTCTGCTTCCAAAGTGACGGGAGTGGGGTCGGGGTCTGTTTCCAAGTTGACGGGAGTGGGGACGGGTTCTGTTTCCAGAGTGACAGGAGTGGGGGCGGGGTCTGCTTCCAGGGTGACGGGAGTGGGGGCGGGGTCTGTTTCCTGAGTGACGGGAGTGGGGGCAGGGCCTGTTTCCAGAGTAACGGGAGTGGGGGCAGGGCCTGTTTCCAGAGTGACGGGAGTAGGGGCGGGGTCTGATTCCAAAGTGACGGGAGTGGCGTCGGGGTCTGTTTCCAATTTGACGGGAGTGGGTGCGGGTTCTGTTTCCAGAGTGACAGGAGTGGGGGCGGGGTCTGTTTCTAGGGTGACAGGAGTGGGGACGAGGTCTGTTTCCAGAGTGACGGGAGTGGGTGCGGGGTCTGTTTCCAGAGGAACAGGAGTGGGGGCGAGGTCTCTTTCCAGAGTGACGGGAGTGGGAGCGGGGTCTGTTTCCAGAGGAATGGGAGTGGGGTCGGGGTCTGTTTCCAGAGTGACGGGTGTGGGGGCGGGGTCTGTTACCAAGGATGACGGGTGTGGGGGCGGGGTCTGTTTCCAGTGTGTTGAGGTGGGGGCGGGGTCTGTTTCCAGGGTGACGGGAGTTGGGGCGGGGTCTATTACCAAAGTGACGGGAGTAGGGGCGGGGTCTGTTTCCAGGGTGACGGGCGTGGGGCGGGGTCTATTACCAAAGTGACGGGAGTAGGGGCGGGGTCTGTTTCCAGTGTGTTGAGGTGGGGGCGGGGTCTGTTTCCAGGGTGACGGGAGTGGTGGCGGGGTCTGTTTCAAACGTGATGGGAGTGGGGGCGGGGTCTGTATCCAGGTTGACGGGAGTTGGGGCGGGGTCTATTACCAAAGTGACGGGAGTAGGGGCGGGGTCTGTTTCCAGGGTGACGGGCGTGGGGGCGGGGCCTGTTTCCAGAGTGACGGGAGTGGGGGTGGGATCTGTTACCAACGTGACGCGTGTGGGTGGCGGGGTCTGTTTCCAGAGGAATTGGAGTGGGGTCGGGGTCTGTTTCCAGAGTGACGGGGTGGGGGCGGGGTCTGTTTCCAAGGTGACGGCTGTAGGGGCGGGGTCTGTTTCCAAGGTGAGGGGAGTTGGGGCGGGGTCTGTTTCCAGAGTGACGGGAGTAGGGGCGGGGTCTGTTTCCAGAGTGACAGGAGTGGGGGCGGTGTCTGTTTTCAGTGTGACGGAAGTGGGGGGCGGGGTCTCTTTCCAGAGTGACAGGTGTGGGGGCGGGGTCAGTTTCCAAGTTGATGGGAGTGGGGGCGGGGTCTGTTTCCAAGGTGACGGCTGTAGGGGCGGGGTCTGTTTCCAAGGTGAGGGGAGCTGGGGCGGGGTCTGTTTCCAGAGTGACGGGAGTAGGGGCGGGGTCTGTTTCCAGAGTGACAGGAGTGGGGGCGGTGTCTGTTTTCAGTGTGACGCAAGTGGGGGCGGGGTCTCTTTCCAGAGTGACGGGTGTGGGGGCGGGGTCAGTTTCCAAGTTGATGGGAGTGGGGGCGGGGTCTGTTTCCACGGTGACGGCAGTAGGGGCGGGGTCTGTTTCCAAAGTGACGGGAGTGGGGGCGGTGTCTGTTTCCAGAGTGACGGGAGTAGGGGCGGGGTCTGTTTCCAAAGTGACGGGAGTGGGGGCGGGGTCTGTTTCCAGAGTGACAGGAGTGTGGGGCGGGGTCTGTTTCCAGGGTGACGGGAGTGGGGGCGGAGTCTGTTTCCAGATTGACGGGAGTGGGGGCGCGGTCTGTTTCCAGATTAACGAGAGTGGGGGCGGGGTCTTTTTCCAGATTGACGGGAGTGGGGGCGGGGCCTGTTTCCAGAGTGACGGGAGTGGGGACGGGTTCTGTTTCCAGAGTGACAGGAGTGGGGGCGGTGTCTGTATCCAACGTGATGGGAGTGGGGGCGGGGTCTGTTTCCAAGGTGACGGGAGTGGGGGCGGGGTCTGTTTCCTGAGTGACGGGAGTGGGGGCAGGGCCTGTTTCCAGAGTAACGGGAGTGGGGGCGGGGTCTGTTTCCAGAGTGACGGTAGTGGGGGCGGGGCCTGTTTCCAGAGTGACGGAGTGGGGGCTGGATCTGTTTCCAGAGTGACGGGTGTGGGGGGCGGGGTCTGTTTCCAGAGTGACGGGAGAGGGGGCGGGATCTGTTTCCAGAGGAACGTGAGTGGGGGCGGGGTCTGTTTCCAGAGTGACGGGTGTGGGGGCGGGTCTGTTACCATGGTGACGGGTGTTGGGGGAGGGGTCTGTTTCCAGGGTGATGGGAGTGGGGGCTGTGTCTGTTTCCAGCTTGAAGGGAGTGGGGGCGGGTTCTGTTACCAAGGTGATGGGAGAGGGGGCGGGGTCCGTTACCAGAGTGACGGTAGTGGGGGCGGGGTCTGTTTCCAGAGCGACGGGAGTGGGGACGGGTTCTGTTTCCAGGGTGACGGGAGTGGGGGCGGGGCCTGTTTCCAGAGTGACGGGAGTGGTGGCGGGGTCAGTTTCCAAGGTGACGGCAGTGGGGGCGGGGTCTGGTTCCAGGGTGACGGGAGTGGGGGTGGGGTCTGTTTCCAGAGGAATGGGAGTATGGGCGGGGTCTGTTTCCAAGGTGACGGCAGTAGGGGCGGGGTCTGTTTCCAAGGTGAGGGAGTGGGGGCGGGGTCTGTTTCCAGAGTGACCGGAGTAGGGGCGGGGTCTGCTTATAAAGTGACGGGAGTGGGGTCGGGGTCTGTTTCCGGAGAGACGTGAGTGGGGGCGGGGCCTGTTTCCAGAGGAAAGGAGTGGTGGCGGGGTCTGTTTCCAGAGTGACGGGAGTCGGGGCGGTGCCTGTTTCCAGAGTTTCGGCAGTGGGGGCGGGATCTGTTACCAAGGTGACGGGTGTGGGGGGCGGGGTCTGTTTCCAGAGTGACGGGGGTGGGAGCGGGATCTGTTTCCTGAGGAACGGGAGTGGGGGTGGGGTCTGTTTCCAGAGTGACGGGAGTGGGGGCGGGGTCTGTTTCCAGAGTGACGGGTGTGGGGGCGGGACTGTTACAATGGTGACGGGTGTGGGGGGAGGGGTCTGTTTCCTGAGTGACGGGAGTGGGGGCGGTGTCTGTTTCCTGGTTGACGGGAGTGGGGGCGGGGTCTGTTTCCAGAGTGACGGGAGAGGGGGCAGGGCCTGTTTCCAGAGTAACGGGAGTGGGGGCGGTGTCTGTTTCCAGAGTGACGGTAGTGGGAGCGGAGCCTGTTTCCAGAGTGACGGAGTGGGGGCTGGATCTGTTACCAAGGTGACGGGTGTGGGGGCGGGGACTGTTTCCAGAGTGACGGGAGAGGGGGCGGGATCTGTTTCCAGAGGAACGTGAGTGGGGGCGGGGTCTGTTTCCAGAGTGACGGGTGTGGGGGCGGGACTGTTACCATGGTGACGGGTGTGGGGGGAGGGGTCTGTTTCCAGGGTGATGGGACTGCGGGCTGTGTCTGTTTCCAGCTTGAAGGGAGTGGGGGCGGGTTCTGTTACCAAGGTGATGGGAGAGGGGGCGGGGTCCGTTACCAGAGTGACGGGAGTGGGGGCGGGGTCTGTTTCCATAGTGACGGGAGTGGGGACGGGTTCTGTTTCCAGGGTGACGGGAGTGGGGGCGGGGCCTGTTTCCAGAGTGACGGGAGTGGTGGCGGGGTCAGTTTCCAAGGTGACGGCAGTGGGGGCGGGGTCTGGTTCCAGGGTGACGGGAGTGGGGGCGGGGTCTGTTACCAAGGTGACGGAAGTGGGGGCGGTGCCTGCATCCAGGGTGACGGGAGTGGGAGCGGGGTCTGTTTCCAGGTTGACGGGAGTCGGGGCGGGGTCTGTTTCCAGAGTGACGGGAGTGGGGGTGGGGTCTGTTTCCAGAGGAATGGGAGTATGGGCGGGGTCTGTTTCCAGAGTGACGGGAGTGGGGGCGGGATCTGTTTCCAAGGTGACGGCAGTAGGGGCGGGGTCTGTTTCCAAAGTGACGGGAGTGGGGTCGGGGTCTGTTTCCAAGTTGACGGGAGTGGGGGCGGGGTATGTTTCCGGAGAGACGTGAGTGGGGGCGGGGCCTGTTTCCCGAGGAAAGGAGTGGTGGCGGGGTCTGTTTCCAGAGTGACGGGAGTGGGGGCGGTGCCTGTTTCCAGAGTGACGGGGGTGGGGGCGGGATCTGTTACCAAGGTGACGGGTGTGGGGGGCGGGGTCTGTTTCCAGAGTGACGGGGGTGGGGGCGGGATCTGTTTCCTGAGGAACGGGAGTGGGGGCGGGGTCTGTTTCCAGAGTTACGGGAGTGGGGGCGGTGTCTGTTTCCAGAGTGACGGGTGTGGGGGCGGGTCTGTTACCATGGTGACGGGTGTGGGGGGAGGGGTCTGTTTCCAGAGTGACGGGAGTGGGGGCGGGGTCTGTTTCCAGAGTGACGGGAGTGGGGGCGGGGTCTGATACCAAGGTGATGGGAGAGGGGGCGGGGTCAGTTTCCAGAGTAACGGGAGTGGGGGCGGGGTCTGTTTCCAGGGTGACGGGAATGGGGGCGGGGTCTGTTACCAAGGTGACGGGAGTGGGGGCGGGGTCTGTATCCAGGGTGACGGGAGTGGTGGCGGGGCCTGTATCCAGGGTGACGGGAGTGGGGGCGGGGTCTGTTTCCAGGGTGACGGGAGTGGGGGCGGGGTCTGTTACCAAGTTGACGGGAATGGGGGCTTGGTCTGTTTCCAAGTTGACGGGTGTTGGGGCGGGGTCTGTTTCCAGAGTGACGGGAGTGGGGGCGGGGTCTGTTTGCAGAGGAACGAGGTTGGGGGCGTGGTCTGTATCCAGAGTGACGGGAGTGGGGGCGGGGCCTGTTTCCAGAGTGACGGGAGCGGGGGCGGGGTCTGTTACCAATGTGACGGGTGTTGGGGTCGGGGTCTATTTCCATAGTGACGGGAGTGTGGGCGGCGTCTGTTTCCAGAGTGACCGGAGTGGGGGCGGGATCTGTTTCCAGGGTTACGGGAGTGGGTCGGTGTCTGTTTCCAGGTTGACGGGAGTGGTGGCGTGGTCTGTTACCAAGCTGACGGGAGTGGGGGCGTGGTCTGTTTCCGACTGACGGGAGTGGGGACGGGTTCTGTTTCCAGGTTGACTGGAGTGGGGGTGGGGTCTGTTTCCAGAGTGACGGGAGTGGTGGCGGGGTCAGTTTCCAAGGTGATGGCAGTGGGGGCGGGGTCTGTTTCCAGGGTGATGGGGAGGGGGCGGGGTCTGTTTCCAGGGTGACGGGCGTTGGGGCGGGGTCTGTTTCCAGGGTGACGGTAGTGGGGGCGGAGTCTGGTTCCAGTGTGACGAGGTGGGGGCGGGGTCTGATTCCAGGGTGACGGGAGTGGTGGCGGGGTCTGTATCCAGGGTGACGGGAGTGGGGGCGGGGTCTGTTACCAAGGTGACGGGAGTGGTGGCGGGGTCTGTTTCCAAGCTGACGGCAGTAGGGGCGGGGTCTGTTTCCACGGTGAGGGGAGTTGGGGCGGGGTCTGTTTCCAGAGTGACGGGAGTGGGGGCGGGGTCTGTTTCCAGAGTGACGGGTGTGGGGGCGGGTTCTGTTTCCAGAGTGACAGGAGTGGGGGCGGTGTCTGTTTTCTGTGTGACGGAAGTGGGGGCGGGGTCTGTTTCCAGAGTGACGGGTGTGGGGGCGGGGTCAGTTTCCAAGTTGATGGGAGTGGGGCGGGGTCTGTTTCCACGGTGACGGCAGTAGGGGCGGGGTCTGTTTCCAGAGTGCCGGGAGTGGGGGCGGGGTCTGTTTCCAGAGTGACGGGAGTAGGGGCGGGGACTGTTTCCAAAGTGACGGGAGTGGGGGCGGGGTCTGTTTCCAGAGGGACAGGAGTGTGGGGCGTGGTCTGTCTCCAGGGTGACGGGAGTGGGGGCGGGGTCTGTTTCCAGATTGACGGGAGTGGGGGCGGGGTCTGTTTCCAGAGGAACGGGAGTGGGGGCGGGGTCTGTTTCCAGATTGACGGGAGTGGGGGCGGGGCCTGTTTCCAGAGTGACGGGATTGGGGACGGGTTCTGTTTCCAGAGTGACAGGAGTGGGGGCGGTGTCTGTATCCAAGGAGATGGGAGTGGGGGCGGGGTCTGTTTCCAAGGTGACGGCAGTAGGGGCGGGGTCTGTTTCCAAGGTGAGGGAGTGGGGGTGGGGTCTGTTTCCAGAGAGACGGGAGTAGGAGCGGGGTCTGCTTCCAAAGTGACGGGAGTGGGGTCGGGGTCTGTTTCCAAGTTGACGGGAGTTGGGACGGGTTCTGTTTCCAGAGTGACAGGAGTGGGGGCGGGGTCTGCTTCCAGGGTGACGGGAGTGGGGGCGGGGTCTGTTTCCTGAGTGACGGGAGTGGGGGCAGGGCCTGTTTCCAGAGTAACGGGAGTGGGGGCTGGGCCTGTTTCCAGAGTAACGGGAGTGGGGGAGGGGTCTGTTTCCATTGTGACGGTAGTGGGGGCGGGGCCTGTTTCCAGAGTGACGGAGTGGGGGCTGGATCTGTTACCAAGGTGACGGGTGTGGGGGGCGGGGTCTGTTTCCAGAGTGACGGGAGTGGGGGCGGGGTCTGTTTCCAGAGTGACGGGTGTGGGGGCGGGTCTGTTACCATGGTGACGGGTGTGGGGGGCGGGGTCTGTTTCCAGGGTGACGGGAGTGGGGGCTGTGTCTGTTTCCAGCTTGAAGTGAGTGGGGGCGGGGTCTGTTACCAAGGTGATGGGAGAGGGGGCGGGGTCCGTTACCAGAGTGACGGGAGTGGGGGCGGGGTCTGTTTCCAGAGTGACGGGAGTGGGGACGGGTTCTGTTTCCAGGGTGACGGGAGTGGGGGCGGGGCCTGTTTCCAGAGTGACGGGAGTGGTGGTGGGGTCAGTTTCCAAGTGACGGCAGTGGGGGCGGGGTCTGGTTCCAGGGTGACGGGAGTGGGGGCGGGATCTGTTACCAAGGTGACGGCAGTGGGGGCGGGGCCTGCATCCAGGGTGACGGGAGTGGGGGCGGAGTCTGTTTCCAGGTTGACGGGAGTCGGGGCGGGGTCTGTTTCCAGAGTGACGGGAGTGGGGGCGGGGTCTCTTTCCAGAGGAATGGGAGTATGGGCGAGGTCTGTTTCCAGAGTGACGGGAGTGGGGGCGGGATCTGTTTCCAAGGTGACGGCAGTAGGGGCGGGGTCTGTTTCCAAGGTGAGAGAGTGGGGGCGGGGTCTGTTTCCAGAGTGACGGGAGTAGGGGCGGGATCTGCTTCCAAAGTGACGGGAGTGGGGTCGGGGTCTGTTTCCAAGTTGATGGGAGTGGGGGCGGGGTCTGTTTCCGGAGAGACGTGAGTGGGGGCGGGGCCTGCTTCCAGAGGAAAGTAGTGGTGGCGGGGTCTGTTTCCAGAGTGACGCGAGTGGGGGCGGTGCCTGTTTCCAGAGTGACGGCAGTGGGGGCGGGATCTGTTACCAAGGTGACGGTTGTGGGGGGCGGGGTCTGTTTCCAGAGTGACGGGGGTGGGGGCGGGATCTGTTTCCTGA
The DNA here is from genome assembly GCF_036365525.1 of Heterodontus francisci. Lineage (NCBI taxonomy): Eukaryota > Metazoa > Chordata > Chondrichthyes > Heterodontiformes > Heterodontidae > Heterodontus > Heterodontus francisci. The sequence continues at coordinate 1,661,481 of NC_090409.1, read as the reverse complement.
GGAACGGGAGTGGGGGCGGGGTCTGTTTCCAGAGTGACTGGAGTGGGGGCGGGGTCTGTTTCCAGAGTGACGGGTGTGGGGGCGGGTCTGTTACCATGGTGACGGGTGTGGGGGAGGGGTCTGTTTCCTGAGTGACGGGAGTGGGGGCGGTGTCTGTTTCCAGGTTGACGGGAGTGGGGGCGGGGTCTGATACCAAGGTGATGGGAGAGGGGGCGGGGTCAGTTTCCAGTGTGACGGGTGTGGGGGCGGGTCTGTTACCATGGTGACGGGTGTGGGGGAGGGGTCTGTTTCCTGAGTGACGGGAGTGGGGGCGGTGTCTGTTTCCAGGTTGACGGGAGTGGGGGCGGGGTCTGATACCAAGGTGATGGGAGAGGGGGCGGGGTCGGTTTCCAGAGTGACGGGAGTGGTGGCGTGGTCAGTTTCCAAGGTGATGGCAGTGGGGGCGGGGTGTGTTTCCAGAGTGACGGGTGTGGGGGCGGGTTCAGTTTCCAGAGTGACAGGAGTGGGGGCGGTGTCTGTTTTCCGTGTGACGGAAGTGGGGGCGGGGTCTGTTTCCAGAGTGACAGGAGTGTGGGGCGTGGTCTGTTTCCAGGGTGACGGGAGTGGGGGCGGGGTCTGTTTCCAGATTGACAGGAGTGGGGGCGGGGTCTGTTTCCAGAGGAACGGGAGTGGGGGCGGGGTCTGTTTCCAGATTGACGGGAGTGGGGGCGGGGCCTGTTTCCAGAGTGACGGGAGTGGGGACGGGTTCTGTTTCCAGAGTGACAGGAGTGGGGGCGGTGTCTGTATCCAAGGAGATGGGAGTGGGGGCGGGGTCTGTTTCCAAGGTGACTACAGTAGGGGCGGGGTCTGTTTCCAAGGTGAGGGAGTGGGGGTGGGGTCTGTTTCCAGAGAGACGGGAGTAGGAGCGGGGTCTGCTTCCAAAGTGACGGGAGTGGGGTCGGGGTCTGTTTCCAAGTTGACGGGAGTGGTGACGGGTTCTGTTTCCAGAGTGACAGGAGTGGGGGCGGGGTCTGCTTCCAGGGTGACGGGAGTGGGGGCGGGGTCTGTTTCCTGAGTGACGGGAGTGGGGGCAGGGCCTGTTTCCAGAGTAACGGGAGTGGGGGCAGGGCCTGTTTCCAGAGTAACGGGAGTGGGGGAGGGGTCTGTTTCCATTGTGACGGTAGTGGGGGCGGGGCCTGTTTCCAGAGTGACGGAGTGGGGGCTGGATCTGTTACCAAGGTGACGGGTGTGGGGGGCGGGGTCTGTTTCCAGAGTGACGGGAGTGGGGGCGGGGTCTGTTTCCAGAGTGACGGGTGTGGGGGCGGGTCTGTTACCATGGTGACGGGTGTGGGGGGCGGGGTCTGTTTCCAGGGTGACGGGAGTGGGGGCTGTGTCTGTTTCCAGCTTGAAGTGAGTGGGGGCGGGGTCTGTTACCAAGGTGATGGGAGAGGGGGCGGGGTCCGTTACCAGAGTGACGGGAGTGGGGGCGGGGTCTGTTTCCAGAGTGACGGGAGTGGGGACGGGTTCTGTTTCCAGGGTGACGGGAGTGGGGGCGGGGCCTGTTTCCAGAGTGACGGGAGTGGTGGCGGGGTCAGTTTCCAAGTGACGGCAGTGGGGGCGGGGTCTGGTTCCAGGGTGACGGGAGTGGGGGCGGGATCTGTTACCAAGGTGACGGCAGTGGGGGCGGGGCCTGCATCCAGGGTGACGGGAGTGGGGGCGGAGTCTGTTTCCAGGTTGACGGGAGTCGGGGCGGGGTCTGTTTCCAGAGTGACGGGAGTGGGGGCGGGGTCTCTTTCCAGAGGAATGGGAGTATGGGCGAGGTCTGTTTCCAGAGTGACGGGAGTGGGGGCGGGATCTGTTTCCAAGGTGACGGCAGTAGGGGCGGGGTCTGTTTCCAAGGTGAGAGAGTGGGGGCGGGGTCTGTTTCCAGAGTGACGGGAGTAGGGGCGGGATCTGCTTCCAAAGTGACGGGAGTGGGGTCGGGGTCTGTTTCCAAGTTGATGGGAGTGGGGGCGGGGTCTGTTTCCGGAGAGACGTGAGTGGGGGCGGGGCCTGTTTCCAGAGGAAAGGAGTGGTGGCGGGGTCTGTTTCCAGAGTGACGGGAGTGGGGGCGGTGCCTGTTTCCAGAGTGACGGCAGTGGGGGCGGGATCTGTTACCAAGGTGACGGTTGTGGGGGGCGGGGTCTGTTTCCAGAGTGACGGGGGTGGGGGCGGGATCTGTTTCCTGAGGAACGGGAGTGGGGGCGGGGTCTGTTTCCAGAGTGACGGGAGTGGGGGCGGGGTCTGTTTCCAGAGTGACGGGTGTGGGGGCGGGTCTGTTACCATGGTGACGGGTGTGGGGGAGGGGTCTGTTTCCTGAGTGACGGGAGTGGGGGCGGTGTCTGTTTCCAGGTTGACGGGAGTGGGGGCGGGGTCTGATACCAAGGTGATGGGAGAGGGGGCGGGGTCAGTTTCCAGTGTGACGGGTGTGGGGGCGGGTCTGTTACCATGGTGACGGGTGTGGGGGAGGGGTCTGTTTCCTGAGTGACGGGAGTGGGGGCGGTGTCTGTTTCCAGGTTGACGGGAGTGGGGGCGGGGTCTGATACCAAGGTGATGGGAGAGGGGGCGGGGTCTGTTTCCAGAGTGACGGGAGTGGTGGCGTGGTCAGTTTCCAAGGTGATGGCAGTGGGGGCGGGGTGTGTTTCCAGAGTGACGGGTGTGGGGGCGGGTTCAGTTTCCAGAGTGACAGGAGTGGGGGCGGTGTCTGTTTTCCGTGTGACGGAAGTGGGGGCGGGGTCTGTTTCCAGAGTGACAGGAGTGTGGGGCGTGGTCTGTTTCCAGGGTGACGGGAGTGGGGGCGGGGTCTGTTTCCAGATTGACAGGAGTGGGGGCGGGGTCTGTTTCCAGAGGAACGGGAGTGGGGGCGGGGTCTGTTTCCAGATTGACGGGAGTGGGGGCGGGGCCTGTTTCCAGAGTGACGGGAGTGGGGACGGGTTCTGTTTCCAGAGTGACAGGAGTGGGGGCGGTGTCTGTATCCAAGGAGATGGGAGTGGGGGCGGGGTCTGTTTCCAAGGTGACTACAGTAGGGGCGGGGTCTGCTTCCAAGGTGAGGGAGTGGGGGTGGGGTCTGTTTCCAGAGAGACGGGAGTAGGAGCGGGGTCTGCTTCCAAAGTGACGGGAGTGGGGTCGGGGTCTGTTTCCAAGTTGACGGGAGTGGGGACGGGTTCTGTTTCCAGAGTGACAGGAGTGGGGGCGGGGTCTGCTTCCAGGGTGACGGGAGTGGGGGCGGGGTCTGTTTCCTGAGTGACGGGAGTGGGGGCAGGGCCTGTTTCCAGAGTAACGGGAGTGGGGGCAGGGCCTGTTTCCAGAGTAACGGGAGTGGGGGCGGGGTCTGTTTCCAGAGTGACGGTAGTGGGGGCGGGGCCTGTTTCCAGAGTGACGGAGTGGGGGCTGGATCTGTTACCAAGGCGACGGGTGTGGGGGGGCGGGGTCTGTTTCCAGAGTGACGGGAGTGGGGGCGGGGTCTGTTTCCAGAGTGACGGGTGTGGGGCTGGTCTGTTACCATGGTGATGGGTGTGGGGGGAGGGGTCTGTTTCCAGGGTGACGGGAGTGGGGGCTGTGTCTGTTTCCAGCTTGAAGTGAGTGGGGGCGGGGTCTGTTACCAAGGTGATGGGAGAGGGGGCGGGGTCCGTTACCAGAGTGACGGGAGTGGGGGCGGGGTCTGTTTCCAGAGTGACGGGAGTGGGGACGGGTTCTGTTTCCAGGGTGACGGGAGTGGGGGCGGGGCCTGTTTCCAGAGTGACGGGAGTGGTGGCGGGTCAGTTTCCAAGGTGACGGCAGTGGGGGCGGGGTCTGGTTCCAGGGTGACGGGAGTGCGGGCGGGATCTGTTACCAAGGTGACGGCAGTGGGGGCGGGGCCTGCTTCCAGGTTGACGGGTGTGGGGGCGGGTCTGTTACCATGGTGACGGGTGTGGGGGAGGGGTCTGTTTCCTGAGTGACGGGAGTGGGGGCGGTGTCTGTTTCCAGGTTGACGGGAGTGGGGGCGGGGTCTGATACCAAGGTGATGGGAGAGGGGGCGGGGTCTGTTTCCAGAGTGACGGGAGTGGTGGCGTGGTCAGTTTCCAAGGTGATGGCAGTGGGGGCGGGGTGTGTTTCCAGAGTGACGGGTGTGGGGGCGGGTTCAGTTTCCAGAGTGACAGGAGTGGGGGCGGTGTCTGTTTTCCGTGTGACGGAAGTGGGGGCGGGGTCTGTTTCCAGAGTGACAGGAGTGTGGGGCGTGGTCTGTTTCCAGGGTGACGGGAGTGGGGGCGGGGTCTGTTTCCAGATTGACAGGAGTGGGGGCGGGGTCTGTTTCCAGAGGAACGGGAGTGGGGGCGGGGTCTGTTTCCAGATTGACGGGAGTGGGGGCGGGGCCTGTTTCCAGAGTGACGGGAGTGGGGACGGGTTCTGTTTCCAGAGTGACAGGAGTGGGGGCGGTGTCTGTATCCAAGGAGATGGGAGTGGGGGCGGGGTCTGTTTCCAAGGTGACTACAGTAGGGGCGGGGTCTGTTTCCAAGGTGAGGGAGTGGGGGTGGGGTCTGTTTCCAGAGAGACGGGAGTAGGAGCGGGGTCTGCTTCCAAAGTGACGGGAGTGGGGTCGGGGTCTGTTTCCAAGTTGACGGGAGTGGGGATGGGTTCTGTTTCCAGAGTGACAGGAGTGGGGGCGGGGTCTGCTTCCAGGGTGACGGGAGTGGGGGCGGGGTCTGTTTCCTGAGTGACGGGAGTGGGGGCAGGGCCTGTTTCCAGAGTAACGGGAGTGGGGGCAGGGCCTGTTTCCAGAGTAACGGGAGTGGGGGAGGGGTCTGTTTCCATTGTGACGGTAGTGGGGGCGGGGCCTGTTTCCAGAGTGACGGAGTGGGGGCTGGATCTGTTACCAAGGTGACGGGTGTGGGGGGCGGGGTCTGTTTCCAGAGTGACGGGAGTGGGGGCGGGGTCTGTTTCCAGAGTGACGGGTGTGGGGGCGGGTCTGTTACCATGGTGACGGGTGTGGGGGGCGGGGTCTGTTTCCAGGGTGACGGGAGTGGGGGCTGTGTCTGTTTCCAGATTGAAGTGAGTGGGGGCGGGGTCTGTTACCAAGGTGATGGGAGAGGGGGCGGGGTCCGTTACCAGAGTGACGGGAGTGGGGGCGGGGTCTGTTTCCAGAGTGACGGGAGTGGGGACGGGTTCTGTTTCCAGGGTGACGGGAGTGGGGGCGGGGCCTGTTTCCAGAGTGACGGGAGTGGTGGCGGGGTCAGTTTCCAAGTGACGGCAGTGGGGGCGGGGTCTGGTTCCAGGGTGACGGGAGTGGGGGCGGGATCTGTTACCAAGGTGACGGCAGTGGGGGCGGGGCCTGCATCCAGGGTGACGGGAGTGGGGGCGGAGGCTGTTTCCAGGTTGACGGGAGTCGGGGCGGGGTCTGTTTCCAGAGTGACGGGAGTGGGGGCGGGATCTGTTTCCAAGGTGACGGCAGTAGGGGCGGGGTCTGTTTCCAAGGTGAGAGAGTGGGGGCGGGGTCTGTTTCCAGAGTGACGGGAGTAGGGGCGGGATCTGCTTCCAAAGTGACGGGAGTGGGGTCGGGGTCTGTTTCCAAGTTGATGGGAGTGGGGGCGGGGTCTGTTTCCGGAGAGACGTGAGTGGGGGCGGGGCCTGCTTCCAGAGGAAAGTAGTGGTGGCGGGGTCTGTTTCCAGAGTGACGGGAGTGGGGGCGGTGCCTGTTTCCAGAGTGACGGCAGTGGGGGCGGGATCTGTTACCAAGGTGACGGTTGTGGGGGGCGGGGTCTGTTTCCAGAGTGACGGGGGTGGGGGCGGGATCTGTTTCCTGAGGAACGGGAGTGGGGGCGGGGTCTGTTTCCAGAGTGACTGGAGTGGGGGCGGGATCTGTTTCCAGAGTGACGGGTGTGGGGGCGGGTCTGTTACCATGGTGACGGGTGTGGGGGAGGGGTCTGTTTCCTGAGTGACGGGAGTGGGGGCGGTGTCTGTTTCCAGGTTGACGGGAGTGGGGGCGGGGTCTGATACCAAGGTGATGGGAGAGGGGGCGGGGTCAGTTTCCAGTGTGACGGGTGTGGGGGCGGGTCTGTTACCATGGTGACGGGTGTGGGGGAGGGGTCTGTTTCCTGAGTGACGGGAGTGGGGGCGGTGTCTGTTTCCAGGTTGACGGGAGTGGGGGCGGGGTCTGATACCAAGGTGATGGGAGAGAGGGCGGGGTCTGTTTCCAGAGTGACGGGAGTGGTGGCGTGGTCAGTTTCCAAGGTGATGGCAGTGGGGGCGGGGTGTGTTTCCAGAGTGACGGGTGTGGGGGCGGGTTCAGTTTCCAGAGTGACAGGAGTGGGGGCGGTGTCTGTTTTCCGTGTGACGGAAGTGGGGGCGGGGTCTGTTTCCAGAGTGACAGGAGTGTGGGGCGTGGTCTGTTTCCAGGGTGACGGGAGTGGGGGCGGGGTCTGTTTCCAGATTGACAGGAGTGGGGGCGGGGTCTGTTTCCAGAGGAACGGGAGTGGGGGCGGGGTCTGTTTCCAGATTGACGGGAGTGGGGGCGGGGCCTGTTTCCAGAGTGACGGGAGTGGGGACGGGTTCTGTTTCCAGAGTGACAGGAGTGGGGGCGGTGTCTGTATCCAAGGAGATGGGAGTGGGGGCGGGGTCTGTTTCCAAGGTGACTACAGTAGGGGCGGGGTCTGCTTCCAAGGTGAGGGAGTGGGGGTGGGGTCTGTTTCCAGAGAGACGGGAGTAGGAGCGGGGTCTGCTTCCAAAGTGACGGGAGTGGGGTCGGGGTCTGTTTCCAAGTTGACGGGAGTGGGGACGGGTTCTGTTTCCAGAGTGACAGGAGTGGGGGCGGGGTCTGCTTCCAGGGTGACGGGAGTGGGGGCGGGGTCTGTTTCCTGAGTGACGGGAGTGGGGGCAGGGCCTGTTTCCAGAGTAACGGGAGTGGGGGCAGGGCCTGTTTCCAGAGTAACGGGAGTGGGGGCGGGGTCTGTTTCCAGAGTGACGGTAGTGGGGGCGGGGCCTGTTTCCAGAGTGACGGAGTGGGGGCTGGATCTGTTAACAAGGCGACGGGTGTGGGGGGCGGGGTCTGTTTCCAGAGTGACGGGAGTGGGGGCGGGGTCTGTTTCCAGAGTGACGGGTGTGGGGCTGGTCTGTTACCATGGTGATGGGTGTGGGGGGAGGGGTCTGTTTCCAGGGTGACGGGAGTGGGGGCTGTGTCTGTTTCCAGCTTGAAGTGAGTGGGGGCGGGGTCTGTTACCAAGGTGATGGGAGAGGGGGCGGGGTCCGTTACCAGAGTGACGGGAGTGGGGGCGGGGTCTGTTTCCAGAGTGACGGGAGTGGGGACGGGTTCTGTTTCCAGGGTGACGGGAGTGGGGGCGGGGCCTGTTTCCAGAGTGACGGGAGTGGTGGCGGGTCAGTTTCCAAGGTGACGGCAGTGGGGGCGGGGTCTGGTTCCAGGTTGACGGGAGTCGGGGCGGGGTCTGTTTCCAGAGTGACGGGAGTGGGGGCGGGGTCTCTTTCCAGATGAATGGGAGTATGGGCGAGGTCTGTTTCCAGAGTGACGGGAGTGGGGGCGGGATCTGTTTCCAAGGTGAAGGCAGTAGAGGCGGGGTCTGTTTCCAAGGTGAGAGATTGGGGGCGGGGTCTGTTTCCAGAGTGACGGGAGTAGGGGCGGGGTCTGTTTCCAAAGTGACGGGAGTGGGGTCGGGGTCTGTTTCCAAGTTGATGGGAGTGGGGGCGGGGTCTGTTTCCGGAGAGACGTGAGTGGGAGCGGGGCCTGTTTCCAGAGTGACGGGAGTGGGGACGGGTTCTGTTTCCAGAGTGACAGGAGTGGGGGCGGTGTCTGTATCCAAGGAGATGGGAGTGGGGGCGGGGTCTGTTTCCAAGGTGACTACAGTAGGGGCGGGGTCTTCTTCCAAGGTGAGGGAGTGGGGGTGGGGTCTGTTTCCAGAGAGACGGGAGTAGGAGCGGGGTCTGCTTCCAAAGTGACGGGAGTGGGGTCGGGGTCTGTTTCCAAGTTGACGGGAGTGGGGACGGGTTCTGTTTCCAGAGTGACAGGAGTGGGGGCGGGGTCTGCTTCCAGGGTGACGGGAGTGGGGGCGGGGTCTGTTTCCTGAGTGACGGGAGTGGGGGCAGGGCCTGTTTCCAGAGTAACGGGAGTGGGGGCAGGGCCTGTTTCCAGAGTAACGGGAGTGGGGGCGGGGTCTGTTTCCAGAGTGACGGTAGTGGGGGCGGGGCCTGTTTCCAGAGTGACGGAGTGGGGGCTGGATCTGTTACCAAGGCGACGGGTGTGGAGGCGGGGTCTGTTTCCAGAGTGACGGGAGTGGGGGCGGGGTCTGTTTCCAGAGTGACGGGTGTGGGGGCGGGTCTGTTACCATGGTGATGGGTGTGGGGGGAGGGGTCTGTTTCCAGGGTGACGGGAGTGGGGGCTGTGTCTGTTTCCATCTTGAAGTGAGTGGGGGCGGGGTCTGTTACCAAGGTGATGGGAGAGGGGGCGGGGTCCGTTACCAGAGTGACGGGAGTGGGGGCGGGGTCTGTTTCCAGAGTGACGGGAGTGGGGACGGGTTCTGTTTCCAGGGTGACGGGAGTGGGGGCGGGGCCTGTTTCCAGAGTGACGGGAGTGGTGGCGGGGTCAGTTTCCAAGGTGACGGCAGTGGGGGCGGGGTCTGGTTCCAGGGTGACGGGAGTGGGGGCGGGATCTGTTACCAAGGTGACGGCAGTGGGGGCGGGGCCTGCATCCAGGGTGACGGGAGTGGGGGCGGAGTCTGTTTCCAGGTTGACGGGAGTCGGGGCGGGGTCTGTTTCCAGAGTGACGGGAGTGGGGGCGGGGTCTCTTTCCAGAGGAATGGGAGTATGGGCGAGGTCTGTTTCCAGAGTGACGGGAGTGGGGGCGGGATCTGTTTCCAAGGTGAAGGCAGTAGAGGCGGGGTCTGTTTCCAAGGTGAGAGATTGGGGGCGGGGTCTGTTTCCAGAGTGACGGGAGTAGGGGCGGGGTCTGTTTCCAAAGTGACGGGAGTGGGGTCGGGGTCTGTTTCCAAGTTGATGGGAGTGGGGGCGTGGTCTGTTTCCGGAGAGACGTGAGTGGGAGCGGGGCCTGCTTCCAGAGGAAAGTAGTGGTGGCGGGGTCTGTTTCCAGAGTGACGGGAGTGGGGGCGGTGCCTGTTTCCAGAGTGACGGCAGTGGGGGCGGGATCTGTTACCAAGGTGACGGTTGTGGGGGGCGGGGTCTGTTTCCAGAGTGACGGGGGTGGGGGCGGGATCTGTTTCCTGAGGAACGGGAGTGGGGGCGGGGTCTGCTTCCAGAGTGACGGGAGTGGGAGCGGGGTCTGTTTCCAGAGTGACGGGTGTGGGGGCGGGTCTGTTACCATGGTGACGGGTGTGGGGGAGGGGTCTGTTTCCTGAGTGACGGGAGTGGGGGCGGTGTCTGTTTCCAGGTTGACGGGAGTGGGGGCGGGGTCTGATACCAAGGTGATGGGAGAGGGGGCGGGGTCAGTTTCCAGTGTGACGGGAGTGGGGGCGGTGTCTGTTTTCCGTGTGACGGAAGTGGGGGCGGTGTCTCTTTCCAGAGTGACGGGTGTGGGGGCGGGGTCAGTTTCCAAGGTGATGGGAGTGGGGCGGGGTCTGTTTCCACGGTGACGGCAGTAGGGGCGGGGTCTGTTTCCAGAGTGACGGGAGTGGGGGCGGGGTCTGTTTCCAGAGTGACGGGAGTAGGGGCGGGGACTGTTTCCAAAGTGACGGGAGTGGGGGCGGGGTCTGTTTCCAGAGTGACAGGAGTGTGGGGCGCGGTCTGTTTCCAGGGTGACGGGAGTGGGGGCGGGGTCTGTTTCCAGATTGACGGGAGTGGGGGCGGGGTCTGTTTCCAGAGGAACGGGAGTGGGGGCGGGGTCTGTTTCCAGATTGACGGGAGTGGGGGCGGGGCCTGTTTCCAGAGTGACGGGAGTGGGGACGGGTTCTGTTTCCAGAGTGACAGGAGTGGGGGCGGTGTCTGTATCCAAGGAGATGGGAGTGGGGGCGGGGTCTGTTGCCAAGGTGACGGCAGTAGGGGCGGGGTCTGTTTCCAAGGTGAGGGAGTGGGGGTGGGGTCTGTTTCCAGAGAGACGGGAGTAGGAGCGGGGTCTGCTTCCAAAGTGACGGGAGTGGGGTCGGGGTCTGTTTCCAAGTTGACGGGAATGGGGACGGGTTCTGTTTCCAGAGTGACAGGAGTGGGGGCGGGGTCTGCTTCCAGGGTGACGGGAGTGGGTGCGGGGTCTGTTTCCTGAGTGACGGGAGTGGGGGCAGGGCCTGTTTCCAGAGTAACGGGAGTGGGGGCAGGGCCTGTTTCCAGAGTAACGGGAGTGGGGGCGGGGTCTGTTTCCAGAGTGACGGTAGTGGGGGCGGGGCCTGTTTCCAGAGTGACGGAGTGGGGGCTGGATCTGTTACCAAGGTGACGGGTGTGGGGGGTGGGGTCTGTTTCCAGAGTGACGGGAGTGGGGGCGGGGTCTGTTTCCAGAGTGACGGGTGTGGGGCGGGTCTGTTACCATGGTGACGGGTGTGGGGGGAGGGGTCTGTTTCAAGGGTGACGGGAGTGGGGGCTGTGTCTGTTTCCAGCTTGAAGTGAGTGGGGGCGGGGCCTGTTACCAAGGTGATGGGAGAGGGGGCGGGGTCCGTTACCAGAGTGACGGGAGTGGGGGCGGGGTCTGTTTCCAGAGTGACGGGAGTGGGGACGGGTTCTGTTTCCAGGGTGACGGGCGTGGGGGCGGGGCCAGTTTCCAGAGTGACGGGAGTGGTGGCGGGGTCAGTTTCCAAGGTGACGGCAGTGGGGGCGGGGTCTGGTTCCAGGGTGATGGGAGTGGGGGCAGGATCTGTTACCAAGGTGACGGCAGTGGGGGCGGGGCCTGCATCCAGGGTGACGGGAGTGGGGGCGGAGTCTGTTTCCAGGTTGACGGGAGTCGGGGCGGGGTCTGTTTCCAGAGTGACGGGAGTGGGGGCGGGGTCTCTTTCCAGAGGAATGGGAATATGGGCGAGGTCTGTTTCCAGAGTGACGGGAGTGGGGGCGGGATCTGTTTCCAAGGTGACGGCAGTAGGAACGGGGTCTGTTTCCAAGGTGAGAGAGTGGGGGCGGGGTCTGTTTCCAGAGTGACGGGAGTAGGGGCGGGGTCTGCTTCCAAAGTGACGGGAGTGGGGTCGGGGTCTGTTTCCAAGTTGATGGGAGTGGGGGCGGGGTCTGTTTCCGGAGAGACGTGAGTGGGGGCGGGGCCTGCTTCCAGAGGAAAGTAGTGGTGGCGGGGTCTGTTTCCAGAGTGACGGGAGTGGGGGCGGTGCCTGCTTCCAGAGTGACGGCTGTGGGGGCGGGATCTGTTACCAAGGTGACGGTTGTGGGGGGCGGGGTCTGTTTCCTGAGGAACGGGAGTGGGGGCGGGGTCTGCTTCCAGAGTGACGGTAGTGGGGGCGGGGTCTGTTTCCAGAGTGACGGGTGTGGGGGCGGGTCTGTTACCATGGTGACGGGTGTGGGGGAGGGGTCTGTTTCCTGAGTGACGGGAGTGGGGGCGGTGTCTGTTTCCAGGTTGACGGGAGTGGGGGCGGGGTCTGATACCAAGGTGACGGGAGTTAGGGCCGGGTCTGTATCCAGGGTGACGGGAGTGGTGGCGGGGCCTGTATCCAGGGTGACGGGAGTGGGGGCAGGGCCTGTTTCCAGAGTGACAGGAGTGGGGGCGGTGTCTGTTTTCAGTGTGACGGAAGTGGGGGCGGGGTCTCCTTCCAGAGTGACGGGTGTGGGGGCGGGGTCAGTTTCCAAGTTGATGGGAGTGGGGGCGGGGTCTGTTTCCAAGGTGACGGCTGTAGGGGCGGGGTCTGTTTCCAAGGTGAGGGGAGTTGGGGCGGGGTCTGTTTCCAGAGTGACGCGAGTAGGGGCGGGGTCTGTTTCCAGAGTGACAGGAGTGGCGGCGGTGTCTGTTTTCAGTGTGACGGAAATGGGGGCGGGGTCTCTTTCCAGAGTGATGGGTGTGGGGGCGGGGTCAGTTTCCAAGTTGATGGGAGTGGGGGCGGGGTCTGTTTCCACGGTGACGGCAGTAGGGGCGGGGTCTGTTTCCAGAGTGATGGGAGTGGGGGCGGGGTCTGTTTCCAGAGTGACGGGAGTAGGGGCGGGGTCTGTTTCCAAAGTGACGGGAGTGGGGGCGGGGTCTGTTTCCAGAGTGACAGGAGTGTGGGGCGGGGTCTGTTTCCAGGGTGACGGGAGTGGGGGCGGGGTCTGTTTCCAGATTGACGGGAGTGGGGGCGCGGTCTGTTTCCAGAGGAACGAGAGTGGGGGCGGGGTCTTTTTCCAGATTGACGGGAGTGGGGGCGGGGCCTGTTTCCAGAGTGACGGGAGTGGGGGCGGGGTCTGGTTCCAGGGTGATGGGAGTGGGGGCGGGATCTGTTACCAAGGTGACGGCAGTGGGGGCGGGGCCTGCATCCAGGGTGACGGGAGTGGGGGCGGAGTCTGTTTCCAGGTTGACGGGAGTCGGGGCGGGGTCTGTTTCCAGAGTGACGGGAGTGGGGGCGGGGTCTCTTTCCAGAGGAATGGGAATATGGGCGAGGTCTGTTTCCAGAGTGACGGGAGTGGGGGCGGGATCTGTTTCCAAGGTGACAGCAGTAGGGGCGGGGTCTGTTTCCAAGGTGAGAGAGTGGGGGCGGGGTCTGTTTCCAGAGTGACGGGAGTAGGGGCGGGGTCTGCTTCCAAAGTGACGGGAGTGGGGTCGGGGTCTGTTTCCAAGTTGATGGGAGTTGGGGCGGGGTCTGTTTCCGGAGAGACGTGAGTGGGGGCGGGGCCTGCTTCCAGAGGAAAGTAGTGGTGGCGGTGTCTGTTTCCAGAGTGACGGGAGTGGGGGCGGTGCCTGTTTCCAGAGTGACGGCAGTGGGGGCGGGATCTGTTACCAGGGTGACGGTTGTGGGGGGCGGGGTCTGTTTCCAGAGTGACGGCAGTGGGGGCGGGATCTGTTTCCTGAGGAACGGGAGTGGGGGCGGGGTCTGCTTCCAGAGTGACGGGAGTGGGGGCGGGGTCTATTTCCAGAGTACCGGGTGTGGGGGCGGGTCTGTTACCATGGTGACGGGTGTGGGGGAGGGGTCTGTTTCCTGAGTGACGGGAGTGGGGGCGGTGTCTGTTTCCAGGTTGACGGGAGTGGGGGCGGGGTCTGATACCAAGGTGATGGGAGAGGGGGCGGCGTCAGTTTCCAGTGTGATGGGAGTGGGGGCCGGGTCTGTTTCCAGAGTGACGGGAGTGGTGGCGTGGTCAGTTTCCAAGGTGATGGCAGTGGGGGCGGGGTGTGTTTCCAGGGTGACGGGAGTGGGGGCGGGGTCTGTTACCAAGGTGACGGGAGTTGGGGCGGGGTCTGTATCCAGGGTGACGGGAGTGGTGGCGGGGCCTGTATCCAGGGTGACGGGAGTGGGGGCAGGGCCTGTTTCCAGAGTGACAGGAGTGGGGGCGGTGTCTGTTTTCAGTGTGACGGAAGTGGGGGCGGGGTCTCCTTCCAGAGTGACGGGTGTGGGGGCGGGGTCAGTTTCCAAGTTGATGGGAGTGGGGGCGGGGTCTGTTTCCAAGGTGACGGCTGTAGGGGCGGGGTCTGTTTCCAAGGTGAGGGGAGTTGGGGCGGGGTCTGTTTCCAGAGTGACAGGAGTGGCGGCGGTGTCTGTTTTCAGTGTGACGGAAATGGGGGCGGGGTCTCTTTCCAGAGTGACGGGTGTGGGGGCGGGGTCAGTTTCCAAGTTGATGGGAGTGGGGGCGGGGTCTGTTTCCACGGTGACGGCAGTAGGGGCGGGGTCTGTTTCCAGAGTGACTGGAGTGGGGGCGGGTTCTGTTTCCAGAGTGACGGGAGTAGGGGCGGGGTCTGTTTCCAAATTGACGGGAGTGGGGGCGGGGTCTGTTTCCAGAGTGACAGGAGTGTGGGGCGGGGTCTGTTTCCAGGGCGACGGGAGTGGGGGCGGGGTCTGTTTCCAGATTGACGGGAGTGGGGGCGCCATCTGTTTCCAGAGGAACGAGAGTGGGGGCGGGGTCTTTTTCCAGATTGACGGGAGTGGGGGCGGGGCCTGTTTCCAGAGTGACCGGAGTGGGGACGGGTTCTGTTTCCAGAGTGACAGGAGTGGGGGCGGTGTCTGTATCCAAGGTGATGGGAGTGGGGGCGGAGTCTGTTTCCAAGGTGACGGCAGTAGGGGCGGGGTCTGTTTCTAAGGTGAGGGAGTGGGGGTGGGGTCTGTTTCCAGAGAGACGGGAGTAGGGGCGGGGTCTGTTTCCTGAGTGACGGGAGTGGGGGCAGGGCCTGTTTCCAGAGTAACGGGAGTGGGGGCGGGGTCTGTTTCCAGAGTGACGGTAGTGGGGGCGGGGCCTGTTTCCAGAGTGACGGAGAGGGGGCTGGATCTGTTACCAAGGTGACGGGTGTGGGGGGCGGGGTCTGTTTACAGAGTGACGGGAGAGGGGGCGGGATCTGTTTCCAGAGGAACGTGAGTGGGGGCGGGGTCTGTTTCCAGAGTGACGGGTGTGGGGGCGGGTCTGTTACCATGGTGACGGGTGTGGGGGGAGGGGTCTGTTTCCAGGGTGATGGGAGTGGGGGCTGTGTCTGTTTCCAGCTTGAAGGGAGTGGGGGCGGGTTCTGTTACCAAGGTGATGGGAGAGGGGGCGGGGTCCGTTACCAGAGTGACGGGAGTGGGGGCGGGGTCTGTTTCCATAGTGACGGGAGTGGGGACGGGTTCTGTTTCCAGGGTGACGGGAGTGGGGGCGGGGCCTGTTTCCAGAGTGACGGGAGTGGTGGCGGGGTCAGTTTCCAAGGTGACGGCAGTGGGGGCGGGGTCTGGTTCCAGGGTGACGGGAGTGGGGGCGGGGTCTGTTACCAAGGTGACGGCAGTGGGGGCGGTGCCTGCATCCAGGGTGACGGGAGTGGGGGCGGGGTCTGTTTCCAGGATGACGGGAGTCGGGGCGGGGTCTGTTTCCAGAGTGACGGGAGTGGGGGTGGGGTCTGTTTCCAGAGGAATGGGAGAATGGGCGGGGTCTGTTTCCAGAGTGACGGGAGTGGGGGCGGGATATGTTTCCAATGTGACGGCAGTAGGGGCGGGGTCTGTTTCCAAGGTCAGGGTGTGGGGGCGGGGTCTGTTTCCAGGTTGACGGGAGTAGGGGCGGGGTCTGCTTCCAAAGTGACGGGAGTGGGGTCGGGGTCTGTTTCCAAGTTGACGGGAGTGGGGGCGGGGTCTGTTTCCGGAGAGACGTGAGTGGGGGCGGGGCCTGTTTCCAGAGGAAAGGAGTGGTGGCGGGGTCTGTTTCCAGAGTTTCGGCAGTGGGGGCGGGATCTGTTACCAAGGTGACGGGTGTGGGGGGCGGGGTCTGTTTCCAGAGTGACGGGGGTGGGAGCGGGATCTGTTTCCTGAGGAACGGGAGTGGGGGCGGGGTCTGTTTCCAGAGTGACGGGAGTGGGGGCGGGGTCTGTTTCCAGAGTGACGGGTGTGGGGGCGGGACTGTTACCATGGTGACGGGTGTGGGGGGAGGGGTCTGTTTCCAGAGTGACGGGAGTGGGGGCGGTGTCTGTTTCCTGGTTGACGGGAGTGGGGGCGGGGTCTGTTTCCAGAGTGACGGGAGAGGGGGCAGGGCCTGTTTCCAGAGTAACGGGAGTGGGGGCGGGGTCTGTTTCCAGAGTGACGGTAGTGGGGGCGGGGCCTGTTTCCAGAGTGACGGAGTGGGGGCTGGATCTGTTACCAAGGTGGCGGGTGTGGGGGGCGGGGTCTGTTTCCAGAGTGACGGGAGTGGGGGTGGGGTCTGTTTCCAGAGGAATGGGAGTATGGGCGGGGTCTGTTTCCAGAGTGACGGGAGTGGGGGCGGGATCTGTTTCCAAGGTGACGGCAGTAGGGGCGGGGTCTGTTTCCAAGGTGAGGGAGTGGGGGCGGGGTCTGTTTCCAGAGTGACGGCAGTAGGGGCGGGGTCTGCTTCCAACGTGACGGGAGTGGGGTCGGGGTCTGTTTCCAAGTTGACGGGAGTGGGGGCGGGGTCTGTTTCCGGAGAGACGTGAGTGGGGGCGGGGTCTGTTTTCAGAGGAAAGGAGTGGTGGCGGGGTCTGTTTCCAGAGTGACGGGAGTGGGGGCGATGCCTGTTTCCAGAGTTTCGGCAGTGGGGGCGGGATCTGTTACCAAGGTGACGGGTGTGGGGGGCGGGGTCTGTTTCCAGAGTGACGGGGGTGGGGGCGGGATCTGTTTCCTGAGGAAGGGAAGTGGGGGCGGGGTCTGTTTCCAGAGCGACGGGAGTGGGGGCGGGGTCTGTTTCCAGAGTGACGGGAGTGGGGTCGGTGTCTGTTTCCTGGTTGACGGGAGTGGGGTCGGGGTCTGATACCAAGGTGATGGAGAGGGGGCGGGGTCAGTTTCCAGTGTGACGGGAGTGGGGGCGGGGTCTGTTTCCAGGGTGACGGGAGTGGGGGCGGTGTCTGTTACCAAGGTGATGGGAGTGGGGGCGGGGTCTGTATCCAGGGTGACGGGAGTGGTGGCGGGGCCTGTATCCAGGGTGACGGGAGTGGGGGCGGGGTCTGTTTCCAGGGTGACGGGAGTGGGGGCGGGGTCTGTTACCAAGGTGACGGGAATGGGGGCTTGGTCTGTTTCCAAGTTGACGGGTGTTGGGGCGGGGTCTGTTTCCAGAGTGACGGGAGGGGGGGCGGGGTCTGTTACCAATGTGACGGGTGTTGGGGGCGGGGTCTGTATCCAGAGTGACGGGAGTGGGGGCGGGGCCTGTTTCCAGAGTGACGGGAGTGGGGGCGGGGTCTGTTACCAATGTGACGGGTGTTGGGTGCGGGGTCTATTTCCATAGTGACGGGAGTGGGGGCGGGATCTGTTTCCAGAGGAACGTGTGTGGGGGTGGGGTCTGTTTCCAGAGTGACGGGAGTGTGGGCGGCGTCTGTTTCCAGAGTGACCGGAGTGGGGGTGGGATCTGTTTCCAGGGTTACGGGAGTGGGTCGGTGTCTGTTTCCAGGTTGACGGGAGTGGTGGCGTGGTCTGTTACCAAGGTGACGGGAGAGGGGGCGTGTTCTGTTTCCGACTGACGGGAGTGGCGACGGGTTCTGTTTCCAGGGTGACGGGAGTGGGGGTGGGGTCTGTTTCCAGAGTGACGGGAGTGGTGGCGGGGTCAGTTTCCAAGGTGACGGCAGTGGGGGCGCGGTCTGTTTCCAGGGTGACGGGAGTGGGGGCGGGGTCTGTTTCCAGGGTGACGGGCGTTGGGGCGGGGTCTGTTTCCAGGGTGATGGTAGTGGGGGCGGAGTCTGGTTCCAGTGTGACGAGGTGGGGGCGGGGTCTGATTCCAGGGTGATGGGAGTGGTGGCGGGGTCAGTATCCAGGGTGACGGGAGTGGGGGCGGGGTCTGTTACCAAGGTGACGGGAGTGGGGGCGGGGTCTGTTTCCAAGCTGACGGCAGTAGGGGCGGGGTCTGTTTCCACGGTGAGGGGAGTTGGGGCGGGGTCTGTTTCCAGAGTGATGGGAGTGGGGGCGGGGTCTGTTTCCAGAGTGCCGGGTGTGGGGGCGGGTTCAGTTTCCAGAGTGACAGGAGTGGGGGCGGTGTCTGTTTTCCGTGTGATGGAAGTGGGGGCGGGGTCTCTTTCCAGAGTGACGGGTGTGGGGGCGGGGTCAGTTTCCAAGTTGATGGGAGTGGGGCGGGGTCTGTTTCCACGGTGACGGCAGTAGGGGCGGTGTCTGTTTCCAGAGTGACGGGAGTGGGGGCGGGGTCTGTTTCCAGAGTGACGGGAGTAGGGGCGGGGTCTGTTTCCAAAGTGACGGGAGTGGGGGCGGGGTCTGTTTCCAGAGTGACAGGAGTGTGGGGCGTGGTCTGTTTCCAGGGTGACGGGAGTGGGGGCGGGGTCTGTTTCCAGAGGAACGGAAGTGGGGGCGGGGTCTGTTTCCAGATTGACGGGAGTGGGGGCGGGGTCTGTTTCCAGAGGAACGGAAGTGGGGGCGGGGTCTGTTTCCAGATTGACGGGAGTGGGGGCGGGGCCTGTTTCCAGAGTGACGGGAGTGGGGACGGGTTCTGTTTCCAGAGTGACAGGAGTGGGGGCGTTGTCTGTATCCAAGGAGATGGGAGTGGGGGCGGGGTCTGTTTCCAAGGTGACGGCAGTAGGGGCGGGGTCTGTTTCCAAGGTGAGGGAGTGGGGGTGGGGTCTGTTTCCAGAGAGACGGGAGTAGGGGCGGGGTCTGCTTCCAAAGTGACGGGAGTGGGGTCGGGGTCTGTTTCCAAGTTGACGGGAGTGGGGACGGGTTCTGTTTCCAGAGTGACAGGAGTGGGGGCGGGGTCTGCTTCCAGGGTGACGGGAGTGGGGGCGGGGTCTGTTTCCTGAGTGACGGGAGTGGGGGCAGGGCCTGTTTCCAGAGTAACGGGAGTGGGGGCAGGGCCTGTTTCCAGAGTAACGGGAGTGGGGGCGGGGTCTGTTTCCAGAGTGATGGTAGTGGGGGAGGGGTCTGTTTCCAGGGTGACGGGAGTGGGGGCTGTGTCTGTTTCCAGCTTGAAGGGAGTGGGGGCGGGGTCTGTTACCAAGGTGATGGGAGAGGGGGCGGGGTCCGTTACCAGAGTGACGGGAGTGGGGGCGGGGTCTGCTTCCAGAGTGACGGGAGTGGGGACGGGTTCTGTTTCCAGGGTGACGGGAGTGGGGGCGGGGCCTGTTTCCAGAGTGACGGGAGTGTGGCGGGGTCAGTTTCCAAGGTGAAGGCAGTGGGGGCGGGGTCTGGTTCCAGGGTGACGGGAGTGGGGGCGGGAACTGTTACCAAGGTGACGGCAGTGGGGGCGGGGCCTGCATCCAGGGTGACGGGAGTGGGGGCGGGGTCTGTTTCCAGGTTGACGGGAGTCGGGGCGGGGTCTGTTTCCAGAGTGACGGGAGTGGGGGCGGGGTCTCTTTCCAGAGGAATGGGAGTATGGGCGAGGTCTGTTTCCAGAGTGACGGGAGTGGGGGCGGGATCTGTTTCCAAGGTGACTGCAGTAGGGGCGGGGTCTGTTTCCAAGGTGAGGGAGTGGGGGCGGGGTCTGTTTCCAGAGTGACGGGAGTAGGGGCGGGGTCTGCTTCCAAAGTGACGGGAGTGGGGTCGGGGTCTGTTTCCAAGTTGATGGGAGTGGGGGCGGGGTCTGTTTCCGGAGAGACGTGAGTGGGGGCGGGGCCTGCTTCCAGAGGAAAGTAGTGGTGGCAGGGTCTGTTTCCAGATTGACGGGAGTGGGGGCGGTGCCTGTTTCCAGAGTGACGGCAGTGGGGGCGGGATCTGTTACCAAGGTGACGGTTGTGGGGGGCGGTGTCTGTTTCCAGAGTGATGGGGGTGGGGGCGGGATCTGTATCCTGAGGAACGGGAGTGGGGGCGGGGTCTGCTTCCAGAGTGACGGGAGTGGGGGCGGGGTCTGTTTCCAGAGTGACGGGTGTGGGGGCGGGTCTGTTACCATGGTGACGGGTGTGGGGGAGGGGTCTGTTTCCTGAGTGACGGGAGTGGGGGCGGTGTCTGTTTCCAGGTTGACGGGAGTGGGGGCGGGGTCTGATACCAAGGTGATGGGAGAGGGGGCGGGGTCAGTTTCCAGTGTGACGGGAGTGGGGGCGGGGTCTGTTTCCAGAGTGACGGGAGTGGTGGCGTGGTCAGTTTCCAAGGTGATGGCAGTGGGGGCGGGGTGTGTTTCCAGGGTGACGGGAGTGGGGGCGGGGTCTGTATCCAGGGTGACGGGAGTGGTGGCGGGGCCTGTATCCAGGGTGACGGGAGTGGGGGCGGGGTCTGTTTCCAGGGTGACGGGAGTGGGGGCGGGGTCTGTTACAAAGGTGACGGGAATGGGGGCTTGGTCTGTTTCCAAGTTGACGGGAGTGGAGGCGGGGTCTGTTTCCAGAGTGACAGGAGTGGGGCAGCGTCTGTTTCCAGGGTGACAGGAGTGGGGGCGGGGTCTGTTTCCAGAGTGCCGGAGATGTGGGCGGGGTCTGTTCCCAGAGGAACGGGGTTGGGGGCGTGGTCTGTATCCAGAGTGACGGGAGTGGGGGCGGGGCATGTTTCCAGAGTGACGGGAGTGGGGGCGGGGTCTGTTACCAATGTGATGGGTGTTGGGGGCGGGGTCTATTTCCATAGTGACGGGAGTGGGGGCGGGATCTGTTTCCAGAGGAACGTGTGTGGGGGTGGGGTCTGTTTCCAGAGTGATGTGAGTGTGGGCGGCGTCTGTTTCCAGAGTGACCGGAGTGGGGGCGGGATCTCTTTCCAGGGTGACGGGAGTGGGTCGGTGTCTGTTTCCAGGTTGACGGGAATGGTGGCGTGGTCTGTTACCAAGGTGACGGGAGTGGGGGCGTGGTCTGTTTCCGACTGACGGGAGTGGGGATGGGTTCTGTTTCCAGGGTGACGGGAGTGGGGTTGGGGTCTGTTTCCAGAGTGACGGGAGTGGTGGCGGGGTCAGT
Source organism: Heterodontus francisci (assembly GCF_036365525.1). Lineage (NCBI taxonomy): Eukaryota > Metazoa > Chordata > Chondrichthyes > Heterodontiformes > Heterodontidae > Heterodontus > Heterodontus francisci. Next base: position 1,641,161 of record NC_090409.1, on the reverse strand, counting down.
TTCCAAGGTGATGGCAGTGGGGGCGGGGTCTGTTTCCAGGGTGACGGGAGTGGGGGCGGGGTCTGTTTCCAGGGTGACGGTAGTGGGGGCGGAGTCTGGTTCCAGTGTGACGAATTGGGGGCGTTGTCTGTTTCCAGGGTGACGGGAGTGATGGCGGGGTCTGCATCCAGGGTGACGGGAGTGGGGGCATGGTCTGTTTCCAGGGTGACGGGAGTGGGGGCGGGGTCTGTTACCAAGGTGACGGGAGTGCGGGCGGGGTCTGTTTCCAAGCTGACGGCAGTATGGGCGGGGTGTGTTTCCACGGTGAGGGGAGTTGGGGTGGGTCTGTTTCCAGAGTGACGGGAGTGGGGGGCCGGGTCTGTTTCCAGATTGACGGGAGTGGGGGCGGGGTCTGTTTCCAGAGTGACGGGTGTGGGGGCGGGGTCTGTTTCCAGAGTGACGTGTGTGGGGGCGGGTTCTGTTACCATTGTGACGGGAGTGGGGGCGGGGTCTGTTTCCAGAGTGACAGGAAGGGGGCGGGGTCTGTTTCCAGGGTGACGGGAGTGGGGGCGGGCTCTGTTCCCAGAGTGACGGGAGTGGGGGCGGGGTCTGTTTCCAGAGGAACGGGAGTAGGGGCGTGGTCTGTATCCAGAGTGACGGGAGTCGGGGCGGGGCCTGTTTCCAGAGTGACGGGTGTGGGGGCGGGGTCTGCTACCAATGTGACGGGTGTTGGGGGCGGGGTCTGATTCCAGAGTGACTGGAGTGGGGGCGGGATCTGTTTCCAGAGGAACGGGAGTGGGGGCGGGATCTGTTTCCAAAGTGACGGGAGTGGGGGAGGGGTCTGTTTCCAGAGTGACAGGTGTGGGGGCGGAGTCTGTTACCAAGGTGACGAGTGTGGGGGGAGTGGTCTTTTTCCAGAGTGATGGGAGTGGGGGCGGGATCTGATTCCAGGGTGACGGGAGTGGGGCCGGTGTCTGTTTCCAGGTTGACGGGAGTGGGGACGTCGTCTATTGCCAAGGTGATGGGAGAGTGGGCGGGGTCAGTTTCCAGGGTGACGGGAGTGGGTTCGGGGTCCTTTACCAGTGTGACGGGAGTGGGGGCGGGGTCTGTTTCCAGAGTGACGGGAGTGGGGACGGGTTCTGTTTCCAGGGTGACGGGTGTGGGGGCGGGGTCTGTTTCCAGAGTGACGGGAGTGGTGGCGGGGTCAGTTTTCAAGGAGACGGCAGTGGGGGCGGGGTCTGTTTCCAGGGTGACGGGAGTGAGGGCGGAGTCTATGTTCAGTGTGACGAGGTGGGGGCGTGGTCTGTTTCCAGGGTGACGGGAGTGGGGCGGGGTCTGTTTCCAAGGTGACGGGAGTGGGGGCGGGGTCTGTTTCCATGGTGACGGCAGAAGGGGCGGGGGCTGTTTCCAAGGTGAGGGGAGTTGGGGCAGGGTCTGTTTCCAGATTGACAGGAATGGGGGCGGGGTCTGTTTTCAGGTTGACGGGAGTGGGGCGTGGTCTGTTTCCGGGTTGACGGGAGTGGGGGCGGGGTCTGTTTTCAGAGTGACGGGTGTGGGGGCGGGGTCAGTTTCAAAGGTGATGGGAGTGGGGGCGGGGTCTGTTTCCAAGGTGACGGCAGTAGGGGCGGGGTCAGTTTCCAAGGTAACGGCAGTAGGGGCGGGGTATGTTTCCAAGGTGAGTGGAGTTGGGGCAGGGTCTGTTTCCAGAGTGACAGGAGTGGGGGCGGGGTCTGTTTTCAGGTTGACGGGAGTGGGGCGTGGTCTGTTTCCGGGTTGACGGGAGTGGGGGCGGGGTCTGTTTCCCGAGTGACGGGTGTGGGGGCGGGGTCAGTTTCAAAGATGATGGGAGTGGGGGCGGGGTCTGTTTCCAAGGTAACGGCAGTAGGGGCGGGGTCTGTTTCCAAGGTGAGGGAGAGGGGGGGCGGGGTCTGTTTCCAGAGTGACAGGAGTGGGGCGGGGTCTGTTTCCAGATTGATGGGAGTGGGTTCGGGGTCTATTTCCAGAGGAACGGAAGTGGAGGAGGGGTCTGTTTCCAGAGTGACGGGTATGGAGGCGGGGTCTGTTACCAATGTGACGGGTGTGGAGGCGTGGTCTGTTTCCAGAGTGACGGGAATGGGGCGGGATCTGTTTCCAGAGAAATGGGAGTGGGGGCGGGGTCTGTTTCCAGAGTGACGGGAGTGGAGGCGGGGTCAGTGTCCAAGGTGACGAGGTGGGGGCGGGGTCTGTTTCCAGGGTGACGGGAGTGGTGGCGGGGTCTGTTTCCAGGGTGACGGGAGTGGGGGCGGGGTCTGTTACCAAGGTGACGGGAGTGGGGACGGGGTCTGTTTCCAAGCTGACGGCAGTAGGGGCGGGGTCTGTTTCCACGGTGAGGGAGTTGGGGCGGGGTCTGTTTCCAGAGTGACGGGAGTGGGATCGGGGTCTGTTTCCAGAGTGACGGTTATGGAGGCGGGGTCTGTTACCAATGTGACGGGTGTGGAGGCGTGGTCTGTTTCCAGAGTGACGGGAATGGGGCGGGATCTGTTTCCAGAGGAATGGGAGTGGGGGCGGAGTCTGTTTCCAGAGTGACGGGAGTGGGGGCGGGGTCGGTTACCAAGGTGACGGGAATGGGGGCTTGGTCTGTTTCCAAGTTGACGGGAGTGGAGGCGGGGTCTGTTTCCAGAGTGACAGGAGTGGGGCGGCGTCTGTTTCCAGGGTGACGGGAGTGGGGGCGGGGTCTGTTTCCAGAGTGACGGGAGTGGGGGCGGGGTCTGTTTCCAGAGGAACGGGGTTGGGGGCGTGGTCTGTATCCAGAGTGACGGGAGTGGGGGCGGGGCCTGTTTCCAGAGTGACGGGAGTGGGGGCGGGGTCTGTTACCAATGTGACGGGTGTTGGGGGCGGGGTCTATTTCCATAGTGACGGGAGTGGGGCGGGATCTGTTTCCAGAGGAACGTGTGTGGGGGTGGGGTCTGTTTCCAGAGTGACGGGAGTGTGGGCTGGGACTGTTTCCAGAGTGACTGGAATGGGGGCGGGATATGTTTCCAGGGTGACGGGAGTGGGTCGGTGTCTGTTTCCAGGTTGACGGGAGTGGAGGCGTGGTCTGTTACCAAGGTGACGGGAGTGGGCGCGTGGTCTGTTTCCGACTGACGGGAGTGGGGACGGGTTCTGTTTCCAGGGTGACGGGAGTGGGGGTGGGGTCTGTTTCCAGAGTGACGGGAGTGGAGGCGGGGTCAGTTTCCAAGGTGACGGGAGTGGGGGCGGGGTCTGTTTCCAGGGTGACGGGAGTGGGGGCGGGGTCTGTTTCCAGGGTGACGGGCGTTGGGGCGGGATCTGTTTCCAGGGTGACGGTAGTGGGGGCGGAGTCTGGTTCCAGTGTGACGAGGTGGGGGCGGGGTCTGTTTCCAGGGTGACCGGAGTGGTGGCGGGGTCTGTTTCCAGGGTGACGGGAGTGGGGGCGGGGTCTGTTACCAAGGTGACGGGAGTGGGGACGGGGTCTGTTTCCAAGCTGACGGCAGTAGGGGCGGGGTCTGTTTCCACAGTGAGGGAGTTGGGGCGGGGTCTGTTTCCAGAGTGACGGGAGTGGGGGCGGGGTCTGTTTCCAGAGTGACGGGTGTGGGGGCGGGTTCAGTTTCCAGAGTGACGGGAGTGGGGGGCGGGGTCTGTTTCCAGAGTGACAGGAGTGGGGCGGGGTCTGATTCCAGGGTGACGGGAGTGGGGGCGGGGTCTGTTTCCAGAGTGACGGGAGTGGGGGCGGGGTCTGTTTCCAGAGTGACGGGAGTGGGGGCGGGGTCTGTTTCCAGAGTGACGGGAGTGTGGGCCGGGCCTGTTTCCAGAGTGACGGGTGTGGGGCGGGTTCTGTTACCAATGTGACAGGTGTGGGGGGCGTGTTCTGTTTCCAGAGTGACGGGAATGGGGGCGGGATCTGTTTCCAGAGAAACGGGAGTGGGGGCGGAGTCTGTTTCCAGAGTGACGGGAGTGGGGCGGGGTCTCTTTCCAGAGTGACGGGTGTGGGGGCGGGGTCTGTTACCAAGGTGACGGATGTGGGGGGCGGGGTCTGTTTCCAAGGTGACGGGAGTTGGGGCGGGTTCTGTTTCCAATGTGACGGGAGTGGTGGCGGGGTCTGTTTCCAGAGTGACAGGAGTGGGGCGGGGTCTGTTTCCAGGGTGACGGGAGTGGGGGCGGGCTCTGTTTCCAGAGTGACGGGAGTGGGGGCGGGGTCTGTTTCCAGAGGAACGGGAGTAGGGGCGTGGTCTGTATCCAGAGTGACGGGAGCGGGGGCGGGGTCTGCTACCAATTTCACGGGTGTTGGGGGCGGGGTCTGTTTCCAGAGTGACGGGAGTGGGGGCGGGATCGGTTTCCAGAGGAACGTGTGTGGGGGTGGGGTCTGTTTCCAGAGTGACGGGAGTGTGGGCTGGGTCTGTTTCCAGAATGACGGGAGTTGGGGCGGCTTCTGTTTCCAATGTGACGGGAGTGGTGGCGGGGTCTGTTTCCAGAGTGACAGGAGTGGGGGCGGGGTCTGTTTCCAGAGTGACGGGAGTGGGGGCGGGGTCTGTTTCCAGAGTGACGGGAGTCTGGGCCGGGCCTGTTTCCAGAGTGACGGGTGTGGGGCGGGTTCTGTTACCAATGTGACAGGTATGGGGGGCGTGTTCTGTTTCCAGAGTGACGGGAATGGGGGCGTGGTCTGTTTCCAGAGAAACGGGAGTGGGGGCGGAGTCTGTTTCCAGAGTGACGGGAGTGGGGCGGGGTCTCTTTCCAGAGTGACGGGTGTGGGGGCGGGGTCTGTTTCCAGAGTGACAGGAGTGGGGCGGGGTCTGATTCCAGGGTGACGGGAGTGGGGGCGGGGTCTGTTTCCAGAGTGACGGGAGTGGGGGCGGGGTCTGTTTCCAGAGTGACGGGAGTGGGGGCGGGGTCTGTTTCCAGAGTGACGGGTGTGTGGGCCGGGCCTGTTTCCAGAGTGACGGGTGTGGGGCGGGTTCTGTTACCAATGTGACAGGTGTGGGGGGCGTGTTCTGTTTCCAGAGTGACGGGAATGGGGGCGTGGTCTGTTTCCAGAGAAACGGGAGTGGGGGCGGAGTCTGTTTCCAGTGTGACGGGAGTGGGGCGGGGTCTCTTTCCAGAGTGACGGGTGTGGGGGCGGGGTCTGTTACCAAGGTGACGGATGTGGGGGGCGGGGTCTGTTTCCAGGGTGACGGGAGTTGGGGCGGGTTCTGTTTCCAATGTGACGGGAGTGGTGACGGGGTCTGTTTCCAGAGTGACAGGAGTGGGGCGGGGTCTGTTTCCAGGGTGACGGGAGTGGGGGCGGGCTCTGTTTCCAGAGTGACGGGAGTGGGGGCGGGGTCTGTTTCCAGAGGAACGGGAGTAGGGGCGTGGTCTGTATCCAGAGTGACGGGAGCGGGGGCGGGGTCTGCTACCAATTTCACGGGTGTTGGGGGCGGGGTCTGTTTCCAGAGTGACGGGAGTGGGGGCGGGATCGGTTTCCAGAGGAACGGGAGTGGGGGCGGGGTCTGTTTCCAGAGTGACGGGAGTGGGGGGGGGTCTGTTTCCATAGTGACGGGTGTGGGGGCGGGGTCTGTTACCAAGGTGACGAGTGTGGGGGGAGGGGTCTGTTTCCTGAGTGACGGGAGTGGGGCGGGATCTGATTCCATGGTGACGGGAGTGGGGCCGGTGTCTGTTTCCAGGTTGACGGGAGTGGGGATGTGGTCTGTTACCAAGGTAATGGGGGAGGGGGCGGGGTCAGTTTCCAGGGTGACGGGAGTGAGTTCGGGGTCCGTTACCAGTGTGACGGGAGTGGGGGCGGGGTCTGTTTCCAGAGTGACGGGAGTGGGGACGGGTTCTGTTTCCAGGGTGACGGGTGTGGGGGTGGGGTCTGTTTCCAGAGTGACGGGAGTGGGGGCGGGGTCTGTTTCCAGGGTGACGGGAGTGGGAGCGGGGTCTGTTACCAAGGTGACGGGAGAGGGGGCGGGGTCTGTTTCCATGGTGACGGCAGAAGGGGCGGGGTCTGTTTCCAAGATGAGGGGAGTTGGGGCAGGGTCTGTTTCCGGAGTGACAGGAGTTGGGGCGGGGTCTGTTTTCAGGTTGACGGGAGTGGGGCGTGGTCTGTTTCCGGGTTGACGGGAGTGGGGGCGGGGTCTGTATCCAGGGTGACGGGAGTGGGGGCGGGGTCTGTTTCCAGGGTGACGGGAGTGGGAGCGGGCTCTGTTACCAAGGTGACGGGAGAGGGGGCGGGGTCTGTTTCCATGGTGACGGCAGAAGGGGCGGGGTCTGTTTCCAAGATGAGGGGAGTTGGGGCAGGGTCTGTTTCCGGAGTGACAGGAGTTGGGGCGGGATCTGTTTCCAGAGGAACGGGAGTGGGGGCGGGATCTGTTTCCAGAGTGACGGGAGTGGGGGAGGGGTCTGTTTCCAGAGTGACAGGTGTGGGGGCGGAGTCTGTTACCAAGGTGACGAGTGTGGGGGGAGGGGTCTTTTTCCAGAGTGATGGGAGTGGGGGCGGGATCTGATTCCAGGGTGACGGGAGTGGGGCCGGTGTCTGTTTCCAGGTTGACGGGAGTGGGGACGTCGTCTATTGCCAAGGTGATGGGAGAGTGGGCGGGGTCAGTTTCCAGGGTGACGGGAGTGGGTTCGGGGTCCTTTACCAGTGTGACGGGAGTGGGGGCGGGGTCTGTTTCCAGAGTGACGGGAGTGGGGACGGGTTCTGATTCCAGGGTGACGGGTGTGGGGGCGGGGTCTGTTTCCAGAGTGACGGGAGTGGTGGCGGGGTCAGTTTTCAAGGAGACGGCAGTGGGGGCGGGGTCTGTTTCCAGGGTGACGGGAGTGAGGGCGGAGTCTATGTTCAGTGTGACGAGGTGGGGGCGTGGTCTGTTTCCAGGGTGACGGGAGTGGTGGCGGGGTCTGTATCCAGGGTGACGGGAGTGGGGGCGGGGTCTGTTTCCAGGGTGACGGTAGTGGGGCGGGGTCTGTTTCCAAGGTGACGGGAGTGGGGGCGGGGTCTGTTTCCATGGTGACGGCAGAAGGGGCGGGGGCTGTTTCCAAGGTGAGGGGAGTTGGGGCAGGGTCTGTTTCCAGATTGACAGGAGTGGGGGCGTGGTCTGTTTTCAGGTTGACGGGAGTGGGGCGTGGTCTGTTTCCGGGTTGACGGGAGTGGGGGCGGGGTCTGTTTTCAGAGTGACGGGTGTGGGGGCGGGGTCAGTTTCAAAGGTGATGGGAGTGGGGGCGGGGTCTGTTTCCAAGGTGACGGCAGTAGGGGCGGGGTCTGTTTCCAAGGTGACGGCAGTAGGGGCGGGGTATGTTTCCAAGGTGAGGGGAGTTGGGGCAGGGTCTGTTTCCAGAGTGACAGGAGTGGGGGCGGGGTCTGTTTTCAGGTTGACGGGAGTGGGGCGTGGTCTGTTTCCGGGTTGACGGGAGTGGGGGCGGGGTCTGTTTCCCGAGTGACGGGTGTGGGGGCGGGGTCAGTTTCAAAGATGATGGGAGTGGGGGCGGGGTCTGTTTCCAAGGTGAGGGAGAGGGGGGGCGGGGTCTGTTTGCAGAGTGACAGGAGTGGGGCGGGGTCTGTTTCCAGATTGATGGGAGTGGGTTCGGGGTCTATTTCCAGAGGAACGGAAGTGGAGGAGGGGTCTGTTTCCAGGGTGACGGGAGTTGGGGCGGGTTCTGTTTCCAATGTGACGGGAGTGGTGGCGGGGTCTGTTTCCAGAGTGACAGGAGTGGGGCGGGGTCTGTTTCCAGGGTGACGGGAGTGGGGGCGGGCTCTGTTTCCAGAGTGACGGGAGTGGGGGCGGAGTCTGTTTCCAGAGGAACGGGAGAAGGGGCGTGGTCTGTATCCAGAGTGACGGGAGCGGGGGCGGGGTCTGCTACCAATTTGACGGGTGTTGGGGGCGGGGTCTGTTTCCAGAGTGACGGGAGTGGGGGCGGGATCGGATTCCAGAGGAACGGGAGTGGGGGCGGGGTCTGTTACCAGAGTGACGTGAGTGGGGGCGGGGTCTGTTTCCATAGTGACGGGTGTGGGGGCGGGGTCTGTTACCAAGGTGACGAGTGTGGGGGGAGGGGTCTGTTTCCTGAGTGACGGGAGTGGGGCGGGATCTGATTCCATGGTGACGGGAGTGGGGCCGGTGTCTGTTTCCAGGTTGACGGGAGTGGGGATGTGGTCTGTTACCAAGGTAATGGGGGAGGGAGCGGGGTCAGTTTCCAGGGTGACGGGAGTGGGTTCGGGGTCCGTTACCAGTGTGACGGGAGTGGGGGCGGGGTCTGTTTCCAGAGTGACGGGAGTGGGGACGGGTTCTGTTTCCAGGGTGACGGGTGTGGGGGTGGGGTCTGTTTCCAGAGTGACGGGAGTGGGGGCGGGGTCTGTTTCCAGGGTGACGGGAGTGGGAGCGGGGTCTGTTACCAAGGTGACGGGAGAGGGGGCGGGGTCTGTTTCCATGGTGACGGCAGAAGGGGCGCGGTCTGTTTCCAAGATGAGGGGAGTTGGGGCAGTGTCTGTTTCCGGAGTGACAGGAGTTGGGGCGGGGTCTGTTTTCAGGTTGACGGGAGTGGGGCGTGGTCTGTTTCCGGGTTGACGGGAGTGGGGGCGGGGTCTGTATCCAGGGTGACGGGAGTGGGGGCGGGGTCTGTTTCCAGGGTGACGGGAGTGGGAGCGGGGTCTGTTACCAAGGTGACGGGAGAGGGGGCGGGGTCTGTTTCCATGGTGACGGCAGAAGGGGCGGGGTCTGTTTCCAAGATGAGGGGAGTTGGGGCAGGGTCTGTTTCCGGAGTGACAGGAGTTGGGGCGGGATCTGTTTCCAGAGGAACGGGAGTGGAGGCGGGATCTGTTTCCAGAGTGACGGGAGTGGGGGAGGGGTCTGTTTCCAGAGTGACAGGTGTGGGGGCGGAGTCTGTTACCAAGGTGACGAGTGTGGGGGGAGGGGTCTTTTTCCAGAGTGATGGGAGTGGGGGCGGGATCTGATTCCAGGGTGACGGGAGTGGGGCCGGTGTCTGTTTCCAGGTTGACGGGAGTGGGGACGTCGTCTATTGCCAAGGTGATGGGAGAGTGGGCGGGGTCAGTTTCCAGGGTGACGGGAGTGGGTTCGGGGTCCTTTACCAGTGTGACGGGAGTGGGGGCGGGGTCTGTTTCCAGAGTGACGGGAGTGGGGACGGGTTCTGATTCCAGGGTGACGGGTGTGGGGGCGGGGTCTGTTTCCAGAGTGACGGGAGTGGTGGCGGGGTCAGTTTTCAAGGAGACGGCAGTGGGGGCGGGGTCTGTTTCCAGGGTGACGGGAGTGAGGGCGGAGTCTATGTTCAGTGTGACGAGGTGGGGGCGTGGTCTGTTTCCAGGGTGACGGGAGTGGTGGCGGGGTCTGTATCCAGGGTGACGGGAGTGGGGGCGGGGTCTGTTTCCAAGGTGACGGGAGTGGGGGCGGGGTCTGTTTCCATGGTGACGGCAGAAGGGGCGGGGTCTGTTTCCAAGGTGAGGGGAGTTGGGGCAGGGTCTGTTTCCAGATTGACAGGAGTGGGGGCGTGGTCTGTTTTCAGGTTGACGGGAGTGGGGCGTGGTCTGTTTCCGGGTTGACGGGAGTGGGGGCGGGGTCTGTTTTCAGAGTGACGGGTGTGGGGGCGGGGTCAGTTTCAAAGGTGATGGGAGTGGGGGCGGGGTCTGTTTCCAAGGTGACGGCAGTAGGGGAGGGGTCTGTTTCCAAGGTGACGGCAGTAGGGGCGGGGTATGTTTCCAAGGTGAGGGGAGTTGGGGCAGGGTCTGTTTCCAGAGTGACAGGAGTGGGGGCGGGGTCTGTTTTCAGGTTGACGGGAGTGGGGCGTGGTCTGTTTCCGGGTTGACGGGAGTGGGGGCGGGGTCTGTTTCCCGAGTGACGGGTGTGGGGGCGGGGTCAGTTTCAAAGATGATGGGAGTGGGGGCGGGGTCTGTTTCCAAGGTAACGGCAGTAGGGGCGGGATCTGTTTCCAAGGTGAGGGAGAGGGGGGGCGGGGTCTGTTTCCAGTGTGACAGGAGTGGGGCGGGGTCTGTTTCCAGATTGATGGGAGTGGGTTCGGGGTCTATTTCCAGAGGAACGGAAGTCTAGGAGGGGTCTGTTTCCAGAGTGACGGGTATGGAGGCGGGGTCTGTTACCAATGTGACGGGTGTGGAGGCGTGGTCTGTTTCCAGAGTGACGGGAATGGGGCGGGATCTGTTTCCAGAAATATGGGAGTGGGGGCGGGGTCTGTTTCCAGAGTGATGGGAGTGGAGGCGGGGTCAGTGTCCAAGGTGACGGGAGTGGGGGCGGGGTCTGTTTCCAGGGTGACGGCAGTGGGGGCGGGGTCTGTTTCCAGGGTGACGGGCGTTGGGGCGGGATCTGTTTCCAGGGTGACGGTAGTGGGGGCGGAGTCTGGTTCCAGTGTGACGAGGTGGGGGCGGGGTCTGTTTCCAGGGTGACGGGAGTGGTGGCGGGGTCTGTTTCCAGGGTGACGGGAGTGGGGGCGGGGTCTGTTACCAAGGTGACGGGAGTGGGGACGGGGTCTGTTTCCAAGCTGACGGCAGTAGGGGCGGGGTCTGTTTCCACGGTGAGGGAGTTGGGGCGGGGTCTGTTTCCAGAGTGACGGGAGTGGGGGCGGGGTCTGTTTCCAGAGTGACGGGTATGGAGGCGGGGTCTGTTACCAATGTGACGGGTGTGGAGGCGTGGTCTGTTTCCAGAGTGACGGGAATGGGGCGGGATCTGTTTCCAGAGGAATGGGAGTGGGGGCGGAGTCTGTTTCCAGAGTGACGGGAGTGGGGGCGGGGTCGGTTACCAAGGTGACGGGAATGGGGGCTTGGTCTGTTTCCAAGTTGACGGGAGTGGAGGCGGGGTCTGTTTCCAGAGTGACAGGAGTGGGGCGGCGTCTGTTTCCAGGGTGACGGGAGTGGGGGCAGGGTCTGTTTCCAGAGTGACGGGAGTGGGGGCGGGGTCTGTTTCCAGAGGAACGGGGTTGGGGACGTGGTCTGTATCCAGAGTGACGGGAGTGGGGGCGGGTCCTGTTTCCAGAGTGACGGGAGTGGGGGCGGGGTCTGTTACCAATGTGACGGGTGTTGGGGGCGGGGTCTATTTCCATAGTGACGGGAGTGGGGCGGGATCTGTTTCCAGAGGAACGTGTGTGGGGGTGGGGTCTGTTTCCAGAGTGACGGGAGTGTGGGCGGGGTCTGTTTCCAGAGTGACTGGAATGGGGGCGGGATATGTTTCCAGGGTGACGGGAGTGGGTCGGTGTCTGTTTCCAGGTTGACGGGAGTGGAGGCGTGGTCTGTTACCAAGGTGACGGGAGTGGGCGCGTGGTCTGTTTCCGACTGACGGGAGTGGGGACGGGTTCTGTTTCCAGGGTGACGGGAGTGGGGGTGGGGTCTGTTTCCAGAGTGACGGGAGTGGGTTCGGGGTCCGTTACCAGTGTGACGGGAGTGGGGGCGGGGTCTGTTTCCAGAGTGACGGGAGTGGGGACGGGTTCTGTTTCCAGGGTGACGGGTGTGGGGGTGGGGTCTGTTTCCAGAGTGACGGGAGTGGGGGCGGGGTCTGTTTCCAGGGTGACGGGAGTGGGAGCGGGGTATGTTACCAAGGTGACGGGAGAGGGGGCGGGGTCTGTTTCCATGGTGACGGAAGAAGGGGCGGGGTCTGTTTCCAAGATGAGGGGAGTTGGGGCAGGGTCTGTTTCCGGAGTGACAGGAGTTGGGGCGGGGTCTGTTTTCAGGTTGACGGGAGTGGGGCGTGGTCTGTTTCCGGGTTGACGGGAGTGGGGGCGGGGTCTGTATCCAGGGTGACGGGAGTGGGGGCAGGGTCTGTTTCCAGGGTGACGGGAGTGGGAGCGGGGTCTGTTACCAAGGTGACGGGAGAGGGGGCGGGGTCTGTTTCCATGGTGACGGCAGAAGGGGCGGGGTCTGTTTCCAAGATGAGGGGAGTTGGGGCAGGGTCTGTTTCCGGAGTGACAGGAGTTGGGGCGGGATCTGTTTCCAGAGGAACGGGAGTGGGGGCGGGATCTGTTTCCAGAGCGATGGGAGTGGGGGAGGGGTCTGAATCCAGAGTGACAGGTGTGGGGGCGGAGTCTGTTACCAAGGTGACGAGTGTGGGGGGAGGGGTCTTTTTCCAGAGTGATGGGAGTGGGGGCGGGATCTGATTCCAGGGTGACGGGAGTGGGGCCGGTGTCTGTTTCCAGGTTGACGGGAGTGGGGACGTCGTCTATTGCCAAGGTGATGGGAGAGTGGGCGGGGTCAGTTTCCAGGGTGACGGGAGTGGGTTCGGGGTCCTTTACCAGTGTGACGGGAGTGGGGGCGGGGTCTGTTTCCAGAGTGACGGGAGTGGGGACGGGTTCTGTTTCCAGGGTGACGGGTGTGGGGGCGGGGTCTGTTTCCAGAGTGACGGGAGTGGTGGCGGGGTCAGTTTTCAAGGAGATGGCAGTGGGGGCGGGGTCTGTTTCCAGAGTGATGGGAGTGAGGGCGGAGTCTATGTTCAGTGTGACGAGGTGGGGGCGTGGTCTGTTTCCAGGGTGACGGGAGTGGTGGCGGGGTCTGTATCCAGGGTGACGGGAGTGGGGGCGGGGTCTGTTTCCAGGGTGACGGTAGTGGGGCGGGGTCTGTTTCCAAGGTGACGGGAGTGGGGGCGGGGTCTGTTTCCATGGTGACGGCAGAAGGGGTGGGGTCTGTTTCCAAGGTGAGGGGAGTTGGGGCAGGGTCTGTTTCCAGATTGACAGGAGTGGGGGCGGGGTCTGTTTTCAGGTTGACGGGAGTGGGGCGTGGTCTGTTTCCGGGTTGACGGGAGTGGGGGCGGGGACTGTTTTCAGAGTGACGGGTGTGGGGGCGGGGTCAGTTTCAAAGGTGATGGGAGTGGGGGCGGGGTCTGTTTCCAAGGTGACGGCAGTAGGGGCGGGGTCTGTTTCCAAGGTGACGGCAGTAGGGGCGGTGTATGTTTCCAAGGTGAGGGGAGTTGGGGCAGGGTCTGTTTCCAGAGTGACAGGAGTGGGGGCGGGGTCTGTTTTCAGGTTGACGGGAGTGGGGCGTGGTCTGTTTCCGGGTTGACGGGAGTGGGGGCGGGGTCTGTTTCCCGAGTGACGGGTGTGGGGGCGGGGTCAGTTTCAAAGATGATGGGAGTGGGGGCGGGGTCTGTTTCCAAGGTAACGGCAGTAGGGGCGGGGTCTGTTTCCAAGGTGAGGGAGGGGGGGCGGGGTCTGTTACCAGAGTGACAGGAGTGGGGCGGGGTCTGTTTCCAGATTGATGGGAGTGGGTTCGGGGTCTATTTCCAGAGGAACGGAAGTGGAGGAGGGGTCTGTTTCCAGAGTGACGGGTATGGCGGCGGGCTCTGTTACCAATGTGACGGGTGTGGAGGCGTGGTCTGTTTCCAGAGTGACGGGAATGGGGCGGGATCTGTTTCCAGAGGAATGGGAGTGGGGGCGGGGTCTGTTTCCAGAGTGACGGGAGTGGAGGCGGGGTCAGTGTCCAAGGTGACGGGAGTGGGGGCGGGGTCTGTTTCCAGGGTGATGGCAGTGGGGGCGGGGACTGTTTCCAGGGTGACGGGCGTTGGGGCGGGATCTGTTTCCAGGGTGACGGTAGTGGGGGCGGAGTCTGGTTCCAGTGTGACGAGGTGGGGGCGGGGTCTGTTTCCAGGGTGACGGGAGTGGTGGCGGGGTCTGTTTCCAGGGTGACGGGAGTGGGGGCGGGGTCTGTTACCAAGGTGACGGGAGTGGGGACGGGGTCTGTTTCCAAGCTGACGGCAGTAGGGGCGGGGTCTGTTTCCACGGTGAGGGAGTTGGGGCGGGGTCTGTTTCCAGAGTGACGGGTGTGGGGGCGGGGTCTGTTTCCAGAGTGACGGGTATGGAGGCGGGGTCTGTTACCAATGTGACGGGTGTGGAGGCGTGGTCTGTTTCCAGAGTGACGGGAATGGGGCGGGATCTGTTTCCAGAGGAATGGGAGTGGGGGCGGAGTCTGTTTCCAGAGTGACGGGAGTGGGGGCGGGGTCGGTTACCAAGGTGACGGGAATGGGGGCTTGGTCTGTTTCCAAGTTGACGGGAGTGGAGGCGGGGTCTGTTTCCAGAGTGACAGGAGTGGGGCGGGGTCTGTTTCCAGAGGAACGGGGTTAGGGGCGTGGTCTGTATCCAGAGTGACGGGAGTGGGGGCGGGGCCTGTTTCCAGAGTGACGGGAGTGGGGGCGGGGTCTGTTACCAATGTGACGGGTGTTGGGGGCGGGGTCTATTTCCATAGTGACGGGAGTGGGGCGGGATCTGTTTCCAGAGGAACGTGTGTGGGGGTGGGGTCTGTTTCCAGAGTGACGGGAGTGTGGGCGGGGTCTGTTTCCAGAGTGACTGGAATGGGGGCGGGATATGTTTCCAGGGTGACGGGAGTGGGTCGGTGTCTGTTTCCAGGTTGACGGGAGTGGAGGCGTGGTCTGTTACCAAGGTGACGGGAGTGGGCGCGTGGTCTGTTTCCGACTGACGGGAGTGGGGACGGGTTCTGTTTCCAGGGTGACGGGAGTGGGGGTGGGGTCTGTTTCCAGAGTGACGGGAGTGGAGGCGGGGTCAGTTTCAAAGGTGACGGGAGTGGGGGCGGGGTCAGTTTCCAGGGTGACGGGAGTGGGGGCGGGGTCTGTTTCCAGGGTGACGGGCGTTGGGGCGGGATCTGTTTCCAGGGTGACGGTAGTGGGGGCGGAGTCTGGTTCCAGTGTGACGAGGTGGGGGCGGGTTCTGTTTCCAGGGTGACGGGAGTGGTGGCGGGGTCTGTTTCCAGGGTGACGGGAGTGGGGACGGGGTCTGTTTCCAAGCTGACGGCAGTAGGGGCGGGGTCTGTTTCCACGGTGAGGGAGTTGGGGCGGGGTCTGTTTCCAGAGTGACGGGAGTGGGGGCGGGGTCTGTTTCCAGAGTGACGGGTGTGGGGGCGGGTTCAGTTTCCAAGGTGACGGCAGTAGGGGCGGGGTGTGTTTCCAAGGTGAGGGAGTGGGGGGCGGGGTCTGTTTCCAGAGTGACAGGAGTGGGGCGGGGTCTGTTTCCAGGGTGACGGGAGTGGGGGCGGGGTCTGTTTCCAGAGTGACGGGAGTGGGGGCGGGGTCTGTTTCAAGAGTGACGGGAGTGGTGGCGGGGTCTGTTTCCAGAGTGACGGGAGTGTGGGCGGGGCCTGTTTCCAGAGTGACGGGTTTGGGGGCGGGTTCCGTTACCAATGTGACAGGTGTGGGGGGCGTGTTCTGTTTCCAGAGTGACGGGAATGGGGGCGGGATCTGTTTCCAGAGAAATGGGAGTGGGGGCGGAGTCTGTTTCCAGAGTGACGGGAATGGGGCGGGGTCTCTTTCCAGAGTGACGGGTGTGGGGGCGGGGTCTGTTACCAAGGTGACGGATGTGGGGGGCGGGGTCTGTTTCCAGGGTGACGGGAGTTGGGGCGGGTTCTGTTTCCAATGTGACGGGAGTGGTGGCGGGGTCTGTTTCCAGAGTGACAGGAGTGGGGCGGGGTCTGTTTCCAGGGTGACGGGAGTGGGGGCGGGCTCTGTTTCCAGAGTGACGGGAGTGGGGGCGGGGTCTGTTTCCAGAGGAACGGGAGTAGGGGCGTGGTCTGTATCCAGAGTGACGGGAGCGGGGGCGGGGTCTGCTACCAATTTGACGGGTGTTGGGGGCGGGGTCTGTTTCCAGAGTGACGGGAGTGGGGGCGGGATCGGTTTCCAGAGGAACGGGAGTGGGGGCGGGGTCTGTTTCCAGAGTGACGGGAGTGGGGGCGGGGTCTGTTTCCATAGTGACGGGTGTGGGGGCGGGGTCTGTTACCAAGGTGACGAGTGTGGGGGGAGGGGTCTGTTTCCTGAGTGACGGGAGTGGGGCCGGTGTCTGTTTCCAGGTTGACGGGAGTGGGGATGTGGTCTGTTACCAAGGTAATGGGGGAGGGGGAGGGGTCAGTTTCCAGGGTGACGGGAGTGGGTTCGGGGTCCGTTACCAGTGTGACGGGAGTGGGGGCGGGGTCTGTTTCCAGAGTGACGGGAGTGGGGACGGGTTCTGTTTCCAGGGTGACGGGTGTGGGGGTGGGGTCTGTTTCCAGAGTGACGGGAGTGGGGGCGGGGTCTGTTTCCAGGGTGACGGGAGTGGGAGCGGGGTCTGTTACCAAGGTGACGGGAGAGGGGGCGGGGTCTGTTTACATGGTGACGGCAGAAGGGGCGGGGTCTGTTTCCAAGATGAGGGGAGTTGGGGCAGGGTCTGTTTCCGGAGTGACAGGAGTTGGGGCGGGGTCTGTTTTCAGGTTGACGGGAGTGGGGCGTGGTCTGTTTCCGGGTTGACGGGAGTGGGGGCGGGGTCTGTATCCAGGGTGACGGGAGTGGGGGCGGGGTCTGTTTCCAGGGTGACGGGAGTGGGAGCGGGGTCTGTTACCAAGGTGACGGGAGAGGGGGCGGGGTCTGTTTCCATGGTGACGGCAGAAGGGGCGGGGTCTGTTTCCAAGATGAGGGGAGTTGGGGCAGGGTCTGTTTCCGGAGTGACAGGAGTTGGGGCGGGGTCTGTTTTCAGGTTGACGGGAGTGGGGCGTGGTCTTTTTCCGGGTTGACGGGAGTCGGGGCGGGGTCTGTTTCCAGAGTGACGGGTGTGGGGGCGGGGTCAGTTTCAAAGGTGATGGGAGTGGGGGCGGGGTCTGTTTCCAAGGTGACGGCAGTAGGGGCGGGGGTCTGTTTCCAAGGTGACGGCAGTAGGGGCGGGGTATGTTTCCAAGTTGAGGGGAGTTGGCGCAGGGTCTGTTTCCAGAGTGACAGGAGTGGGGGCGGGGTCTGTTTTCAGGTTGACGGGAGTGGGGCGTGGTCTGTTTCCGGGTTGACGGGAGTGGGGGCGGGGTCTGTTTCCAGAGTGACGGGTGTGGGGGCGGGGTCAGTTTCAAAGGTGATGGGAGTGGGGGCGGGGTCTGTTTCCAAGGTAACGGCAGTAGGGGCGGGGTCTGTTTCCAGAGTGACAGGAGTGGGGCGGCCTCTGTTTCCAGGGTGACGGGAGTGGGGGCGGGATCTGTTTCCAGAGTGACGGGAGTGGGGGCGGGGTCTGTTTCCAGAGGAACGAGAGTGGTGGCGGGGTCTGTATCCAGGGTGACGGGAGTGGGGGAGGGGTCTGTTTCCAGGGTGACGGGAGTGGGAGCGGGGTCTGTTACCAAGGTGACGGGAGAGGGGGCGGGGTCTGTTTCCATGGTGACGGCAGAAGGGGCGGGGTCTGTTTCCAAGATGAGGGGAGTTGGGGCAGGGTCTGTTTCCGGAGTGACAGGAATTGGGGCGGGGTCTGTTTTCAGGTTGACGGGAGTGGGGCGTGGTCTGTTTCCGGGTTGACGGGAGTGGGGGCGGGGTCTGTTTCCAGAGTGACTGGTGTGGGGGCGGGGTCAGTTTCAAAGGTGATGGGAGTGGGGGCGTGGTCTGTTTCCAAGGTAACGGCAGTAGGGGCGGGGTCTGTTTCCAAGGTGAGGGAGTGGGGGGCGGGGTCTGTTTCCAGAGTGACAGGAGTGGGGCGGGGTCTGTTTCCAGAGTGACGGGTGTGGGGGCGGGGTCTGTTACCAATGTGACGGGTGTGGGGGGCGTGGTCTGTTTCCAGAGTGACGGGAATGGGGCGGGATCTGTTTCCTAGGAACGGGAGTGGGGGCGGAGTCTGTTTCCAGAGTGACGGGAGTGGGGGCGCGTTCGGTTACCAAGGTGACGGGAATGGGGGATTGGTCTGTTTCCAAGTTGACGGGAGTGGAGGCGGGGTCTGTTTCCAGAGTGACAGGAGTGGGGCGGCCTCTGTTTCCAGGGTGACGGGAGTGGGGGCGGGGTCTGTTTCCAGAGTGACGGGTGTGGGGGCGGGGTCTGTTTCCAGAGGAACGGGGTTGGGGGCGTGGTCTGTACCCAGAGTGACGGAGTGGGGGCGGGGCCTGTTTCCAGAGTGACGGGAGTGGTGGCGGGGTCAGTTTTCAAGGAGATGGCAGTGGGGGCGGGGTCTGTTTCCAGGGTGACGGGAGTGAGGGCGGAGTCTGTTTCCAGTGTGACGAGGTGGGCGCGTGGTCTGTTTCCAGGGTGACGGGAGTGGTGGCGGGGTCTGTATCCAGGGTGACGGGAGTGGGGGCGGGGTCTGTTTCCAGGGTGACGGGAGTGGGAGCGGGGTCTGTTACCAAGGTGACGGCGAGTGGGGGCTGGGTCTGTTTTCAGAGTGACGGGAGTGGAGCCGGGGTCTGTATCCAGAGTGACGGGAGTGGGGGCGGGGCCTGTTTCCAGAGTGACGGGAGTGGGGGCGGGGTGCGTTACCAATGAGACGGGTGTTGGGGGCGGGGTCTATTTCCATAGTGACGGGAGTGGGGGCGGGATCTGTTTCCAGAGGAACGTGTGTGGGGGTGGGGTCTGTTTCCAGAGTGACGGGAGTGTGGGCGGGGTCTGTTTCCAGAGTGACCGGAGTGGGGGCTGGATCTCTTCCCAGGGTGACGGGAGTGGGTCGGTGTCTGTTTCCAGGTTGACGGGAGTGGTGGCGTGGTCTGTTACCAAGGTGACGGGAGTGGGGGCGTGGTCTGTTTCCGACTGACGGGAGCGGGTACCGGTTCTGTTTCCAGGGTGACGGGAGTGGGGGTGGGGTCTGTTTCCAGAGTGACGGGAGTGGTGGCGGGGTCAGTTTCCAAGGTGACGGCAGTGGGGGCGTGGTCTGTTTCCAGGGTGACGGGACTGGGGCGGAGTCGGGTTCCAATGTGACGAGGTGCGGGCGCGGTCTGTTTCCAGGGTGACGGGAGTGGTGGCGGGGTCTGTATCCAGGGTGACGGGAGTGGGGGCGTGGTCTGTTTCCAGGGTGATGGGAGTGGGAGTGGGGTCTGTTATCAAGGTGACGGGAGTGGGGGCGGGGTCTGTTTCCAAGCTGACGGCAGTAGGGACGGGGTCTGTTTCCACGGTGAGGGGAGTTGGGGCGGGGTCTGTTTCCAGAGTGACGGGAGTGGGGGCGGGGTCTGTTTCCAGAGTGACGGGAGTGGGGGCGGGTTCAGTTTCCAAGGTGACGGCAGTAGGGGCGGGGTGTATTTCCAAGGTGAGGGAATGTGGGGCGCGGTCTGTTTCCAGAGTGACAGGAATGGGGCGGGGTCTGTTTCCAGGCTGACGGGAGTGGTGGCGGGGTCTGTTTCCAGAGTGACGGGAGTGGGGGCGGGGTCTGTTTCCAGAGTGACGTGAGTTGGGGCGGGTTCTGTTTCCAGTGTGACGGGAGTGGTGGCGGGGTCTGTTTCCAGAGTGACAGGAGTGGGGCGGGGTCTGTTTCCAGGGTGACGGGAGTGGGGGCGGGCTCTGTTTCCAGAGTGACGGGAGTGGGGGCGGGGTCTGTTTCCAGAGGAACGGGAGTAGGGGCGTGGTCTGTATCCAGAGGAACGGGAGTGGGGGCGTGGTCTGTTTCCAGAGTGACGGGAGTGGGGGCGGGGTCTGTTTCCAGAGTGACGGTGTGGGGGCGGAGTCTGTTACCAAGGTGACGAGTGTGGGGGGAGGGGTCTGTTTCCAGAGTGACGGGAGTGGGGGCGGGATCTGTTTCCAGAGGAACGTGAGTGGGGGCGGGGTCTGTTTCCAGAGTGACGGGAGTGGGGGCGGGGTCTGCTACCAATGTGACGGGTGTTGGGGGCGGCGTCTGTTTCCAGAGTGACGGGAGTGAGGGCGGGATCTGTTTCCAGAGGAACGGGAGTGGGGGCGGGGTATGTTTCCAGAGTGACGGGAGTGGGGGCGGGGTCTGTTTCCAGAGTGACGGGTGTGGGGTCGGGGTCTGTTACCAAGGTGACGAGTGTGGTGGGGAGGGGTCTGTTTCCAGAGTGACGGGAGTGGGGGCGGGATCTGATTCCAGGGTGACGGGAGTGGCGCCGTTGTCTGTTTCCAGGTTGACGGGAGTGGGGACGTGGTCTGTTACCAAGGTGATGGGAGAGGGGGCGGGGTCAGTTTCCAGGGTGACGGGAGTGGGTTCGGGGTCCGTTACCAGTGTGACGGGAGTGGGGGCGGGGTCTGTTTCCAAAGTGACGGCAGTGGGGACGGGTTCTGTTTCCAGGGTGACGGGTGTGGGGGCGGGGTCTATTTCCAGAGTGACGGGAAAGGTGGCGGGGTCTGTTTTCAAGGAGATGGCAGTGGGGGCAGGGTCTGTTTCCAGGGTGACGGAGTGAGGGCGGTGTCTGTTTCCAGTGTGACGAGGTGGGGGCGTGGTCTGTTTCCAGGGTGACGGGAGTGGTGGCGGGGTCCGTTACCAGTGTGACGGGAGTGGGGGCGGGGTCTGTTTCCAGAGTGACGGGAGTGGGGACGGGTTCTGTTTCCAGGGTGACGGGTGTGGGGGTGGGGTCTGTTTCCAGAGTGACGGGAGTGGGGGCGGGATCTGTTTCCAGGGTGACGGGAGTGGGAGCGGGGTCTGTTACCAAGGTGACGGGAGAGGGGGCGGGGTCTGTTTCTATGGTGACGGCAGAAGGGGCGGGGTCTGTTTCCAAGATGAGGGGAGTTGGGGCAGGGTCTGTTTCCGGAGTGACAGGAGTTGGGGCGGGGTCTGTTTTCAGGTTGACGGGAGTGGGGCGTGGTCTGTTTCCGGGTTGACGGGAGTGGGGGCGGGGTCTGTATCCAGGGTGACGGGAGTGGGGGCGGGGTCTGTTTCCAGGGTGACGGGAGTGGGAGCGGGGTCTGTTACCAAGGTGACGGGAGAGGGGGCGGGGTCTGTTTCCATGGTGACGGCAGAAGGGGCGGGGTCTGTTTCCAAGATGAGGGGAGTTGGGGCAGGGTCTGTTTCCGGAGTGACAGGAGTTGGGGCGGGATCTGTTTCCAGAGGAACGGGAGTGGGGGCGGGATCTGTTTCCAGAGTGACGGGAGTGGGGGAGGGGTCTGTTTCCAGAGTGACAGGTGTGGGGGCGGAGTCTGTTACCAAGGTGACGAGTGTGGGGGGAGGGGTCTTTTTCCAGAGTGATGGGAGTGGGGGCGGGATCTGATTCCAGGGTGACGGGAGTGGGGCCGGTGTCTGTTTCCAGGTTGACGGGAGTGGGGACGTCGTCTATTGCCAAGGTGATGGGAGAGTGGGCGGGGTCAGTTTCCAGGGTGACGGGAGTGGGTTCGGGGTCCTTTACCAGTTTGACGGGAGTGGGGGCGGGGTCTGTTTCCAGAGTGACGGGAGTGGGGACGGGTTCTGATTCCAGGGTGACGGGTGTGGGGGCGGGGTCTGTTTCCAGAGTGACGGGAGTGGTGGCGGGGTCAGTTTTCAAGGAGACGGCAGTGGGGGCGGGGTCTGTTTCCAGGGTGACGGGAGTGAGGGCGGAGTCTATGTTCAGTGTGACGAGGTGGGGGCGTGGTCTGTTTCCAGGGTGACGGGAGTGGTGGCGGGGTCTGTATCCAGGGTGACGGGAGTGGGGGCGGGGTCTGTTTCCAGGGTGACGGTAGTGGGGCGGGGACTGTTTCCAAGGTGACGGGAGTGGGGGCGGGGTCTGTTTCCATGGTGGCGTCAGAAGGGGCGGGGTCTGTTTCCAAGGTGAGGGGAGTTGGGGCAGGGTCTGTTTCCAGATTGACAGGAGTGGGGGCGTGGTCTGTTTTCAGGTTGACGGGAGTGGGGCGTGGTCTGTTTCCGGGTTGACGGGAGTTGGGGCGGGGTCTGTTTTCAGAGTGACGGGTGTGGGGGCGGGGTCAGTTTCAAAGGTGATGGGAGTGGGGGCGGGGTCTGTTTCCAAGGTGACGGCAGTAGGGGCGGGGTCTGTTTCCAAGGTGACGGCAGTAGGGGCGGGGTATGTTTCCAAGGTGAGGGGAGTTGGGGCAGGGTCTGTTTCCAGAGTGACAGGAGTGGGGGCGGGGTCTGTTTTCAGGTTGACGGGAGTGGGGCGTGGTCTGTTTCCGGGTTGACGGGAGTGGGGGCGGGGTCTGTTTCCCGAGTGACGGGTGTGGGGGCGGGGTCAGTTTCAAAGATGATGGGAGTGGGGGCGGGGTCTGTTTCCAAGGTAACGTCAGTAGGGGCGGGGTCTGTTTCCAAGGTGAGGGAGAGGGGGGGCGGGGTCTGTTTCCAGAGTGACAGGAGTGGGGCGGGGTCTGTTTCCAGATTGATGGGAGTGGGTTCGGGGTCTATTTCCAGAGGAACGGAAGTGGAGGAGGGGTCTGTTTCCAGAGTGACGGGTATGGAGGCGGGGTCTGTTACCAATGTGACGGGTGTGGAGGCGTGGTCTGTTTCCAGAGTGACGGGAATGGGGCGGGATCCGTTTCCAGAGGAATGGGAGTGGGGGCGGGGTCTGTTTCCAGAGTGACGGGAGTGGAGGCGGGGTCAGTGTTCAAGGTGACGGGAGTGGGGGCGGGGTCTGTTTCCAGGGTGACGGCAGTGGGGGCGGGGTCTGTTTCCAGGGTGACGGGCATTGGGGCGGGATCTGTTTCCAGGGTGACGGTAGTGGGGGAGGAGTCTGGTTCCAGTGTGACGAGGTGGGGGCGGGGTCTGTTTCCAGGGTGACGGGAGTGGTGGCGGGGTCTGTTTCCAGGGTGACGGGAGTGGGGGCGGGGTCTGTTACCAAGGTGACGGGAGTGGGGACGGGGTCTGTTTCCAAGCTGACGGCAGTAGGGGCGGGGTCTGTTTCCACGGTGAGGGAGTTGGGGCGGGGTCTGTTTCCAGAGTGACGGAGTGGGGGCGGGGTCTGTTTCCAGAGTGACGGGTATGGAGGCGGGGTCTGTTACCAATGTGACGGGTGTGGAGGCGCGGTCTGTTACCAAGGTGACGGGAGTGGGCGCGTGGTCTGTTTCCGACTGACGGGAGTGGGGACGGGTTCTGTTTCCAGGGTGACGGGAGTGGGGGTGGGGTCTGTTTCCAGAGTGACGGGAGTGGGTTCGGGGCCGTTACCAGTGTAACGGGAGTGGGGGCGGGGTCTGTTTCCAGAGTGACGGGAGTGGGGACGGGTTCTGTTTCCAGGGTGACGGGTGTGGGGGTGGGGTCTGTTTCCAGAGTGACGGGAGTGGGGGCGGGGTCTGTTTCCAGGGTGACGGGAGTGGGAGCGGGGTCTGTTACCAAGGTGACGGGAGAGGGGGCGGGGTCTGTTTCCATGGTGACGGCAGAAGGGGCGGGGTCTGTTTCCAAGATGAGGGGAGTTGGGGCAGGGTCTGTTTCCGGAGTGACAGGAGTTGGGGCGGGGTCTGTTTTCAGGTTGACGGGAGTGGGGCGTGGTCTGTTTCCGGGTTGACGGGAGTGGGGGCGGGGTCTGTATCCAGGGTGACGGGAGTGGGGGCGGGGTCTGTTTCCAGGGTGACGGGAGTGGGAGCGGGGTCTGTTACCAAGGTGACGGGAGAGGGGGCGGGGTCTGTTTCCATGGTGACGGCAGAAGGGGCGGGGTCTGTTTCCAAGATGAGGGGAGTTGGGGCAGGGTCTGTTTCCGGAGTGACAGGAGTTGGGGCGGGATCTGTTTCCAGAGGAACGGGAGTGGGGGCGGGATCTGTTTCCAGAGTGACGGGAGTGGGGGAGGGGTCTGTTTCCAGAGTGACAGGTGTGGGGGCGGAGTCTGTTACCAAGGTGACGAGTGTGGGGGGAGGGGTCTTTTTCCAGAGTGATGGGAGTGGGGGCGGGATCTGATTCCAGGGTGACGGGAGTGGGGCCGGTGTCTGTTTCCAGGTTGACGGGAGTGGGGACGTCGTCTATTGCCAAGGTGATGGGAGAGTGGGCGGGGTCAGTTTCCAGGGTGACGGGAGTGGGTTCGGGGTCCTTTACCAGTGTGACGGGAGTGGCGGCGGGGTCTGTTTCCAGAGTGACGGGAGTGGGGACGGGTTCTGTTTCCAGGGTGACGGGTGTGGGGGCGGGGTCTGTTTCCAGAGTGACGGGAGTGGTGGCGGGGTCAGTTTTCAAGGAGATGGCAGTGGGGGCGGGGTCTGTTTCCAGGGTGACGGGAGTGAGGGCGGAGTCTATGTCCAGTGTGACGAGGTGGGGGCGTGGTCTGTTTCCAGGGTGACGGGAGTGGTGGCGGGGTCTGTATCCAGGGTGACGGGAGTGGGGGCGGGGTCTGTTTCCAGGGTGACGGTAGTGGGGCGGGGTCTGTTTCCAAGGTGACAGGAGTGGGGGTGGGGTCTGTTTCCATGGTGACGGCAGAAGGGGCGGGGTCTGTTTCCAAGGTGAGGGGAGTTGGGGCAGGGTCTGTTTCCAGATTGACAGGAGTGGGGGCGGGGTCTGTTTTCAGGTTGACGGGAGTGGGGCGTGGTCTGTTTCCGGGTTGACGGGAGTGGGGGCGGGGACTGTTTTCAGAGTGACGGGTGTGGGGGCGGGGTCAGTTTCAAAGGTGATGGGAGTGGGGGCGGGGTCTGTTTCCAAGGTGACGGCAGTAGGGGCGGGGTCTGTTTCCAAGGTGACGACAGTAGGGGCGGGGTATGTTTCCAAGGTGAGGGGAGTTGGGGCAGGGTCTGTTTCCAGAGTGACAGGAGTGGGGGCGGGGTCTGTTTTCAGTCTGACGGGAGTGGGGCGTGGTCTGTTTCCGGGTTGATGGGAGTGGGGGCGGGGTCTGTTTCCCGAGTGACGGGTGTGGGGGCGGGGTCAGTTTCAAAGATGATGGGAGTGGGGGCGTGGTCTGTTTCCAAGGTAACGGCAGTAGGGGCGGGGTCTGTTTCCAAGGTGAGGGAGAGGGGGGGCCGGGTCTGTTTCCAGAGTGACAGGAGTGGGGCGGGGTCTGTTTCCAGATTGATGGGAGTGGGTTCGGGGTCTATTTCCAGAGGAACGGAAGTGGAGGAGGGGTCTGTTTCCAGAGTGACTGGTATGGAGGCGGGGTCTGTTACCAATGTGACGGGTGTGGAGGCGTGGTCTGTTTCCAGAGTGACGGGAATGGGGCGGGATCTGTTTCCAGAGTGACGGGAGTGGAGGCGGGGTCAGTGTCCAAGGTGACGGGAGTGGGGGCGGGGTCTGTTTCCAGGGTGACGGCAGTGGGGGCGGGGACTGTTTCCAGGGTGACGGGCGTTGGGGCGGGATCTGTTTCCAGGGTGACGGTAGTGGGGGCGGAGTCTGGTTCCAGTGTGACGAGGTGGGGGCGGGGTCTGTTTCCAGGGTGACGGGAGTGGTGGCGGGGTCTGTTTCCAGGGTGACGGGAGTGGGGGCGGGGTCTGTTACCAAGGTGACGGGAGTGGGGACGGGGTCTGTTTCCAAGCTGACGGCAGTAGGGGCGGGGTCTGTTTCCACGGTGAGGGAGTTGGGGCGGGGTCTGTTTCCAGAGTGACGGGAGTGGGGGCGGGGTCTGTTTCCAGAGTGACGGGTATGGAGGCGGGGTCTGTTACCAATGTGACGGGTGTGGAGGCGTGGTCTGTTTCCAGAGTGACGGGAATGGGGCGGGATCTGTTTCCAGAGGAATGGGAGTGGGGGCGGAGTCTGTTTCCAGAGTGACGGGAGTGGGGGCGGGGTCGGTTACCAAGGTGACGGGAATGGGGGCTTGGTCTGTTTCCAAGTTGACGGGAGTGGAGGCGGGGTCTGTTTCCAGAGTGACAGGAGTGGGGCGGCGTCTGTTTCCAGGGTGACGGGAGTGGGGGCAGGGTCTGTTTCCAGAGTGACGGGAGTGGGGGCGGGGTCTGTTTCCAGAGTGACGGGAGTGGGGGCGGGGTCGGTTACCAAGGTGACGGGAATGGGGGCTTGGTCTGTTTCCAAGTTGACGGGAGTGGAGGCGGGGTCTGTTTCCAGAGTGACAGGAGTGGGGCGGCGTCTGTTTCCAGGGTGACGGGAGTGGGGGCAGGGTCTGTTTCCAGAGTGACGGCAGTAGGGGCGGGGGTCTGTTTCCAAGGTGACGGCAGTAGGGGCGGGGTATGTTTCCAAGTTGAGGGGAGTTGGCGCAGGGTCTGTTTCCAGAGTGACAGGAGTGGGGGCGGGGTCTGTTTTCAGGTTGACGGGAGTGGGGCGTGGTCTGTTTCCGGGTTGACGGGAGTGGGGGCGCTGTCTGTTTCCAGAGTGACGGGTGTGGGGGCGGGGTCAGTTTCAAAGGTGATGGGAGTGGGGGCGGGGTCTGTTTCCAAGGTAACGGCAGTAGGGGCGGTGTCTGTTTCCAAGGTGAGGGAGTGTGGGGGCGGGGTCTGTTTCCAGAGTGACAGGAGTGGGGCGGGGTCTGTTTCCAGATTGACGGGAGTGGGGGCGGGGTCTGTTTCCAGAGGAACGGGAGTGGGGGCGGGGCCTGTTTCCAGAGTGACGGGTGTGGGGGCGGGGTCTGTTACCAATGTGACGGGTGTGGGGGGCGTGGTCTGTTTCCAGAGTGACGGGAATGGGGCGGGATCTGTTTCCTAGGAACGGGAGTGGGGGCGGAGTCTGTTTCCAGAGTGACGGGATTGGGGGCGCAGTCGGTTACCAAGGTGACGGGAATGGGGGCTTGGTCTGTTTCCAAGTTGATGGGAGTGGAGGCGGGGTCTGTTTCCAGAGTGACAGGAGTGGGGCGGCGTCTGTTTCCAGGGTGACGGGAGTGGGGGCGGGGTCTGTTTCCAGAGTGACGGGAGTGGGGGCGGGGTCTGTTTCCAGAGGAACGGGGTTGGGGGCGTGGTCTGTATCCAGAGTGACGGGAGTGGGGGCGGGGCCTGTTTCCAGAGTGACGGGAGTGGTGGCGGGGTCAGTTTTCAAGGAGATGGCAGTGGGGGCGGCGTCTGTTTCCAGGGTGACGGGAGTGAGGGCGGAGTCTGTTTCCAGTGTGACGAGGTGGGCGCGTGGTCTGTTTCCAGGGTGACGGGAGTGGGGGCGGGGTCTGTATCCAGGGT
Organism: Heterodontus francisci; assembly: GCF_036365525.1. NCBI lineage: Eukaryota > Metazoa > Chordata > Chondrichthyes > Heterodontiformes > Heterodontidae > Heterodontus > Heterodontus francisci. The sequence continues at coordinate 1,614,633 of NC_090409.1, read as the reverse complement.
GACGGGAGTGGGAGCGGGGTCTGTTACCAAGGTGACGGGAGAGGGGGCGGGGTCTGTTTCCATGGTGACGGCAGAAGGGGCGGGGTCTGTTTCCAAGATGAGGGGAGTTGGGGCAGGGTCTGTTTCCGGAGTGACAGGAATTGGGGCGGGGTCTGTTTTCAGGTTGACGGGAGTGGGGCGTGGTCTGTTTCCGGGTTGACGGGAGTGGGGGCGGGGTCTGTTTCCAGAGTGACTGGTGTGGGGGCGGGGTCAGTTTCAAAGGTGATGGGAGTGGGGGCGTGGTCTGTTTCCAAGGTAACGACAGTAGGGGCGGGGTCTGTTTCCAAGGTGAGGTAGTGGGGGGCGGGGTCTGTTTCCAGAGTGACAGGAGTGGGGCGGGGTCTGTTTCCAGAGTGACGGTGTGGGGGCGGGGTCTGTTACCAATGTGACGGGTGTGGGGGGCGTGGTCTGTTTCCAGAGTGACGGGAATGGGGCGGGATCTGTTTCCTAGGAACGGGAGTGGGGGCGGAGTCTGTTTCCAGAGTGACGGGAGTGGGGGCGCGTTCGGTTACCAAGGTGACGGGAATGGGGGCTTGGTCTGTTTCCAAGTTGATGGGAGTGGAGGCGGGGTCTGTTTCCAGAGTGACAGGAGTGGGGCGGCCTCTGTTTCCAGGGTGACGGGAGTGGGGGCGGGGTCTGTTTCCAGAGTGACGGGTGTGGGGGCGGGGTCTGTTTCCAGAGGAACAGGGTTGGGGGCGTGGTCTGTACCCAGAGTGACGGGAGTGGGGGCGGGGCCTGTTTCCAGAGTGACGGGAGTGGTGTCGGGGTCAGTTTTCAAGGAGATGGCAGTGGGGGCGGGGTCTGTTTCCAGGGTGACGGGAGTGAGGGCGGAGTCTGTTTCCAGTGTGACGAGGTGGGCGCGTGGTCTGTTTCCAGGGTGACGGGAGTGGTGGCGGGGTCTGTATCCAGGGTGACGGGAGTGGGGGCGGGGTCTGTTTCCAGGGTGACGGGAGTGGGAGCGGGGTCTGTTACCAAGGTGACGGCGAGTGGGGGCTGGGTCTGTTTTCAGAGTGACGGGAGTGGAGCCGGGGTCTGTATCCAGAGTGACGGGAGTGGGGGCGGGGCCTGTTTCCAGAGTGACGGGAGTGGGGGCGGGGTGCGTTACCAATGAGACGGGTGTTGGGGGCGGGGTCTATTTCCATAGTGACGGGAGTGGGGGCGGGATCTGTTTCCAGAGGAACGTGTGTGGGGGTGGGGTCTGTTTCCAGAGTGTCGGGAGTGTGGGCGGGGTCTGTTTCCAGAGTGACCGGAGTGGGGGCGGGATCTCTTCCCAGGGTGACGGGAGTGGGTCGGTGTCTGTTTCCAGGTTGACGGGAGTGGTGGCGTGGTCTGTTACCAAGTTGACGGGAGTGGGGGCGTGGTCTGTTTCCGACTGACGGGAGTGGGTACCGGTTCTGTTTCCAGGGTGACGGGAGTGGGGGTGGGGTCTGTTTCCAGAGTGACGGGAGTGGTGGCGGGGTCATTTTCCAAGGTGATGGCAGTGGGGGCGTGGTCTGTTTCCAGGGTGACGGGAGTGGGGGCGGAGTCTGGTTCCAATGTGACGAGGTGCGGGCGCGGTCTGTTTCCAGGGTGACGGGAGTGGTGGCGGGGTCTGTATCCAGGGTGACGGGAGTGGGGGCGTGGTCTGTTTCCAGGGTGATGGGAGTGGGAGCGGGGTCTGTTATCAAGCTGACGGGAGTGGGGGCGGGGTCTGTTTCCAAGCTGACGGCAGTAGGGACGGGGTCTGTTTCCACGGTGAGGGGAGTTGGGGCGGGGTCTGTTTCCAGAGTGACGGGAGTGGGGGCGGGGTCTGTTTCCAGAGTGACGGGAGTGGGGGCGGGTTCAGTTTCCAAGGTGACGGCAGTAGGGGCGGGGTGTATTTCCAAGGTGAGGGAATGTGGGGCGCGGTCTGTTTCCAGAGTGACAGGAATGGGGCGGTGTCTGTTTCCAGGGTGACGGGAGTGGTGGCGGGGTCTGTTTCCAGAGTGACGGGAGTGGGGGCGGGGTCTGTTTCCAGAGTGACGTGAGTTGGGGCGGGTTCTGTTTCCAGTGTGACGGGAGTGGTGGCGGGGTCTGTTTCCAGAGTGACAGGAGTGGGGAGGGGTCTGTTTCCAGGGTGACGGGAGTGGGGGCGGGGTCTGTTTCCAGAGGAACGGGAGTAGGGGCGTGGTCTGTATCCAGAGGAACGGGAGTGGGGGCGGGGTCTGTTTCCAGAGTGACGGGAGTGGGGGCGGGGTCTGTTTCCAGAGTGACGGTGTGGGGGCGGAGTCTGTTACCAAGGTGACGAGTGTGGGGGGAGGGGTCTGTTTCCAGAGTGACGGGAGTGGGGGCGGGATCTGTTTCCAGAGGAACGTGAGTGGGGGCGGGGTCTGTTTCCAGAGTGACGGGAGTGGGGGCGGGGTCTGCTACCAATGTGACGGGTGTTGGGGGCGGGGTCTGTTTCCAGAGTGACGGGAGTGAGGGCGGGATCTGTTTCCAGAGGAACGGGAGTGGGGGCGGGGTATGTTTCCAGAGTGACGGGAGTGGGGGCGGGGTCTGTTTCCAGAGTGACGGGTGTGGGGGCGGGGTCTGTTACCAAGGTGACGAGTGTGGTGGGGAGGGGTCTGTTTCCAGAGTGACGGGAGTGGGGGCGGGATCTGATTCCAGGGTGACGGGAGTGGCGCCGTTGTCTGTTTCCAGGTTGACAGGAGTGGGGACGTGGTCTGTTACCAAGGTGATGGGAGAGGGGGCGGGGTCAGTTTCCAGGGTGACGGGAGTGGGTTCGGGGTCCGTTACCAGTGTGACGGGAGTGGGGGCGGGGTCTGTTTCCAAAGTGACGGCAGTGGGGACGGGTTCTGTTTCCAGGGTGACGGTGTGGGGGCGGGGTCTATTTCCAGAGTGACGGGAAAGGTGGCGGGGTCTGTTTTCAAGGAGATGGCAGTGGGGGCAGGGTCTGTTTCCAAGGTGACGGAGTGAGGGCGGTGTCTGTTTCCAGTGTGACGAGGTGGGGGCGTGGTCTGTTTCCAGGGTGACGGGAGTGGTGGCGGGGTCTGTATCCAGGGTGACGGGAGTGGGGGCGGGGTCTGTTTCCAGGGTGACGGGAGTGGGGGCGGGGTCTGTTACCAAGGTGACGGGAGAGGGGGCGGGGTCTGTTTCCATGGTGACGGCAGAAGGGGCGTTGTCTGTATCCAAGGTGAGGGGAGTTGGGGCAGGGTCTGTTTCCAGAGTGACAGGAGTGGGGGCGGGGTCTGTTTTCAGGTTGACGGGAGTGGGGCGTGGTCTGTTTCCGGGTTGACGGGAGTGGGGGCGGGGTCTGTTTCCAAGTTGACGGCAGTAGGGGCGGGGTCTGTTTCCAAGGTGACGGCAGTAGGGGCGGGGTCTGTTTCCAAGGTGACGGCAGTAGGGGCGGGGTCTGTTTCTAGAGTGACGGGTGTGGGGGCGGGGTCAGTTTCAAAGATGATGGGAGTGGGGGCGCGGTCTGTTTCCAAGGTAACGGCAGGAAGGGCGGTGTCTGTTTCCAAGGTGAGGGAGTGGGGCGGGGTCTGTTTCCAGAGTGACAGGAGTGGGCGGGGTCTGTTTCCCGAGTGACGGGTGTGGGGGCGGGGTCAGTTTCAAAGATGATGGGAGTGGGGGCGTGTTCTGTTTCCAAGGTAACGGCAGTAGGGGGGGGTCTGTTTCCAAGGTGAGGGAGAGGGGGGCGGGGTCTGTTTCCAGAGTGACAGGAGTGGGGCAGGGTCTGTTTCCAGATTGATGGGAGTGGGTTCGGGATCTATTTCCAGAGGAACGGAAGTGGAGGAGGGGTCTGTTTCCAGGGTGACGGGAGTTGGGGCGGGTTCTGTTTCCAATGTGACGGGAGTGGTGGCGGGGTCTGTTTCCAGAGTGACAGGAGTGGGGCGGGGTCTGTTTCGAGGGTGACGGGAGTGGGGGCGGGCTCTGTTTCCAGAGTGACGGGAGTGGGGGCGGGGTCTGTTTCCAGAGGAACGGGAGTAGGGGCGTGGTCTGTATCCAGAGTGACGGGAGCGGGGGCGGGGTCTGCTACCAATTTGACGGGTGTTGGGGGCGTGGTCTGTATCCAGAGTGACGGGAGCGGGGGCGGGGTCTGCTACCAATTTGACGGGTGTTGGGGGCGGGGTCTGTTTCCAGAGTGACGGGTGTGGGGGCGGGGTCTGTTACCAAGGTGACGAGTGTGGGGGGAGGGGTCTGTTTCCTGAGTGACGGGAGTGGGGCGGGATCTGTTTCCATGGTGACGGGAGTGGGGCCGGTGTCTGTTTCCAGGTTGACGGGAGTGGGGATGTGGTCTGTTACCAAGGTAATGGGGGAGGGGGCGGGGTCAGTTTCCAGGGTGACGGGAGTGGGTTCGGGGTCCGTTACCAGTGTGACGGGAGTGGGGGCGGGGTCTGTTTCCAGAGTGACGGGAGTGGGGACGGGTTCTGTTTCCAGGGTGACGGGTGTGGGGGTGGGGTCTGTTTCCAGAGTGACGGGAGTGGGGGCGGGGTCTGTTTCCAGGGTGACGGGAGTGGGAGCGGGGTCTGTTACCAAGGTGACGGGAGAGGGGGCGGGGTCTGTTACCATGGTGACGGCAGAAGGGGCGGGGTCTGTTTCCAAGATGAGGGGAGTTGGGGCAGGGTCTGTTTCCGGAGTGACAGGAGCGGGGGCGGGGTCTGTTTTCAGGTTGACGGGAGTGGGGCGTGGTCTGTTTCCGGGTTGACGGGAGTGGGGGCGGGGTCTGTATCCAGGGTGACGGGAGTGGGGGCGGGGTCTGTTTCCAGGGTGACGGGAGTGGGAGCGGGGTCTGTTACCAAGGTGACGGGAGAGGGGGCGGGGTCTGTTTCCATGGTGACGGCAGAAGGGGCGGGGTCTGTTTCCAAGATGAGGGGAGTTGGGGCAGGGTCTGTTTCCGGAGTGACAGGAGTTGGGGCGGGATCTGTTTCCAGAGGAACGGGAGTGGGGGCGGGATCTGTTTCCAGAGTGACGGGAGTGGGGGAGGGGTCTGTTTCCAGGGTGACGGGAGTGAGTTCGGGGTCCGTTACCAGTGTGACGGGAGTGGGGGCGGGGTCTGTTTCCAGAGTGACGGGAGTGGGGACGGGTTCTGTTTCCAGGGTGACGGGTGTGGGGGTGGGGTCTGTTTCCAGAGTGACGGGAGTGGGGGCGGGGTCTGTTTCCAGGGTGACGGGAGTGGGAGCGCGGTCTGTTACCAAGGTGACGGGAGAGGGGGCGGGGTCTGTTTCCATGGTGACGGCAGAAGGGGCGGGGTCTGTTTCCAAGATGAGGGGAGTTGGGGCAGGGTCTGTTTCCGGAGTGACAGGAGTTGGGGCGGGGTCTGTTTTCAGGTTGACGGGAGTGGGGCGTGGTCTGCTTCCGGGTTGACGGGAGTGGGGGCGGGGTCTGTATCCAGGGTGATGGAGTGGGGGCGGGGTCTGTTTCCAGGGTGACGGGAGTGGGAGCGGGGTCTGTTACCAAGGTGACGGGAGAGGGGGCGGGGTCTGTTTCCATGGTGACGGCAGAAGGGGCGGGGTCTGTTTCCAAGATGAGGGGAGTTGGGGCAGGGTCTGTTTCCGGAGTGACAGGAGTTGGGGCGGGATCTGTTTCCAGAGGAACGGGAGTGGGGGCGGGATCTGTTTCCAGAGTGACGGGAGTGGGGGAGGGGTCTGTTTCCAGAGTGACAGGTGTGGGGGCGGTGTCTGTTACCAAGGTGACGAGTGTGGGGGGAGGGGTCTTTTTCCAGAGTGATGGGAGTGGGGGGGGGATCTGATTCCAGGGTGACGGGAGTGGGGCCGGTGTCTGTTTCCAGGTTGACGGGAGTGGGGACGTCGTCTATTGCCAAGGTGATGGGAGAGTGGGCGGGGTCAGTTTCCAGGGTGACGGGAGTGAGGGCGGAGTCTATGTTCAGTGTGACGAGGTGGGGGCGTGGTCTGTTTCCAGGGTGACGGGAGTGGTGGCGGGGTCTGTATCCAGGGTGACGGGAGTGGGGGCGGGGTTTGTTTCCAGGGTGACGGTAGTGGGGCGGGTTCTGTTTCCAAGGTGACGGGAGTGGGGGCGGGGTCTGTTTCCATGGTGACGGCAGAAGGGGCGGGGTCTGTTTCCAAGGTGAGGGGAGTTGGGGCAGGGTCTGTTTCCAGATTGACAGGAGTGGGGGCGGGGTCTGTTTTCAGGTTGACGGGAGTGGGGCGTGGTCTGTTTCCGGGTTGACGGGAGTGGGGGCGGGGTCTGTTTTCAGAGTGACGGGTGTGGGGGCGGGGTCAGTTTCAAAGGTGATGGGAGTGGGGGCGGGGTCTGTTTCCAAGGTGACGGCAGTAGGGGCGGGGTCTGTTTCCAAGGTGACGGCAGTAGGGGCGGGGTATGTTTCCAAGGTGAGGGGAGTTGGGGCAGGGTCTGTTTCCAGAGTGACAGGAGTGGGGGCGGGGTCTGTTTTCAGGTTGACGGGAGTGGGGCGTGGTCTGTTTCCGGGTTGACGGGAGTGGGGGCGGGGTCTGTTTCCCGAGTGACGGGTGTGGGGGCGGGGTCAGTTTCAAAGATGATTGGAGTGGGGGCGGGGTCTGTTTCCAAGGTAACGGCAGTAGGGGCGGGGTCTGTTTCCAAGGTGAGGGAGAGGGGGGGCGGGGTCTGTTTCCAGAGTGACAGGAGTGGGGCGGGGTCTGTTTCCAGATTGATGGGAGTGGGTTCGGGGTCTATTTCCAGAGGAACGGAAGTGGAGGAGGGGTCTGTTTCCAGAGTGACGGGTATGGAGGCGGGGTCTGTTACCAATGTGACGGGTGTGGAGGCGTGGTCTGTTTCCAGAGTGACGGGAATGGGGCGGGATCTGTTTCCAGAGGAATGGGAGTGGGGGCGGGGTCTGTTTCCAGAGTGACGGGAGTGGAGGCGGGGTCAGTGTCCAAGGTGACGGGAGTGGGGGCGGGGTCTGTTTCCAGGGTGACGGCAGTGGGGGCGGGGACTGTTTCCAGGGTGACGGGCGTTGGGGCGGGATCTGTTTCCAGGGTGACGGTAGTGGGGGCGGAGTCTGGTTCCAGTGTGACGAGGTGGGGGCGGGGTCTGTTTCCAGGGTGACGGGAGTGGTGGCGGGGTCTGTTTCCAGGGTGACGGGAGTGGGGGCGGGGTCTGTTACCAAGGTGACGGGAGTGGGGACGGGGTCTGTTTCCAAGCTGACGGCAGTAGGGGCGGGGTCTGTTTCCACGGTGAGGGAGTTGGGGCGGGGTCTGTTTCCAGAGTGACGGGAGTGGGGGCGGGGTCTGTTTCCAGAGTGACGGGTATGGAGGCGGGGTCTGTTACCAATGTGACGGGTGTGGAGGCGTGGTCTGTTTCCAGAGTGACGGGAATGGGGCGGGATCTGTTTCCAGAGGAATGGGAGTGGGGGCGGAGTCTGTTTCCAGAGTGACGGGAGTGGGGGCGGGGTCGTTTACCAAGGTGACGGGAATGGGGGCTTGGTCTGTTTCCAAGTTGACGGGAGTGGAGGCGGGGTCTGTTTCCAGAGTGACAGGAGTGGGGCGGCGTCTGTTTCCAGGGTGACGGGAGTGGGGGCGGGGTCTGTTTCCAGAGTGACGGGAGTGGGGGCGGGGTCTGTTTCCAGAGGAACGGGGTTGGGGGCGTGGTCTGTATCCAGAGTGACGGGAGTGGGGGCGGGGCCTGTTTCCAGAGTGACGGGAGTGGTGGCGGGGTCTGTTACCAATGTGACGGGTGTTGGGGGCGGGGTCTATTTCCATAGTGACGGGAGTGGGGCGGGATCTGTTTCCAGAGGAACGTGTGTGGGGGTGGGGTCTGTTTCCTGAGTGACGGGAGTGTGGGCGGGGTCTGTTTCCAGAGTGACTGGAATGGGGGCGGGATATGTTTCCAGGGTGACGGGAGTGGGTCGGTGTCTGTTTCCAGGTTGACGGGAGTGGAGGCGTGGTCTGTTACCAAGGTGACGGGAGTGGGCGCGTGGTCTGTTTCCGACTGACGGGAGTGGGGACGGGTTCTGTTTCCAGGGTGACGGGAGTGGGGGTGGGGTCTGTTTCCAGAGTGCCGGGAGTGGAGGCGGGGTCAGTTTCTAAGGTGACGGGAGTGGGGGCGGGGTCTGTTTCCAGGGTGACGGGAGTGGGGGCGGGGTCTGTTTCCAGGGTGACGGGCGTTGGGGCGGGATCTGTTTCCAGGGTGACGGTAGTGGGGGCGGAGTCTGGTTCCAGTGTGACGAGGTGGGGGCGGGGTCTGTTTCCAGGGTGACGGGAGTGGTGGCGGGGTCTGTTTCCAGGGTGACGGGAGTGGGGACGGGGTCTGTTTCCAAGCTGACGGCAGTAGGGGCGTGGTCTGTTTCCACGGTGAGGGAGTTGGGGCGGGGTCTGTTTCCAGAGTGACGGGAGTGGGGGCGGGGTCTGTTTCCAGAGTGACGGGTGTGGGGGCGGGTTCAGTTTCCAAGGTGACGGCAGTAGGGGCGGGGTGTGTTTCCAAGGTGAGGGAGTGGGGGGCGGGGTCTGTTTCCAGAGTGACAGGAGTGGGGCGGGGTCTGTTTCCAGGGTGACGTGAGTGGGGGCGGGGTCTGTTTCCAGAGTGACGGGAGTGGGGGCGGGGTCTGTTTCCAGAGTGACGGGAGTGGGGGCGGGGTCTGTTTCCAGAGTGACGGGAGTGTGGGCGGGGCCTGTTTCCAGAGTGACGGGTGTGGGGGCGGGTTCTGTTACCAATGTGACAGGTGTGGGGGGCGTGTTCTGTTTCCAGAGTGACGGGAATGGGGGCGGGATCTGTTTCCAGAGAAACGGGAGTGGGGGCGGAGTCTGTTTCCAGAGTGACGGGAGTGGGGCGGGGTCTCTTTCCAGAGTGACGGGTGTGGGGGCGGGGTCTGTTACCAAGGTGACGGATGTGGGGGGCGGGGTCTGTTTCCAGGGTGACGGGAGTTGGGGCGGGTTCTGTTTCCAATGTGACGGGAGTGGTGGCGGGGTCTGTTTCCAGAGTGACAGGAGTGGGGCGGGGTCTGTTTCCAGGGTGACGGGAGTGGGGGCGGGCTCTGTTTCCAGAGTGACGGGAGTGGGGGCGGGGTCTGTTTCCAGAGGAACGGGAGTAGGGGCGTGGTCTGTATCCAGAGTGACGGGAGCGGGGGCGGGGTCTGCTACCAATTTGACGGGTGTTGGGGGCGGGGTCTGTTTCCAGAGTGACGGGAGTGGGGGCGGGATCGGTTTCCAGAGGAACGGAGTGGGGGCGGGGTCTGTTTCCAGAGTGACGGGAGTGGGGGCGGGGTCTGTTTCCATAGTGACGGGTGTGGGGGCGGGGTCTGTTACCAAGGTGACGAGTGTGGGGGGAGGGGTCTGTTTCCTGAGTGATGGGAGTGGGGCCGGTGTCTGTTTCCAGGTTGACGGGAGTGGGGATGTGGTCTGTTACCAAGGTAATGGGGGAGGGGGCGGGGTCAGTTTCCAGGGTGACGGGAGTGGGTTCGGGGTCCGTTACCAGTGTGACGGGAGTGGGGGCGGGGTCTGTTTCCAGAGTGACGGGAGTGGGGACGGGTTCTGTTTCCAGGGTGACGGGTGTGGGGGTGGGGTCTGTTTCCAGAGTGACGGGAGTGGGGGCGGGGTCTGTTTCCAGGGTGACGGGAGTGGGAGCGGGGTCTGTTACCAAGGTGACGGGAGAGGGGTCGGGGTCTGTTTACATGGTGACGGCAGAAGGGGCGGGGTCTGTTTCCAAGATGAGGGGAGTTGGGGCAGGGTCTGTTTCCGGAGTGACAGGAGTTGGGGCGGGGTCTGTTTTCAGGTTGACGGGAGTGGGGCGTGGTCTGTTTCCGGGTTGACGGGAGTGGGGGCGGGGTCTGTATCCAGGGTGACGGGAGTGGGGGCGGGGTCTGTTTCCAGGGTGACGGGAGTGGGAGCGGGGTCTGTTACCAAGGTGATGGGAGAGGGGGCGGGCTCTGTTTCCATGGTGACGGCAGAAGGGGCGGGGTCTGTTTCCAAGATGAGGGGAGTTGGGGCAGGGTCTGTTTCCGGAGTGACAGGAGTTGGGGCGGGGTCTGTTTTCAGGTTGACGGGAGTGGGGCGTGGTCTGTTTCCGGGTTGACGGGAGTGGGGGCGGGGTCTGTTTCCAGAGTGACGGGTGTGGGGGCGTGGTCAGTTTCAAAGGTGATGGGAGTGGGGGCGGGGTCTCTTTCCAAGGTGACGGCAGTAGGGGCGGGGGTCTGTTTCCAAGGTGACGGCAGTAGGGGCGGGGTATGTTTCCAAGTTGAGGGGAGTTGGCGCAGGGACTGTTTCCAGAGTGACAGGAGTGGGGGCGGGGTCTGTTTTCAGGTTGACGGGAGTGGGGCGTGGTCTGTTTCCGGGTTGACGGGAGTGGGGGCGGGGTCTGTTTCCAGAGTGACGGGTGTGGGGGCGGGGTCAGTTTCAAAGGTGATGGGAGTGGGGGCGGGGTCTGTTTCCAAGGTAACGGCAGTAGGGGCGGGGTCTGTTTCCAAGGTGAGGGAGTGTGGGGGCGGGGTCTGTTTCCAGAGTGACAGGAGTGGGGCGGGGTCTGTTTCCAGATTGACGGGAGTGGGGGCGGGGTCTGTTTCCAGAGGAACGGGAGTGGGGGCGGGGCCTGTTTCCAGAGTGACGGGTGTGGGGGCGGGGTCTGTTACCAATGTGACGGGTGTGGGGGGCGTGGTCTGTTTCCAGAGTGACGGGAATGGGGCGGGATCTGTTTCCTAGGAACGGGAGTGGGGGCGGAGTCTGTTTCCAGAGTGACGGGATTGGGGGCGCAGTCGGTTACCAAGGTGACGGGAATGGGGGCTTGGTCTGTTTCCAAGTTGACGGGAGTGGAGGCGGGGTCTGTTTCCAGAGTGACAGGAGTGGGGCGGCGTCTGTTTCCAGGGTGACAGGAGTGGGGGCGGGGTCTGTTTCCAGAGTGACGGGAGTGGGGGCGGGGTCTGTTTCCAGAGGAACGGGGTTGGGGGCGTGGTCTGTATCCAGAGTGACGGGAGTGGGGGCGGGGCCTGTTTCCAGAGTGACGGGAGTGGTGGCGGGGTCAGTTTTCAAGGAGATGGCAGTGGGGGCGGCGTCTGTTTCCAGGGTGACGGGAGTGAGGGCGGAGTTTGTTTCCAGTGTGACGAGGTGGGCGCGTGGTCTGTTTCCAGGGTGACGGGAGTGGTGGCGGGGTCTGTATCCAGGGTGACGGGAGTGGGGGAGGGGTCTGTTTCCAGGGTGACGTGAGTGGGAGCGGGGTCTGTTACCAAGGTGACGGGAGAGGGGGCGGGGTCTGTTTCCATGGTGACGGCAGAAGGGGCGGGGTCTGTTTCCAAGATGAGGGGAGTTGGGGCAGGGTCTGTTTCCGGAGTGACAGGAATTGGGGCGGGGTCTGTTTTCAGGTTGACGGGAGTGGGGCGTGGTCTGTTTCCGGGTTGACGGGAGTGGGGGCGGGGTCTGTTTCCAGAGTGACTGGTGTGGGGGCGGGGTCAGTTTCAAAGGTGATGGGAGTGGGGGCGTGGTCTGTTTCCAAGGTAACGGCAGTAGGGGCGGGGTCTGTTTCCAAGGTGAGGGAGTGGGGGGCGGGGTCTGTTTCCAGAGTGACAGGAGTGGGGCGGGGTCTGTTTCCAGAGTGACGGTGTGGGGGCGGGGTCTGTTACCAATGTGACGGGTGTGGGGGGCGTGGTCTGTTTCCAGAGTGACGGGAATGGGGCGGGATCTGTTTCCTAGGAACGGGAGTGGGGGCGGAGTCTGTTTCCAGAGTGACGGGAGTGGGGGCGCGTTCGGTTACCAAGGGGACGGGAATGGGGGCTTGGTCTGTTTCCAAGGTGACGGGAGTGGAGGCGGGGTCTGTTTCCAGAGTGACAGGAGTGGGGCGGCCTCTGTTTCCAGGGTGACGGGAGTGGGGGCGGGGTCTGTTTCCAGAGTGACGGGTGTGGGGGCGGGGTCTGTTTCCAGAGGAACGGGGTTGGGGGCGTGGTCTGTACCCAGAGTGACGGGAGTGGGGGCGGGGCCTGTTTCCAGAGTGACGGGAGTGGTGGCGGGGTCAGTTTTCAAGGAGATGGCAGTGGGGGCGGGGTCTGTTTCCAGGGTGACGGGAGTGAGGGCGGAGTCTGTTTCCAGTGTGACGAGGTGGGCGCGTGGTCTGTTTCCAGGGTGACGGGAGTGGTGGCGGGGTCTGTATCCAGGGTGACGGGAGTGGGGGCGGGGTCTGTTTCCAGGGTGACGGGAGTGGGAGCGGGGTCTGTTACCAAGGTGACGGCGAGTGGGGGCTGGGTCTGTTTTCAGAGTGACGGGAGTGGAGCCGGGGTCTGTATCCAGAGTGACGGGAGTGGGGGCGGGGCCTGTTTCCAGAGTGACGGGAGTGGTGGCGGGGTCAGTTTTCAAGGAGATGGCAGTGAGGGCGGCGTCTGTTTCCAGGGTGACGGGAGTGAGGGCGGAGTTTGTTTCCAGTGTGACGAGGTGGGCGCGTGGTCTGTTTCCAGGGTGACGGGAGTGGGGGGCGGGCTCTGTTTCCAGAGTGACGGGAGTGGGGGCGGGGTCTGTTTCCAGAGGAACGGGAGTAGGGGCGTGGTCTGTATCCAGAGTGACGGGAGCGGGGGCGGGGTCTGCTACCAATTTGACGGGTGTTGGGGGCGGGGTCTGTTTCCAGAGTGACGGGAGTGGGGGCGGGATCGGTTTCCAGAGGAACGGGAGTGGGGGCGGGGTCTGTTTCCAGAGTGACGGGAGTGGGGGCGGGGTCTGTTTCCATAGTGACGGGTGTGGGGGCGGGGTCTGTTACCAAGGTGACGAGTGTGGGGGGAGGGGTCTGTTTCCTGAGTGATGGGAGTGGGGCCGGTGTCTGTTTCCAGGTTGACGGGAGTGGGGATGTGGTCTGTTACCAAGGTAATGGGGGAGGGGGCGGGGTCAGTTTCCAGGGTGACGGGAGTGGGGCGGGGTCTGTTTCCAGATTGACGGGAGTGGGGGCGGGGTCTGTTTCCAGAGGAACGGGAGTGGGGGCGGGGCCTGTTTCCAGAGTGACGGGTGTGGGGGCGGGGTCTGTTACCAATGTGACGGGTGTGGGGGGCGTGGTCTGTTTCCAGAGTGACGGGAATGGGGCGGGATCTGTTTCCTAGGAACGGGAGTGGGGGCGGAGTCTGTTTCCAGAGTGACGGGATTGGGGGCGCAGTCGGTTACCAAGGTGACGGGAATGGGGGCTTGGTCTGTTTCCAAGTTGACGGGAGTGGAGGCGGGGTCTGTTTCCAGAGTGACAGGAGTGGGGCGGCGTCTGTTTCCAGGGTGACAGGAGTGGGGGCGGGGTCTGTTTCCAGAGTGACGGGAGTGGGGGCGGGGTCTGTTTCCAGAGGAACGGGGTTGGGGGCGTGGTCTGTATCCAGAGTGACGGGAGTGGGGGCGGGGCCTGTTTCCAGAGTGACGGGAGTGGTGGCGGGGTCAGTTTTCAAGGAGATGGCAGTGGGGGCGGCGTCTGTTTCCAGGGTGACGGGAGTGAGGGCGGAGTTTGTTTCCAGTGTGACGAGGTGGGCGCGTGGTCTGTTTCCAGGGTGACGGGAGTGGTGGCGGGGTCTGTATCCAGGGTGACGGGAGTGGGGGAGGGGTCTGTTTCCAGGGTGACGTGAGTGGGAGCGGGGTCTGTTACCAAGGTGACGGGAGAGGGGGCGGGGTCTGTTTCCATGGTGACGGCAGAAGGGGCGGGGTCTGTTTCCAAGATGAGGGGAGTTGGGGCAGGGTCTGTTTCCGGAGTGACAGGAATTGGGGCGGGGTCTGTTTTCAGGTTGACGGGAGTGGGGCGTGGTCTGTTTCCGGGTTGACGGGAGTGGGGGCGGGGTCTGTTTCCAGAGTGACTGGTGTGGGGGCGGGGTCAGTTTCAAAGGTGATGGGAGTGGGGGCGTGGTCTGTTTCCAAGGTAACGGCAGTAGGGGCGGGGTCTGTTTCCAAGGTGAGGGAGTGGGGGGCGGGGTCTGTTTCCAGAGTGACAGGAGTGGGGCGGGGTCTGTTTCCAGAGTGACGGTGTGGGGGCGGGGTCTGTTACCAATGTGACGGGTGTGGGGGGCGTGGTCTGTTTCCAGAGTGACGGGAATGGGGCGGGATCTGTTTCCTAGGAACGGGAGTGGGGGCGGAGTCTGTTTCCAGAGTGACGGGAGTGGGGGCGCGTTCGGTTACCAAGGGGACGGGAATGGGGGCTTGGTCTGTTTCCAAGGTGACGGGAGTGGAGGCGGGGTCTGTTTCCAGAGTGACAGGAGTGGGGCGGCCTCTGTTTCCAGGGTGACGGGAGTGGGGGCGGGGTCTGTTTCCAGAGTGACGGGTGTGGGGGCGGGGTCTGTTTCCAGAGGAACGGGGTTGGGGGCGTGGTCTGTACCCAGAGTGACGGGAGTGGGGGCGTGGCCTGTTTCCAGAGTGACGGGAGTGGTGGCGGGGTCAGTTTTCAAGGAGATGGCAGTGGGGGCGGGGTCTGTTTCCAGGGTGACGGGAGTGAGGGCGGAGTCTGTTTCCAGTGTGACGAGGTGGGCGCGTGGTCTGTTTCCAGGGTGACGGGAGTGGTGGCGGGGTCTGTATCCAGGGTGACGGGAGTGGGGGCGGGGTCTGTTTCCAGGGTGACGGGAGTGGGAGCGGGGTCTGTTACCAAGGTGACGGCGAGTGGGGGCTGGGTCTGTTTTCAGAGTGACGGGAGTGGAGCCGGGGTCTGTATCCAGAGTGACGGGAGTGGGGGCGGGGCCTGTTTCCAGAGTGACGGGAGTGGTGGCGGGGTCAGTTTTCAAGGAGATGGCAGTGGGGGCGGCGTCTGTTTCCAGGGTGACGGGAGTGAGGGCGGAGTTTGTTTCCAGTGTGACGAGGTGGGCGCGTGGTCTGTTTCCAGGGTGACGGGAGTGGTGGCGGGGTCTGTATCCAGGGTGACGGGAGTGGGGGAGGGGTCTGTTTCCAGGGTGACGTGAGTGGGAGCGGGGTCTGTTACCAAGGTGACGGGAGAGGGGGCGGGGTCTGTTTCCATGGTGACGGCAGAAGGGGCGGGGTCTGTTTCCAAGATGAGGGGAGTTGGGGCAGGGTCTGTTTCCGGAGTGACAGGAATTGGGGCGGGGTCTGTTTTCAGGTTGACGGGAGTGGGGCGTGGTCTGTTTCCGGGTTGACGGGAGTGGGGGCGGGGTCTGTTTCCAGAGTGACTGGTGTGGGGGCGGGGTCAGTTTCAAAGGTGATGGGAGTGGGGGCGTGGTCTGTTTCCAAGGTAACGGCAGTAGGGGCGGGGTCTGTTTCCAAGGTGAGGGAGTGGGGGGCGGGGTCTGTTTCCAGAGTGACAGGAGTGGGGCGGGGTCTGTTTCCAGAGTGACGGTGTGGGGGCGGGGTCTGTTACCAATGTGACGGGTGTGGGGGGCGTGGTCTGTTTCCAGAGTGACGGGAATGGGGCGGGATCTGTTTCCTAGGAACGGGAGTGGGGGCGGAGTCTGTTTCCAGAGTGACGGGAGTGGGGGCGCGTTCGGTTACCAAGGGGACGGGAATGGGGGCTTGGTCTGTTTCCAAGGTGACGGGAGTGGAGGCGGGGTCTGTTTCCAG
This sequence comes from Heterodontus francisci, assembly GCF_036365525.1. Classification (NCBI taxonomy): domain Eukaryota; kingdom Metazoa; phylum Chordata; class Chondrichthyes; order Heterodontiformes; family Heterodontidae; genus Heterodontus; species Heterodontus francisci. The sequence goes on along the minus strand of NC_090409.1, from coordinate 1,599,211 downwards.
AGTGACAGGAGTGGGGCGGCCTCTGTTTCCAGGGTGACGGGAGTCGGGGCGGGGTCTGTTTCCAGAGTGACGGGTGTGGGGGCGGGGTCTGTTTCCAGAGGAACGGGGTTGGGGGCGTGGTCTGTACCCAGAGTGACGGGAGTGGGGGCGGGGCCTGTTTCCAGAGTGACGGAAGGGTGGCGGGGTCAGTTTTCAAGGAGATGGCAGTGGGGGCGGGGTCTGTTTCCAGGGTGACGGGAGTGAGGGCGGAGTCTGTTTCCAGTGTGACGAGGTGGGCGCGTGGTCTGTTTCCAGGGTGACGGGAGTGGTGGCGGGGTCTGTATCCAGGGTGACGGGAGTGGGGGCGGGGTCTGTTTCCAGGGTGACGGGAGTGGGAGCGGGGTCTGTTACCAAGGTGACGGCGAGTGGGGGCTGGGTCTGTTTTCAGAGTGACGGGAGTGGAGCCGGGGTCTGTATCCAGAGTGACGGGAGTGGGGGCGGGGCCTGTTTCCAGAGGGACGGGAGTGGGGGCGGGGTGCGTTACCAATGAGACGGGTGTTGGGGGCGGGGTCTATTTCCATAGTGACGGGAGTGGGGGCGGGATCTGTTTCCAGAGGAACGTGTGTGGGGGTGGGGTCTGTTTCCAGAGTGACGGGAGTGTGGGCCGGGTCTGTTTCCAGAGTGACCGGAGTGGGGGCGGGATCTCTTCCCAGGGTGACGGGAGTGGGTCGGTGTCTGTTTCCAGGTTGACGGGAGTGGTGGCGTGGTCTGTTACCAAGGTGACGGGAGTGGGGGCGTGGTCTGTTTCCAACTGACGGGAGTGGGTACCGGTTCTGTTTCCAGGGTGACGGGAGTGGGGGTGGGGTCTGTTTCCAGAGTGACGGGAGTGGTGGCGGGGTCAGTTTCCAAGGTGACGGCAGTGGGGGCGTGGTCTGTTTCCAGGGTGACGGGACTGGGGGCGGAGTCTGGTTCCAATGTGACGAGGTGCGGGCGCGGTCTGTTTCCAGGTTGACGGGAGTGGTGGCGGGGTCTGTATCCAGGGTGACGGGAGTGGGGGCGTGGTCTGTTTCCAGGGTGATGGGAGTGGGAGTGGGGTCTGTTATCAAGGTGACGGGAGTGGGGGCGGGGTCTGTTTCCAAGCTGACGGCAGTAGGGACGGGGTCTGTTTCCACGGTGAGGGGAGTTGGGGCGGGGTCTGTTTCCAGAGTGACGGGAGTGGGGGCGGGGTCTGTTTCCAGAGTGACGGGAGTGGGGGCGGGTTCAGTTTCCAAGGTGACGGCAGTAGGGGCGGGGTGTATTTCCAAGGTGAGGGAATGTGGGGCGCGGTCTGTTTCCAGAGTGACAGGAATGGGGCGGGGTCTGTTTCCAGGGTGACGGGAGTGGTGGCGGGGTCTGTTTCCAGAGTGACGGGAGTGGGGGCGGGGTCTGTTTCCAGAGTGACGGGAGTTGGGGCGGGTTCTGTTTCCAGTGTGACGGGAGTGGTGGCGGGGTCTGTTTCCAGAGTGACAGGAGTGGGGCGGGGTCTGTTTCCAGGGTGACGGGAGTGGGGGCGGGCTCTGTTTCCAGAGTGACGGGAGTGGGGGCGGGGTCTGTTTCCAGAGGAACGGGAGTAGGGGCGTGGTCTGTATCCAGAGGAACGGGAGTGGGGGCGGGGTCTGTTTCCAGAGTGACGGGAGTGGGGGCGGGGTCTGTTTCCAGAGTGACGGTGTGGGGGCGGGGTCTGTTACCAAGGTGACGAGTGTGGGGGGAGGGGTCTGTTTCCAGAGTGACGGGAGTGGGGGCGGGATCTGTTTCCAGAGGAACGTGAGTGGGGGCGGGGTCTGCTACCAATGTGACGGGTGTTGGGGGCGGGGTCTGTTTCCAGAGTGACGGGAGTGAGGGCGGGATCTGTTTCCAGAGGAACGGGAGTGGGGGCGGGGTATGTTTCCAGAGTGACGGGAGTGGGGGCGGGGTCTATTTCCAGAGTGACGGGTGTGGGGGCGGGGTCTGTTACCAAGGTGACGAGTGTGGTGGGGAGGGGTCTGTTTCCAGAGTGACGGGAATGGGGGCGGGATCTGATTCCATGGTGACGGGAGTGGCGCCGTTGTCTGTTTCCAGGTTGACGGGAGTGGGGACGTGGTCTGTTACCAAGGTGAAGGGAGAGGGGGCGGGGTCAGTTTCCAGGGTGACGGGAGTGGGTTCGGGGTCCGTTACCAGTGTGACGGGAGTGGGGGCGGGGTCTGTTTCCAAAGTGACGGCAGTGGGGACGGGTTCTGTTTCCAGGGTGACGGGTGTGGGGGCGGGGTCTATTTCCAGAGTGACGAGAAAGGTGGCGGGGTCTGTTTTCAAGGAGATGGCAGTGGGGGCAGGGTCTGTTTCCAGGGTGACGGAGTGAGGGCGGTGTCTGTTTCCAGTGTGACGAGGTGGGGGCGTGGTCTGTTTCCAGGGTGACGGGAGTGGTGGCGGGGTCTGTATCCAAGGTGACGGCAGTAGGGGCGGGGTGTGTTTCCAAGGTGAGGGAGTGGGGGACGGGGTCTGTTTCCAGAGTGACAGGAGTGGGGCGGGGTCTGTTTCCAGGGTGACGGGAGTGGGGGCGGGGTCTGTTTCCAGAGTGACGGGAGTGGGGGCGGGGTCTGTTTCCAGAGTGACGGGAGTGGGGGCGGGATCTGTTTCCAGAGTGACGGGAGTGTGGGCGGGGCCTGTTTCCAGAGTGACGGGTGTGGGGGCGGGTTCTGTTACCAATGTGACAGGTGTGGGGGGCGTGTTCTGTTTCCAGAGTGACGGGAATGGGGGCGGGATCTGTTTCCAGAGAAACGGGAGTGGGGGCGGAGTCTGTTTCCAGAGTGACGGGAGTGGGGCGGGGTCTCTTTCCAGAGTGACGGGTGTGGGGGCGGGGTCTGTTACCAAGGTGACGGATGTGGGGGGCGGGGTCTGTTTCCAGGGTGACGGGAGTTGGGGCGGGTTCTGTTTCCAATGTGACGGGAGTGGTGGCGGGGTCTGTTTCCAGAGTGACAGGAGTGGGGCGGGGTCTGTTTCCAGGGTGACGGGAGTGGGGGCGGGCTCTGTTTCCAGAGTGACGGGAGTGGGGGCGGGGTCTGTTTCCAGAGGAACGGGAGTAGGGGCGTGGTCTGTATCCAGAGTGACGGGAGCGGGGGCGGGGTCTGCTGCCAATTTGACGGGTGTTGGGGGCGGGGTCTGTTTCCAGAGTGACGGGAGTGGGGGCGGGATCGGTTTCCAGAGGAACGGGAGTGGGGGCGGGGTCTGTTTCCAGAGTGACGGGAGTGGGGGCGGGGTCTGTTTCCATAGTGACGGGTGTGGGGGCGGGGTCTGTTACCAAGGTGACGAGTGTGGGGGGAGGGGTCTGTTTCCTGAGTGACGGGAGTGGGGCCGGTGTCTGTTTCCAGGTTGACGGGAGTGGGGATGTGGTCTGTTACCAAGGTAATGGGGGAGGGGGCGGGATCAGTTTCCAGGGTGACGGGAGTGGGTTCGGGGTCCGTTACCAGTGTGACGGGAGTGGGGGCGGGGTCTGTTTCCAGAGTGACGGGAGTGGGGACGGGTTCTGTTTCCAGGGTGACGGGTGTGGGGGTGGGGTCTGTTTCCAGAGTGACGGGAGTGGGGGCGGGGTCTGTTTCCAGGGTGACGGGAGTGGGAGCGGGGTCTGTTACCAAGGTGACGGGAGAGGGGTCGGGGTCTGTTTACATGGTGACGGCAGAAGGGGCGGGGTCTGTTTCCAAGATGAGGGGAGTTGGGGCAGGGTCTGTTTCCGGAGTGACAGGAGTTGGGGCGGGGTCTGTTTTCAGGTTGACGGGAGTGGGGCGTGGTCTGTTTCCGGGTTGACGGGAGTGGGGGCGGGGTCTGTATCCAGGGTGACGGGAGTGGGGGCGGGGTCTGTTTCCAGGGTGACGGGAGTGGGAGCGGGGTCTGTTACCAAGGTGACGGGAGAGGGGGCGGGGTCTGTTACCATGGTGACGGCAGAAGGGGCGGGGTCTGTTTCCAAGATGAGGGGAGTTGGGGCAGGGTCTGTTTCCGGAGTGACAGGAGTTGGGGCGGGGTCTGTTTTCAGGTTGACGGGAGTGGGGCGTGGTCTGTTTCCGGGTTGACGGGATTGGGGGCGGGGTCTGTATCCAGGGTGACGGGAGTGGGGGCGGGGTCTGTTTCCAGGGTGACGGGAGTGGGAGCGGGGTCTGTTACCAAGGTGACGGGAGAGGGGGCGGGGTCTGTTTCCATGGTGACGGCAGAAGGGGCGGGGTCTCTTTCCAAGATGAGGGGAGTTGGGGCAGGGTCTGTTTCCGGAGTGACAGGAGTTGGGGCGGGATCTGTTTCCAGAGGAACGGGAGTGGGGGCGGGATCTGTTTCCAGAGTGACGGGAGTGGGGGAGGGGTCTGTTTCCAGGGTGACGGGAGTGAGTTCGGGGTCCGTTACCAGTGTGACGGGAGTGGGGGCGGGGTCTGTTTCCAGAGTGACGGGAGTGGGGACGGGTTCTGTTTCCAGGGTGACGGGTGTGGGGGTGGGGTCTGTTTCCAGAGTGACGGGAGTGGGGGCGGGGTCTGTTTCCAGGGTGACGGGAGTGGGAGCGGGGTCTGTTACCAAGGTGACGGGAGAGGGGGCGGGGTCTGTTTCCATGGTGACGGCAGAAGGGGCGGGGTCTGTTTCCAAGATGAGGGGAGTTGGGGCAGAGTCTGTTTCCGGAGTGACAGGAGTTGGGGCGGGGTCTGTTTTCAGGTTGACGGGAGTGGGGCGTGGTCTGTTTCCGGGTTGACGGGAGTGGGGGCGGGGTCTGTATCCAGGGTGACGGGAGTGGGGGCGGGGTCTGTTTCCAGGGTGACGGGAGTGGGAGCGGGGTCTGTTACCAAGGTGACGGGAGAGGGGGCGGGGTCTGTTTCCATGGTGACGGCAGAAGGGGCGGGGTCTGTTTCCAAGATGAGGGGAGTTGGGGCAGGGTCTGTTTCCGGAGTGACAGGAGTTGGGGCGGGATCTGTTTCCAGAGGAACGGGAGTGGGGGCGGGATCTGTTTCCAGAGTGACGGGAGTGGGGGAGGGGTCTGTTTCCAGAGTGACAGGTGTGGGGGCGGTGTCTGTTACCAAGGTGACGAGTGTGGGGGGAGGGGTCTTTTTCCAGAGTGATGGGAGTGGGGGCGGGATCTGATTCCAGGGTGACGGGAGTGGGGCCGGTGTCTGTTTCCAGGTTGACGGGAGTGGGGACGTCGTCTATTGCCAAGGTGATGGGAGAGTGGGCGGGGTCAGTTTCCAGGGTGACGGGAGTGAGGGCGGAGTCTATGTTCAGTGTGACGAGGTGGGGGCGTGGTCTGTTTCCAGGGTGACGGGAGTGGTGGCGGGGTCTGTATCCAGGGTGACGGGAGTGGGGGCGGGGTCTGTTTCCAGGGTGACGGTAGTGGGGCGGGGTCTGTTTCCAAGGTGACGGGAGTGGGGGCGGGGTCTGTTTCCATGGTGACGGCAGAAGGGGCGGGGTCTGTTTCCAAGGTGAGGGGAGTTGGGGCAGGGTCTGTTTCCAGATTGACAGGAGTGGGGGCGGGGTCTGTTTTCAGGTTGACGGGAGTGGGGCGTGGTCTGTTTCCGGGTTGACGGGAGTGGGGGCGGGGCCTGTTTTCAGAGTGACGGGTGTGGGGGCGGGGTCAGTTTCAAAGGTGATGGGAGTGGGGGCGGGGTCTGTTTCCAAGGTGACGGCAGTAGGGGCGGGGTCTGTTTCCAAGGTGACGGCAGTAGGGGCGGGGTATGTTTCCAAGGTGAGGGGAGTTGGGGCAGGGTCTGTTTCCAGAGTGACAGGAGTGGGGGCGGGGTCTGTTTTCAGGTTGACGGGAGTGGGGCGTGGTCTGTTTCCGGGTTGACGGGAGTGGGGGCGGGGTCTGTTTCCCGAGTGACGGGTGTGGGGGCGGGGTCAGTTTCAAAGATGATGGGAGTGGGGGCGGGGTCTGTTTCCAAGGTAACGGCAGTAGGGGCGGGGTCTGTTTCCAAGGTGAGGGAGAGGGGGGGCGGGGTCTGTTTCCAGAGTGACAGGAGTGGGGCGGGGTCTGTTTCCAGATTGATGGGAGTGGGTTCGGGGTCTATTTCCAGAGGAACGGAAGTGGAGGAGGGGTCTGTTTCCAGAGTGACGGGTATGGAGGCGGGGTCTGTTACCAATGTGACGGGTGTGGAGGCGTGGTCTGTTTCCAGAGTGACGGGAATGGGGCGGGATCTGTTTCCAGAGGAATGGGAGTGGGGGCGGGGTCTGTTTCCAGAGTGACGGGAGTGGAGGCGGGGTCAGTGTCCAAGGTGACGGGAGTGGGGGCGGGGTCTGTTTCCAGGGTGACGGCTGTGGGGGCGGGGACTGTTTCCAGGGTGACGGGCGTTGGGGCGGGATCTGTTTCCAGGGTGACGGTAGTGGGGGCGGAGTCTGGTTCCAGTGTGACGAGGTGGGGGCGGGGTCTGTTTCCAGGGTGACGGGAGTGGTGGCGGGGTCTGTTTCCAGGGTGACAGGAGTGGGGGCGGGGTCTGTTACCAAGGTGACGGGAGTGGGGACGGGGTCTGTTTCCAAGCTGACGGCAGTAGGGGCGGGGTCTGTTTCCACGGTGAGGGAGTTGGGGCGGGGTCTGTTTCCAGAGTGACGGGAGTGGGGGCGGGGTCTGTTTCCAGAGTGACGGGTATGGAGGCGGGGTCTGTTACCAATGTGACGGGTGTGGAGGCGTGGTCTGTTTCCAGAGTGACGGGAATGGGGCGGGATCTGTTTCCAGAGGAATGGGAGTGGGGGCGGAGTCTGTTTCCAGAGTGACGGGAGTGGGGGCGGGGTCGGTTACCAAGGTGACGGGAATGGGGGCTTGGTCTGTTTCCAAGATGACGGGAGTGGAGGCGGGGTCTGTTTCCAGAGTGACAGGAGTGGGGCGGCGTCTGTTTCCAGGGTGACGGGAGTGGGGGCGGGGTCTGTTTCCAGAGTGACGGGAGTGGGGGCGGGATCTGTTTCCAGAGGAATGGGAGTGGGGGCGGGGTCTGTTTCCAGAGTGACGGGAGTGGAGGCGGGGTCAGTGTCCAAGGTGACGGGAGTGGGGGCGGGGTCTGTTTCCAGGGTGACGGCAGTGGGGGCGGGGACTGTTTCCAGGGTGACGGGCGTTGGGGCGGGATCTGTTTCCAGGGTGACGGTAGTGGGGGCGGAGTCTGGTTCCAGTGTGACGAGGTGGGGGCGGGGTCTGTTTCCAGGGTGACGGGAGTGGTGGCGGGGTCTGTTTCCAGGGTGACGGGAGTGGGGGCGGGGTCTGTTACCAAGGTGACGGGAGTGGGGACGGGGTCTGTTTCCAAGCTGACGGCAGTAGGGGCGGGGTCTGTTTCCACGGTGAGGGAGTTGGGGCGGGGTCTGTTTCCAGAGTGACGGGAGTGGGGGCGGGGTCTGTTTCCAGAGTGACGGGTATGGAGGCGGGGTCTGTTACCAATGTGACGGGTGTGGAGGCGTGGTCTGTTTCCAGAGTGACGGGAATGGGGCGGGATCTGTTTCCAGAGGAATGGGAGTGGGGGCGGAGTCTGTTTCCAGAGTGACGGGAGTGGGGGCGGGGTCGGTTACCAAGGTGACGGGAATGGGGGCTTGGTCTGTTTCCAAGTTGACGGGAGTGGAGGCGGGGTCTGTTTCCAGAGTGACAGGAGTGGGGCGGCGTCTGTTTCCAGGGTGACGGGAGTGGGGGCGGGGTCTGTTTCCAGAGTGACGGGAGTGGGGGCGGGGTCTGTTTCCAGAGGAACGGGGTTGGGGGCGTGGTCTGTATCCAGAGTGACGGGAGTGGGGGCGGGGCCTGTTTCCAGAGTGACGGGAGTGGTGGCGGGGTCTGTTACCAATGTGACGGGTGTTGGGGGCGGGGTCTATTTCCATAGTGACGGGAGTGGGGCGGGATCTGTTTCCAGAGGAACGTGTGTGGGGGTGGGGTCTGTTTCCTGAGTGACGGGAGTGTGGGCGGGGTCTGTTTCCAGAGTGACTGGAATGGGGGCGGGATATGTTTCCAGAGTGACGGGTATGGAGGCGGGGTCTGTTACCAATGTGACGGGTGTGGAGGCGTGGTCTGTTTCCAGAGTGACGGGAATGGGGCGGGATCTGTTTCCAGAGGAATGGGAGTGGGGGCGGGGTCTGTTTCCAGAGTGACGGGAGTGGAGGCGGGGTCAGTGTCCAAGGTGACGGGAGTGGGGGCGGGGTCTGTTTCCAGGGTGACGGCTGTGGGGGCGGGGACTGTTTCCAGGGTGACGGGCGTTGGGGCGGGATCTGTTTCCAGGGTGACGGTAGTGGGGGCGGAGTCTGGTTCCAGTGTGACGAGGTGGGGGCGGGGTCTGTTTCCAGGGTGACGGGAGTGGTGGCGGGGTCTGTTTCCAGGGTGACAGGAGTGGGGGCGGGGTCTGTTACCAAGGTGACGGGAGTGGGGACGGGGTCTGTTTCCAAGCTGACGGCAGTAGGGGCGGGGTCTGTTTCCACGGTGAGGGAGTTGGGGCGGGGTCTGTTTCCAGAGTGACGGGAGTGGGGGCGGGGTCTGTTTCCAGAGTGACGGGTATGGAGGCGGGGTCTGTTACCAATGTGACGGGTGTGGAGGCGTGGTCTGTTTCCAGAGTGACGGGAATGGGGCGGGATCTGTTTCCAGAGGAATGGGAGTGGGGGCGGAGTCTGTTTCCAGAGTGACGGGAGTGGGGGCGGGGTCGGTTACCAAGGTGACGGGAATGGGGGCTTGGTCTGTTTCCAAGATGACGGGAGTGGAGGCGGGGTCTGTTTCCAGAGTGACAGGAGTGGGGCGGCGTCTGTTTCCAGGGTGACGGGAGTGGGGGCGGGGTCTGTTTCCAGAGTGACGGGAGTGGGGGCGGGATCTGTTTCCAGAGGAATGGGAGTGGGGGCGGGGTCTGTTTCCAGAGTGACGGGAGTGGAGGCGGGGTCAGTGTCCAAGGTGACGGGAGTGGGGGCGGAGTCTGGTTCCAGTGTGACGAGGTGGGGGCGGGGTCTGTTTCCAGGGTGACGGGAGTGGTGGCGGGGTCTGTTTCCAGGGTGACAGGAGTGGGGGCGGGGTCTGTTACCAAGGTGACGGGAGTGGGGACGGGGTCTGTTTCCAAGCTGACGGCAGTAGGGGCGGGGTCTGTTTCCACGGTGAGGGAGTTGGGGCGGGGTCTGTTTCCAGAGTGACGGGAGTGGGGGCGGGGTCTGTTTCCAGAGTGACGGGTATGGAGGCGGGGTCTGTTACCAATGTGACGGGTGTGGAGGCGTGGTCTGTTTCCAGAGTGACGGGAATGGGGCGGGATCTGTTTCCAGACGAATGGGAGTGGGGGCGGAGTCTGTTTCCAGAGTGACGGGAGTGGGGGCGGGGTCGGTTACCAAGGTGACGGGAATGGGGGCTTGGTCTGTTTCCAAGATGACGGGAGTGGAGGCGGGGTCTGTTTCCAGAGTGACAGGAGTGGGGCGGCGTCTGTTTCCAGGGTGACGGGAGTGGGGGCGGGGTCTGTTTCCAGAGTGACGGGAGTGGGGGCGGGATCTGTTTCCAGAGGAATGGGAGTGGGGGCGGGGTCTGTTTCCAGAGTGACGGGAGTGGAGGCGGGGTCAGTGTCCAAGGTGACGGGAGTGGGGGCGGGGTCTGTTTCCAGGGTGACGGCAGTGGGGACGGGGACTGTTTCCAGGGTGACGGGCGTTGGGGCGGGATCTGTTTCCAGGGTGACGGTAGTGGGGGCGGAGTCTGGTTCCAGTGTGACGAGGTGGGGGCGGGGTCTGTTTCCAGGGTGACGGGAGTGGTGGCGGGGTCTGTTTCCAGGGTGACGGGAGTGGGGGCGGGGTCTGTTACCAAGGTGACGGGAGTGGGGACGGGGTCTGTTTCCAAGCTGACGGCAGTAGGGGCGGGGTCTGTTTCCACGGTGAGGGAGTTGGGGCGGGGTCTGTTTCCAGAGTGACGGGAGTGGGGGCGGGGTCTGTTTCCAGAGTGACGGGTATGGAGGCGGGGTCTGTTACCAATGTGACGGGTGTGGAGGCGTGGTCTGTTTCCAGAGTGACGGGAATGGGGCGGGATCTGTTTCCAGAGGAATGGGAGTGGGGGCGGAGTCTGTTTCCAGAGTGACGGGAGTGGGGGCGGGGTCGGTTACCAAGGTGACGGGAATGGGGGCTTGGTCTGTTTCCAAGTTGACGGGAGTGGAGGCGGGGTCTGTTTCCAGAGTGACAGGAGTGGGGCGGCGTCTGTTTCCAGGGTGACGGGAGTTGGGGCGGGGTCTGTTTCCAGAGTGACGGGAGTGGGGGCGGGGTCTGTTTCCAGAGGAACGGGGTTGGGGGCGTGGTCTGTATCCAGAGTGACGGGAGTGGGGGCGGGGCCTGTTTCCAGAGTGACGGGAGTGGTGGCGGGGTCTGTTACCAATGTGACGGGTGTTGGGGGCGGGGTCTATTTCCATAGTGACGGGAGTGGGGCGGGATCTGTTTCCAGAGGAACGTGTGTGGGGGTGGGGTCTGTTTCCTGAGTGACGGGAGTGTGGGCGGGGTCTGTTTCCAGAGTGACTGGAATGGGGGCGGGATATGTTTCCAGGGTGACGGGAGTGGGTCGGTGTCTGTTTCCAGGTTGACGGGAGTGGAGGCGTGGTCTGTTACCAAGGTGACGGGAGTGGGCGCGTGGTCTGTTTCCGACTGACGGGAGTGGGGACGGGTTCTGTTTCCAGGGTGACGGGAGTGGGGGCGGGGTCTGTTTCCAGGGTGACGGTAGTGGGGCGGGGTCTGTTTCCAAGGTGACGGGAGTGGGGGCGGGGTCTGTTTCCATGGTGACGGCAGAAGGGGCGGGGTCTGTTTCCAAGGTGAGGGGAGTTGGGGCAGGGTCTGTTTCCAGATTGACAGGAGTGGGGGCGGGGTCTGTTTTCAGGTTGACGGGAGTGGGGCGTGGTCTGTTTCCGGGTTGACGGGAGTGGGGGCGGGGCCTGTTTTCAGAGTGACGGGTGTGGGGGCGGGGTCAGTTTCAAAGGTGATGGGAGTGGGGGCGGGGTCTGTTTCCAAGGTGACGGCAGTAGGGGCGGGGTCTGTTTCCAAGGTGACGGCAGTAGGGGCGGGGTATGTTTCCAAGGTGAGGGGAGTTGGGGCAGGGTCTGTTTCCAGAGTGACAGGAGTGGGGGCGGGGTCTGTTTTCAGGTTGACGGGAGTGGGGCGTGGTCTGTTTCCGGGTTGACGGGAGTGGGGGCGGGGTCTGTTTCCCGAGTGACGGGTGTGGGGGCGGGGTCAGTTTCAAAGATGATGGGAGTGGGGGCGGGGTCTGTTTCCAAGGTAACGGCAGTAGGGGCGGGGTCTGTTTCCAAGGTGAGGGAGAGGGGGGGCGGGGTCTGTTTCCAGAGTGACAGGAGTGGGGCGGGGTCTGTTTCCAGATTGATGGGAGTGGGTTCGGGGTCTATTTCCAGAGGAACGGAAGTGGAGGAGGGGTCTGTTTCCAGAGTGACGGGTATGGAGGCGGGGTCTGTTACCAATGTGACGGGTGTGGAGGCGTGGTCTGTTTCCAGAGTGACGGGAATGGGGCGGGATCTGTTTCCAGAGGAATGGGAGTGGGGGCGGGGTCTGTTTCCAGAGTGACGGGAGTGGAGGCGGGGTCAGTGTCCAAGGTGACGGGAGTGGGGGCGGGGTCTGTTTCCAGGGTGACGGCAGTGGGGGCGGGGACTGTTTCCAGGGTGACGGGCGTTGGGGCGGGATCTGTTTCCAGGGTGACGGTAGTGGGGGCGGAGTCTGGTTCCAGTGTGACGAGGTGGGGGCGGGGTCTGTTTCCAGGGTGACGGGAGTGGTGGCGGGGTCTGTTTCCAGGGTGACGGGAGTGGGGGCGGGGTCTGTTACCAAGGTGACGGGAGTGGGGACGGGGTCTGTTTCCAAGCTGACGGCAGTAGGGGCGGGGTCTGTTTCCACGGTGAGGGAGTTGGGGCGGGGTCTGTTTCCAGAGTGACGGGAGTGGGGGCGGGGTCTGTTTCCAGAGTGACGGGTATGGAGGCGGGGTCTGTTACCAATGTGACGGGTGTGGAGGCGTGGTCTGTTTCCAGAGTGACGGGAATGGGGCGGGATCTGTTTCCAGAGGAATGGGAGTGGGGGCGGAGTCTGTTTCCAGAGTGACGGGAGTGGGGGCGGGGTCGGTTACCAAGGTGACGGGAATGGGGGCTTGGTCTGTTTCCAAGTTGACGGGAGTGGAGGCGGGGTCTGTTTCCAGAGTGACAGGAGTGGGGCGGCGTCTGTTTCCAGGGTGACGGGAGTGGGGGCGGGGTCTGTTTCCAGAGTGACGGGAGTGGGGGCGGGATCTGTTTCCAGAGGAATGGGAGTGGGGGCGGGGTCTGTTTCCAGAGTGATGGGAGTGGAGGCGGGGTCAGTGTCCAAGGTGACGGGAGTGGGGGCGGGGTCTGTTTCCAGGGTGACGGCAGTGGGGGCGGGGACTGTTTCCAGGGTGACGGGCGTTGGGGCGGGATCTGCTTCCAGGGTGACGGTAGTGGGGGCGGAGTCTGGTTCCAGTGTGACGAGGTGGGGGCGGGGTCTGTTTCCAGGGTGACGGGAGTGGTGGCGGGGTCTGTTTCCAGGGTGACGGGAGTGGGGGCGGGGTCTGTTACCAAGGTGACGGGAGTGGGAACGGGGTCTGTTTCCAAGCTGACGGCAGTAGGGGCGGGGTCTGTTTCCACGGTGAGGGAGTTGGGGCGGGGTCTGTTTCCAGAGTGACGGGAGTGGGGGCGGGGTCTGTTTCCAGAGTGACGGGTATGGAGGCGGGGTCTGTTACCAATGTGACGGGTGTGGAGGCGTGGTCTGTTTCCAGAGTGACGGGAATGGGGCGGGATCTGTTTCCAGAGGAATGGGAGTGGGGGCGGAGTCTGTTTCCAGAGTGACGGGAGTGGGGGCGGGGTCGGTTACCAAGGTGACGGGAATGGGGGCTTGGTCTGTTTCCAAGTTGACGGGAGTGGAGGCGGGGTCTGTTTCCAGAGTGACAGGAGTGGGGCGGCGTCTGTTTCCAGGGTGACGGGAGTGGGGGCGGGGTCTGTTTCCAGAGTGACGGGAGTGGGGGCGGGGTCTGTTTCCAGAGGAACGGGGTTGGGGGCGTGGTCTGTATCCAGAGTGACGGGAGTGGGGGCGGGGCCTGTTTCCAGAGTGACGGGAGTGGTGGCGGGGTCTGTTACCAATGTGACGGGTGTTGGGGGCGGGGTCTATTTCCATAGTGACGGGAGTGGGGCGGGATCTGTTTCCAGAGGAACGTGTGTGGGGGTGGGGTCTGTTTCCTGAGTGACGGGAGTGTGGGCGGGGTCTGTTTCCAGAGTGACTGGAATGGGGGCGGGATATGTTTCCAGGGTGACGGGAGTGGGTCGGTGTCTGTTTCCAGGTTGACGGGAGTGGAGGCGTGGTCTGTTACCAAGGTGACGGGAGTGGGCGCGTGGTCTGTTTCCGACTGACGGGAGTGGGGACGGGTTCTGTTTCCAGGGTGACGGGAGTGGGGGTGGGGTCTGTTTCCAGAGTGACGGGAGTGGAGGCGGGGTCAGTTTCTAAGGTGACGGGAGAGGGGGCGGGGTCTGTTTCCAGGGTGACTGGAGTGGGGGCGGGGTCTGTTTCCAGGGTGACGGGCGTTGGGGCGGGATCTGTTTCCAGGGTGACGGTAGTGGGGGCGGAGTCTGGTTCCAGTGTGACGAGGTGGGGGCGGGGTCTGCTTCCAGGGTGACGGGAGTGGTGGCGGGGTCTGTTTCCAGGGTGACGGGAGTGGGGACGGGGTCTGTTTCCAAGCGGACGGCAGTAGGGGCGGGGTCTGTTTCCACGGTGAGGGAGTTGGGGCGGGGTCTGTTTCCAGAATGACGGGAGTGGGGGCGGGGTCTGTTTCCAGAGTGACGGGTGTGGGGGCGGGTTCAGTTTCCAAGGTGACGGCAGTAGGGGCGGGGTGTGTTTCCAAGGTGAGGGAGTGGGGGGCGGGGTCTGTTTCCAGAGTGACAGGAGTGGGGCGGGGTCTGTTCCCAGGGTGACGGGAGTGGGGGCGGGGTCTGTTTCCAGAGTGACGGGAGTGGGGGCGGGGTCTGTTTCCAGAGTGACGGGAGTGGGGGCGGGGTCTGTTTCCAGAGTGACGGGAGTGTGGGCGGGGCCTGTTTCCAGAGTGACGGGTGTGGGGGCGGGTTCTGTTACCAATGTGACAGGTGTGGGGGGCGTGTTCTGTTTCCAGAGTGACGGGAATGGGGGCGGGATCTGTTTCCAGAGAAACGGGAGTGGGGGCGGAGTCTGTTTCCAGAGTGACGGTAGTGGGGCGGGGTCTCTTTCCAGAGTGACGGGTGTGGGGGCGGGGTCTGTTACCAAGGTGACGGATGTGGGGGGCGGGGTCTGTTTCCAGGGTGACGGGAGTTGGGGCGGGTTCTGTTTCCAATGTGACGGGAGTGGTGGCGGGGTCTGTTTCCAGAGTGACAGGAGTGGGGCGGGGTCTGTTTCCAGGGTGACGGGAGTGGGGGCGGGCTCTGTTTCCAGAGTGACGGGAGTGGGGGCGGGGTCTGTTTCCAGAGGAACGGGAGTAGGGGCGTGGTCTGTATCCAGAGTGACGGGAGCGGGGGCGGGGTCTGCTACCAATTTGACGGGTGTTGGGGGCGGGGTCTGTTTCCAGAGTGACGGGAGTGGGGGCGGGATCGGTTTCCAGAGGAACGGGAGTGGGGGCGGGGTCTGTTTCCAGAGTGACGGGAGTGGGGGCGGGGTCTGTTTCCATAGTGACGGGTGTGGGGGCGGGGTCTGTTACCAAGGTGACGAGTGTGGGGGGAGGGGTCTGTTTCCTGAGTGACGGGAGTGGGGCCGGTGTCTGTTTCCAGGTTGACGGGAGTGGGGATGTGGTCTGTTACCAAGGTAATGGGGGAGGGGGCGGGGTCAGTTTCCAGGGTGACGGGAGTGGGTTCGGGGTCCGTTACCAGTGTGACGGGAGTGGGGGCGGGGTCTGTTTCCAGAGTGACGGGAGTGGGGACGGGTTCTGTTTCCAAGGTGACGGGTGTGGGGGTGGGGTCTGTTTCCAGAGTGGCGGGAGTGGGGGCGGGGTCTGTTTCCAGGGTGACGGGAGTGGGAGCGGGGTCTGTTACCAAGGTGACGGGAGAGGGGTCGGGGTCTGTTTACATGGTGACGGCAGAAGGGGCGGGGTCTGTTTCAAAGATGAGGGGAGTTGGGGCAGGGTCTGTTTCCGGAGTGACAGGAGTTGGGGCGGGGTCTGTTTTCAGGTTGACGGGAGTGGGGCGTGGTCTGTTTCCGGGTTGACGGGAGTGGGGGCGGGGTCTGTATCCAGGGTGACGGGAGTGGGGGCGGGGTCTGTTTCCAGGGTGACGGGAGTGGGAGCGGTGTCTGTTACCAAGGTGATGGGAGAGGGGGCGGGGACTGTTTCCATGGTGACGGCAGAAGGGGCGGGGTCTGTTTCCAAGATGAGGGGAGTTGGGGCAGGGTCTGTTTCCGGAGTGACAGGAGTTGGGGCGTGGTCTGTTTCCGGGTTGACGGGAGTGGGGGCGGGGTCTGTTTCCAGAGTGACGGGTGTGGGGGCGTGGTCAGTTTCAAAGGTGATGGGAGTGGGGGCGGTGTCTCTTTCCAAGGTGACGGCAGTAGGGGCGGGGTCTGTTTCCAAGGTGACGGCAGTAGGGGCGGGGTATGTTTCCAAGTTGAGGGGAGTTGGCGCAGGGTCTGTTTCCAGAGTGACAGGAGTGGGGGCGGGGTCTGTTTTCAGGTTGACGGGAGTGGGGCGTGGTCTGTTTCCGGGTTGACGGGATTGGGGGCGGGGTCTGTTTCCAGAGTGACGGGTGTGGGGGCGGGGTCAGATTCAAAGGTGATGGGAGTGGGGGCGGGGTCTGTTTCCAAGGTAACGGCAGTAGGGGCGGGGTCTGTTTCCAAGGTGAGGGAGTGTGGGGGCGGGGTCTGTTTCCAGAGTGACAGGAGAGGGGCGGGGTCTGTTTCCAGATTGACGGGAGTGGGGGCGGGGTCTGTTTCCAGAGGAACGGGAGTGGGGGCGGGGCCTGTTTCCAGAGTGACGGGTGTGGGGGCGGGGTCTGTTACCAATGTGACGGGTGTGGGGGGCGTGGTCTGTTTCCAGAGTGACGGGAATGGGGCGGGATCTGTTTCCTAGGAACGGGAGTGGGGGCGGAGTCTGTTTCCAGAGTGACGGGATTGGGGGCGCAGTCGGTTACCAAGGTGACGGGAATGGGGGCTTGGTCTGTTTCCAAGTTGATGGGAGTGGAGGCGGAGTCTGTTTCCAGAGTGACAGGAGTGGGGCGGCGTCTGTTTCCAGGGTGACGGGAGTGGGGGCGGGGTCTGTTTCCAGAGTGACGGGAGTGGGGGCGGGGTCTGTTTCCAGAGGAACGGGGTTGGGGGCGTGGTCTGTATCCAGAGTTACGGGAGTGGGGGCGGGGCCTGTTTCCAGAGTGACGGGAGTGGTGGCGGGGTCAGTTTTCAAGGAGATGGCAGTGGGGGCGGCGTCTGTTTCCAGGGTGACGGGAGTGAGGGCGGAGTCTGTTTCCAGTGTGACGAGGTGGGCGCGTGGTCTGTTTCCAGGGTGACGGGAGTGGTGGCGGGGTCTGTATCCAGGGTGACGGGAGTGGGGGAGGGGTCTGTTTCCAGGGTGACGGGAGTGGGAGCGGGGTCTGTTACCAAGGTGACGGGAGAGGGGGCGGGGTCTGTTTCCATGGTGACGGCAGAAGGGGCGGGGTCTGTTTCCAAGATGAGGGGAGTTGGGGCAGGGTCTGTTTCCGGAGTGACAGGAATTGGGGCGGGGTCTGTTTTCAGGTTGACGGGAGTGGGGCGTGGTCTGTTTCCGGGTTGACGGGAGTGGGGGCGGGGTCTGTTTCCAGAGTGACTGGTGTGGGGGCGGGGTCAGTTTCAAAGGTGATGGGAGTGGGGGCGTGGTCTGTTTCCAAGGTAACGGCAGTAGGGGCGGGGTCTGTTTCCAAGGTGAGGGAGTGGGGGGCGGGGTCTGTTTCCAGAGTGACAGGAGTGGGGCGGGGTCTGTTTCCAGAGTGACGGTGTGGGGGCGGGGTCTGTTACCAATGTGACGGGTGTGGGGGGCGTGGTCTGTTTCCAGAGTGACGGGAATGGGGCGGGATCTGTTTCCTAGGAACGGGAGTGGGGGCGGAGTCTGTTTCCAGAGTGACGGGAGTGGGGGCGCGTTCGGTTACCAAGGTGACGGGAATGGGGGCTTGGTCTGTTTCCAAGGTGACGGGAGTGGAGGCGGGGTCTGTTTCCAGAGTGACAGGAGTGGGGCGGCCTCTGTTTCCAGGGTGACGGGAGTGGGGGCGGGGTCTGTTTCCAGAGTGACGGGTGTGGGGGCGGGGTCTGTTTCCAGAGGAACGGGGTTGGGGGCGTGGTCTGTACCCAGAGTGACGGGAGTGGGGGCGGGGCCTGTTTCCAGAGTGACGGGAGTGGTGGCGGGGTCAGTTTTCAAGGAGATGGCAGTGGGGGCGGGGTCTGTTTCCAGGGTGACGGGAGTGAGGGCGGAGTCTGTTTCCAGTGTGACGAGGTGGGCGCGTGGTCTGTTTCCAGGGTGACGGGAGTGGTGGCGGGGTCTGTATCCAGGGTGACGGGAGTGGGGGCGGGGTCTGTTTCCAGGGTGACGGGAGTGGGAGCGGGGTCTGTTACCAAGGTGACGGCGAGTGGGGGCTGGGTCTGTTTTCAGAGTGACGGGAGTGGAGCCGGGGTCTGTATCCAGAGTGACGGGAGTGGGGGCGGGGCCTGTTTCCAGAGTGACGGGAGTGGGGGCGGGGTGCGTTACCAATGAGACGGGTGTTGGGGGCGGGGTCTATTTCCATAGTGACGGGAGTGGGGGCGGGATCTGTTTCCAGAGGAACGTGTGTGCGTGTGTGGGGGTGGGGTCTGTTTCCAGAGTGACGGGAGTGTGGGCGGGGTCTGTTTCCAGAGTGACCGGAGTGGGGGCGGGATCTCTTCCCAGGGTGACGGGAGTGGGTCGGTGTCTGTTTCCAGGTTGACGGGAGTGGTGGCGTGGTCTGTTACCAAGGTGACGGGAGTGGGGGCGTGGTCTGTTTCCGACTGACGGGAGTGGGTACCGGTTCTGTTTCCAGGGTGACGGGAGTGGGGGTGGGGTCTGTTTCCAGAGTGACGGGAGTGGTGGCGGGGTCAGTTTCCAAGGTGACGGCAGTGGGGGCGTGGTCTGTTTCCAGGGTGACGGGACTGGGGGCGGAGTCTGGTTCCAATGTGACGAGGTGCGGGCGCGGTCTGTTTCCAGGTTGACGGGAGTGGTGGCGGGGTCTGTATCCAGGGTGACGGGAGTGGGGGCGTGGTCTGTTTCCAGGGTGATGGGAGTGGGAGTGGGGTCTGTTATCAAGGTGACGGGAGTGGGGGCGGGGTCTGTTTCCAAGCTGACGGCAGTAGGGACGGGGTCTGTTTCCACGGTGAGGGGAGTTGGGGCGGGGTCTGTTTCCAGAGTGACGGGAGTGGGGGCGGGGTCTGTTTCCAGAGTGACGGGAGTGGGGGCGGGTTCAGTTTCCAAGGTGACGGCAGTAGGGGCGGGGTGTATTTCCAAGGTGAGGGAATGTGGGGCGCGGTCTGTTTCCAGAGTGACGGGAGTGGTGGCGGGGTCTGTTTCCAGAGTGACGGGAGTGGGGGCGGGGTCTGTTTCCAGAGTGACGGGAGTTGGGGCGGGTTCTGTTTCCAGTGTGACGGGAGTGGTGGCGGGGTCTGTTTCCAGAGTGACAGGAGTGGGGCGGGGTCTGTTTCCAGGGTGACGGGAGTGGGGGCGGGCTCTGTTTCCAGAGTGACGGGAGTGGGGGCGGGGTCTGTTTCCAGAGGAACGGGATTAGGGGCGTGGTCTGTATCCAGAGGAACGGGAGTGGGGGCGGGGTCTGTTTCCAGAGTGACGGGAGTGGGGGCGGGGTCTGTTTCCAGAGTGACGGTGTGGGGGCGGGGTCTGTTACCAAGGTGACGAGTGTGGGGGGAGGGGTCTGTTTCCAGAGTGACGGGAGTGGGGGCGGGATCTGTTTCCAGAGGAACGTGAGTGGGGGCGGGGTCTGTTTCCAGAGTGACGGGAGTGGGGGCGGGGTCTGCTACCAATGTGACGGGTGTTGGGGGCGGGGTCTGTTTCCAGAGTGACGGGAGTGAGGGCGGGATCTGTTTCCAGAGGAACGGGAGTGGGGGCGGGGTATGTTTCCAGAGTGACGGGAGTGGGGGCGGGGTCTATTTCCAGAGTGACGGGTGTGGGGGCGGGGTCTGTTACCAAGGTGACGAATGTGGTGGGGAGGGGTCTGTTTCCAGAGTGACGGGAGTGGGGGCGGGATCTGATTCCAGGGTGACGGGAGTGGCGCCGTTGTCTGTTTCCAGGTTGACGGGAGTGGGGACGTGGTCTGTTACCAAGGTGAAGGGAGAGGGGGCGGGGTCAGTTTCCAGGGTGACGGGAGTGGGTTCGGGGTCCGTTACCAGTGTGACGGGAGTGGGGGCGGGGTCTGTTTCCAAAGTGACGGCAGTGGGGACGGGTTCTGTTTCCAGGGTGACGGGTGTGGGGGCGGGGTCTATTTCCAGAGTGACGAGAAAGGTGGCGGGGTCTGTTTTCAAGGAGATGGCAGTGGGGGCAGGGTCTGTTTCCAGAGTGACGGGAGTGGGGGCGGGGTCTGTTTCCATAGTGACGGGTGTGGGGGCGGGGTCTGTTACCAAGGTGACGAGGTGGGGGCGTGGTCTGTTTCCAGGGTGTCGGGAGTGGTGGCGGGGTCTGTATCCAAGGTGACGGCAGTAGGTGCGGGGTGTGTTTCCAAGGTGAGGGAGTGGGGGGCGGGGTCTGTTTCCAGAGTGACAGGAGTGGGGCGGGGTCTGTTTCCAGGGTGACGGGAGTGGGGGCGGGGTCTGTTTCCAGAGTGACGGGAGTGGGGGCGGGGTCTGTTTCCAGAGTGACGGGAGTGGGGGCGGGGTCTGTTTCCAGAGTGACGGGAGTGTGGGCGGGGCCTGTTTCCAGAGTGACGGGTGTGGGGGCGGGTTCTGTTACCAATGTGACAGGTGTGGGGGGCGTGTTCTGTTTCCAGAGTGACGGGAATGGGGGCGGGATCTGTTTCCAGAGAAACGGGAGTGGGGGCGGAGTCTGTTTCCAGAGTGACGGGAGTGGGGCGGGGTCTCTTTCCAGAGTGACGGGTGTGGGGGCGGGGTCTGTTACCAAGGTGACGGATGTGGGGGGCGGGGTCTGTTTCCAGGGTGACGGGAGTTGGGGCGGGTTCTGTTTCCAATGTGACGGGAGTGGTGGCGGGGTCTGTTTCCAGAGTGACAGGAGTGGGGCGGGGTCTGTTTCCAGGGTGACGGGAGTGGGGGCGGGCTCTGTTTCCAGAGTGACGGGAGTGGGGGCGGGGTCTGTTTCCAGAGGAACGGGAGTAGGGGCGTGGTCTGTATCCAGAGTGACGGGAGCGGGGGCGGGGTCTGCTGCCAATTTGACGGGTGTTGGGGGCGGGGTCTGTTTCCAGAGTGACGGGAGTGGGGGCGGGATCGGTTTCCAGAGGAACGGGAGTGGGGGCGGGATCTGTTTCCAGAGTGACGGGAGTGGGGGCGGGGTCTGTTTCCATAGTGACGGGTGTGGGGGCGGGGTCTGTTACCAAGGTGACGAGTGTGGGGGGAGGGGTCTGTTTCCTGAGTGACGGGAGTGGGGCCGGTGTCTGTTTCCAGGTTGACGGGAGTGGGGATGTGGTCTGTTACCAAGGTAATGGGGGAGGGGGCGGGGTCAGTTTCCAGGGTGACGGGAGTGGGTTCGGGGTCCGTTACCAGTGTGACGGGAGTGGGGGCGGGGTCTGTTTCCAGAGTGACGGGAGTGGGGACGGGTTCTGTTTCCAGGGTGACGGGTGTGGGGGTGGGGTCTGTTTCCAGAGTGACGGGAGTGGGGGCGGGGTCTGTTTCCAGGGTGACGGGAGTGGGAGCGGGGTCTGTTACCAAGGTGACGGGAGAGGGGTCGGGGTCTGTTTACATGGTGACGGCAGAAGGGGCGGGGTCTGTTTCCAAGATGAGGGGAGTTGGGGCAGGGTCTGTTTCCGGAGTGACAGGAGTTGGGGCGGGGTCTGTTTTCAGGTTGACGGGAGTGGGGCGTGGTCTGTTTCCGGGTTGACGGGAGTGGGGGCGGGGTCTGTATCCAGGGTGACGGGAGTGGGGGCGGGGTCTGTTTCCAGGGTGACGGGAGTGGGAGCGGGGTCTGTTACAAAGGTGACGGGAGAGGGGGCGGGGTCTGTTTCCATGGTGACGGCAGAAGGGGCGGGGTCTGTTTCCAAGATGAGGGGAGTTGGGGCAGGGTCTGTTTCCGGAGTGACAGGAGTTGGGGCGGGGTCTGTTTTCAGGTTGACGGGAGTGGGGCGTGGTCTGTTTCCGGGTTGACGGGAGTGGGGGCGGGGTCTGTTTCCAGAGTGACGGGTGTGGGGGCGGGGTCAGTTTCAAAGGTGATGGGAGTGGGGGCGGGGTCTGTTTCCAAGGTGACGGCAGTAGGGGCGGGGTCTGTTTCCAAGGTGAGGGAGTGTAGGGGCGGGGTCTGTTTCCAGAGTGACAGGAGTGGGGCGGGGTCTGTTTCCAGATTGACGGGAGTGGGGGCGGGGTCTGTTTCCAGAGGAACGGGAGTGGGGGCGGGGCCTGTTTCCAGAGTGACGGGTGTGGGGGCGGGGTCTGTTACCAATGTGACGGGTGTGGGGGGCGTGGTCTGTTTCCAGAGTGACGGGAATGGGGCGGGATCTGTTTCCTAGGAACGGGAGTGGGGGCGGAGTCTGTTTCCAGAGTGACGGGATTGGGGGCGCAGTCGGTTACCAAGGTGACGGGAATGGCGGCTTGGTCTGTTTCCAAGTTGACGGGAGTGGAGGCGGGGTCTGTTTCCAGAGTGACGGGAGTGGGGGCGGGGTCTGTTTCCAGAGGAACGGGAGTAGGGGCGTGGTCTGTATCCAGAGTGACGGGAGCGGGGGCGGGGTCTGCTGCCAATTTGACGGGTGTTGGGGGCGGGGTCTGTTTCCAGAGTGACGGGAGTGGGGGCGGGATCGGTTTCCAGAGGAACGGGAGTGGGGGCGGGATCTGTTTCCAGAGTGACGGGAGTGGGGGCGGGGTCTGTTTCCATAGTGACGGGTGTGGGGGCGGGGTCTGTTACCAAGGTGACGAGTGTGGGGGGAGGGGTCTGTTTCCTGAGTGACGGGAGTGGGGCCGGTGTCTGTTTCCAGGTTGACGGGAGTGGGGATGTGGTCTGTTACCAAGGTAATGGGGGAGGGGGCGGGGTCAGTTTCCAGGGTGACGGGAGTGGGTTCGGGGTCCGTTACCAGTGTGACGGGAGTGGGGGCGGGGTCTGTTTCCAGAGTGACGGGAGTGGGGACGGGTTCTGTTTCCAGGGTGACGGGTGTGGGGGTGGGGTCTGTTTCCAGAGTGACGGGAGTGGGGGCGGGGTCTGTTTCCAGGGTGACGGGAGTGGGAGCGGGGTCTGTTACCAAGGTGACGGGAGAGGGGTCGGGGTCTGTTTACATGGTGACGGCAGAAGGGGCGGGGTCTGTTTCCAAGATGAGGGGAGTTGGGGCAGGGTCTGTTTCCGGAGTGACAGGAGTTGGGGCGGGGTCTGTTTTCAGGTTGACGGGAGTGGGGCGTGGTCTGTTTCCGGGTTGACGGGAGTGGGGGCGGGGTCTGTATCCAGGGTGACGGGAGTGGGGGCGGGGTCTGTTTCCAGGGTGACGGGAGTGGGAGCGGGGTCTGTTACCAAGGTGACGGGAGAGGGGGCGGGGTCTGTTTCCATGGTGACGGCAGAAGGGGCGGGGTCTGTTTATAAGATGAGGGGAGTTGGGGCAGGGTCTGTTTCCGGAGTGACAGGAGTTGGGGCGGGGTCTGTTTTCAGGTTGACGGGAGTGGGGCGTGGTCTGTTTCCGGGTTGACGGGAGTGGGGGCGGGGTCTGTTTCCAGAGTGACGGGTGTGGGGGCGGGGTCAGTTTCAAAGGTGATGGGAGTGGGGGCGGGGTCTGTTTCCAAGGTGACGGCAGTAGGGGCGGGGTCTGTTTCCAAGGTGAGGGAGTGTAGGGGCGGGGTCTGTTTCCAGAGTGACAGGAGTGGGGCGGGGTCTGTTTCCAGATTGACGGGAGTGGGGCGGGGTCTGTTTCCAGAGGAACGGGAGTGGGGGCGGGGCCTGTTTCCAGAGTGACGGGTGTGGGGGCGGGGTCTGTTACCAATGTGACGGGTGTGGGGGGCGTGGTCTGTTTCCAGAGTGACGGGAATGGGGCGGGATCTGTTTCCTAGGAACGGGAGTGGGGGCGGAGTCTGTTTCCAGAGTGACGGGATTGGGGGCGCAGTCGGTTACCAAGGTGACGGGAATGGCGGCTTGGTCTGTTTCCAAGTTGACGGGAGTGGAGGCGGGGTCTGTTTCCAGAGTGACAGGAGTGGGGCGGCGTCTGTTTCCAGGGTGACGGGAGTGGGGGCGGGGTCTGTTTCCAGAGTGACGGGAGTGGGGGCGGGGTCTGTTTCCAGAGGAACGGGGTTGGGGGCGTGGTCTGTATCCAGAGTGACGGAGTGGGGGCGGGGCCTGTTTCCAGAGTGACGGGAGTGGTGGCGGGGTCAGTTTTCAAGGAGATGGCAGTGGGGGCGGCGTCTGTTTCCAGGGTGACGGGAGTGAGGGCGGAGTCTGTTTCCAGTGTGACGAGGTGGGCGCGTGGTCTGTTTCCAGGGTGACGGGAGTGGTGGCGGGGTCTGTATCCAGGGTGACGGGAGTGGGGGAGGGGTCTGTTTCCAGGGTGACGGGAGTGGGAGCGGGGTCTGTTACCAAGGTGACGGGAGAGGGGGCGGGGTCTGTTTCCATGGTGACGGCAGAAGGGGCGGGGTCTGTTTCCAAGATGAGGGGAGTTGGGGCAGGGTCTGTTTCCGGAGTGACAGGAATTGGGGCGGGGTCTGTTTTCAGGTTGACGGGAGTGGGGCGTGGTCTGTTTCCGGGTTGACGGGAGTGGGGGCGGGGTCTGTTTCCAGAGTGACTGGTGTGGGGGCGGGGTCAGTTTCAAAGGTGATGGGAGTGGGGGCGTGGTCTGTTTCCAAGGTAACGGCAGTAGGGGCGGGGTCTGTTTCCAAGGTGAGGGAGTGGGGGGCGGGGTCTGTTTCCAGAGTGACAGGAGTGGGGCGGGGTCTGTTTCCAGAGTGACGGTGTGGGGGCGGGGTCTGTTACCAATGTGACGGGTGTGGGGGCGTGGTCTGTTTCCAGAGTGACGGGAATGGGGCGGGATCTGTTTCCTAGGAACGGGAGTGGGGGCGGAGTCTGTTTCCAGAGTGACGGGAGTGGGGGCGCGTTCGGTTACCAAGGTGACGGGAATGGGGGCTTGGTCTGTTTCCAAGGTGACGGGAGTGGAGGCGGGGTCTGTTTCCAGAGTGACAGGAGTGGGGCGGCCTCTGTTTCCAGGGTGACGGGAGTGGGGGCGGGGTCTGTTTCCAGAGTGACGGGTGTGGGGGCGGGGTCTGTTTCCAGAGGAACGGGGTTGGGGGCGTGGTCTGTACCCAGAGTGACGGGAGTGGGGGCGGGGCCTGTTTCCAGAGTGACGGGAGTGGTGGCGGGGTCAGTTTTCAAGGAGATGGCAGTGGGGGCGGGGTCTGTTTCCAGGGTGACGGGAGTGAGGGCGGAGTCTGTTTCCAGTGTGACGAGGTGGGCGCGTGGTCTGTTTCCAGGGTGACGGGAGTGGTGGCGGGGTCTGTATCCAGGGTGACGGGAGTGGGGGCGGGGTCTGTTTCCAGGGTGACGGGAGTGGGAGCGGGGTCTGTTACCAAGGTGACGGCGAGTGGGGGCTGGGTCTGTTTTCAGAGTGACGGGAGTGGAGCCGGGGTCTGTATCCAGAGTGACGGGAGTGGGGGCGGGGCCTGTTTCCAGAGTGACGGGAGTGGGGGCGGGGTGCGTTACCAATGAGACGGGTGTTGGGGGCGGGGTCTATTTCCATAGTGACGGGAGTGGGGGCGGGATCTGTTTCCAGAGGAACGTGTGTGGGGGTGGGGTCTGTTTCCAGAGTGACGGGAGTGTGGGCGGGGTCTGTTTCCAGAGTGACCGGAGTGGGGGCGGGATCTCTTCCCAGGGTGACGGGAGTGGGTCGGTGTCTGTTTCCAGGTTGACGGGAGTGGTGGCGTGGTCTGTTACCAAGGTGACGGGAGTGGGGGCGTGGTCTGTTTCCGACTGACGGGAGTGGGTACCGGTTCTGTTTCCAGGGTGACGGGAGTGGGGGTGGGGTCTGTTTCCAGAGTGACGGGAGTGGTGGCGGGGTCAGTTTCCAAGGTGACGGCAGTGGGAGCGTGGTCTGTTTCCAGGGTGACGGGAGTGGGGGCGGAGTCTGGTTCCAATGTGACGAGGTGGGGGCGCGGTCTGTTTCCAGGGTGACGGGAGTGGTGGCGGGGTCTGTATCCAGGGTGACGGGAGTGGGGGCGTGGTCTGTTTCCAGGGTGATGGGAGTGGGAGCGGGGTCTGTTACCAAGGTGACGGGAGTGGGGGCGGGGTCTGTTTCCAAGCTGACTGCAGTAGGGACGGGGTCTGTTTCCACGGTGAGGGGAGTTGGGGCGGGGTCTGTTTCCAGAGTGACGGGAGTGGGGGCGGGGTCTGTTTCCAGAGTGACGGGAGTGGGGGCTGGTTCAGTTTCCAAGGTGACGGCAGTAGGGGCGGGGTGTATTTCCAAGGTGAGGGAATGTGGGGCGCGGTCTGTTTCCAGAGTGACAGGAATGGGGCGGGGTCTGTTTCCAGGGTGACGGGAGTGGTGGCGGGGTCTGTTTCCAGAGTGACGGGAGTGGGGGCGGGGTCTGTTTCCAGAGTGACGGGAGTTGGGGCGGGTTCTGTTTCCAGTGTGACGGGAGTGGTGGCGGGGTCTGTTTCCAGAGTGACAGGAGTGGGGCGGGGTCTGTTTCCAGGGTGACGGGAGTGGGGGCGGGCTCTGTTTCCAGAGTGACGGGAGTGGGGGCGGGGTCTGTTTCCAGAGGAACGGGAGTAGGGGCGTGGTCTGTATCCAGAGGAACGGGAGTGGGGGCGGGGTCTGTTTCCAGAGTGACGGGAGTGGGGGCGGGGTCTGTTTCCAGAGTGACGGTGTGGGGGCGGGGTCTGTTACCAAGGTGACGAGTGTGGGGGGAGGGGTCTGTTTCCAGAGTGACGGGAGTGGGGGCGGGATCTGTTTCCAGAGGAACGTGAGTGGGGGCGGGGTCTGTTTCCAGAGTGACGGGAGTGGGGGCGGGGTCTGCTACCAATGTGACGGGTGTTGGGGGCGGGGTCTGTTTCCAGAGTGACGGGAGTGAGGGCGGGATCTGTTTCCAGAGGAACGGGAGTGGGGGCGGGGTATGTTTCCAGAGTGACGGGAGTGGGGGCGGGGTCTGTTTCCAGAGTGACGGGAGTGGGGGCGGGATCTGATTCCAGGGTGACGGGAGTGGCGCCGTTGTCTGTTTCCAGGTTGACGGGAGTGGGGACGTGGTCTGTTACCAAGGTGATGGGAGAGGGGGCGGGGTCAGTTTCCAGGGTGACGGGAGTGGGTTCGGGGTCCGTTACCAGTGTGACGGGAGTGGGGGCGGGGTCTGTTTCCAAAGCGACGGCAGTGGGGACGGGTTCTGTTTCCAGGGTGACGGGTGTGGGGGCGGGGTCTATTTCCAGAGTGACGGGAAAGGTGGCGGGGTCTGTTTTCAAGGAGCTGGCAGTGGGGGCAGGGTCTGTTTCCAGGGTGACGGAGTGAGGGCGGTGTCTGTTTCCAGTATGACGAGGTGGGGGCGTGGTCTGTTTCCAGGGTGACGGGAGTGGTGGCGGGGTCTGTATCCAGGGTGACGGGAGTGGGGGCGGGGTCTGTTTCCAGGGTGACGGGAGTGGGGGCGGGGTCTGTTACCAAGGTGACGGGAGAGGGGGCGGGGTCTGTTTCCATGGTGACGGCAGAAGGGGCGTGGTCTGTTTCCAAGGTGAGGGGAGTTGGGGCAGGGTCTGTTTCCAGAGTGACAGGAGTGGGGGCGGGGTCTGTTTTCAGGTTGACGGGAGTGGGGCGTGGTCTGTTTCCGGGTTGACGGGAGCGGGGCGGGGTCTGTTTCCAAGTTGACGGCAGTAGGGGCGGGGTCTGTTTCCAACGTGACGGCAGTAGGGGCGGGGTCTGTTTCCAAGGTGACGGCAGTAGGGGCGGGGTCTGTTTCCAGAGTGACGGGTGTGGGGGCGGGGTCAGTTTCAAAGATGATGGGAGTGGGGGCGCGGTCTGTTTCCAAGGTAACGGCAGTAGGGGCGGGGTCTGTTTCCAAGGTGAGGGAGTGGGGGCGGGGTCTGTTTCCAGAGTGACAGGAGTGGGGCGGGGTCTGTTTCCAGATTAACGGGAGTGGGGGCGAGGTCTGTTTCCAGAGGAACGGGAGTGGGGGCGGGGTCTGTTTCCAGAGGAACGGGAGTAGGGGCGTGGACTGTATCCAGAGGAACGGGAGTGGGGGCGGGGTCTGTTTCCAGAGTGACGGGAGTGGGGGCGGGGTCTGTTTCCAGAGTGACGGTGTGGGGGCGGGGTCTGTTACCAAGGTGACGAGTGTGGGGGGAGGGGTCTGTTTCCAGAGTGACGGGAGTGGGGGCGGGATCTGTTTCCAGAGGAACGTGAGTGGGGGCGGGGTCTGTTTCCAGAGTGACGGGAGTGGGGGCGGGGTCTGCTACCAATGTGACGGGTGTTGGGGGCGGGGTCTGTTTCCAGAGTGACGGGAGTGAGGGCGGGATCTGTTTCCAGAGGAACGGGAGTGGGGGCGGGGTATGTTTCCAGAGTGACGGGAGTGGGGGCGGGGTCTGTTTCCAGAGTGACGGGTGTGGGGGCGGGGTCTGTTACCAAGGTGACGAGTGTGGTGGGGAGGGGTCTGTTTCCAGAGTGACGGGAGTGGGGGCG
Source organism: Heterodontus francisci (assembly GCF_036365525.1). Lineage (NCBI taxonomy): Eukaryota > Metazoa > Chordata > Chondrichthyes > Heterodontiformes > Heterodontidae > Heterodontus > Heterodontus francisci. Next base: position 1,571,543 of record NC_090409.1, on the reverse strand, counting down.
GGATCTGATTCCAGGGTGACGGGAGTGGCGCCGTTGTCTGTTTCCAGGTTGACGGGAGTGGGGACGTGGTCTGTTACCAAGGTGATGGGAGAGGGGGCGGGGTCAGTTTCCAGGGTGACGGGAGTGGGTTCGGGGTCCGTTACCAGTGTGACGGGAGTGGGGGCGGGGTCTGTTTCCAAAGTGACGGCAGTGGGGACGGGTTCTGTTTCCAGGGTGACGGGTGTGGGGGCGGGGTCTATTTCCAGAGTGACGGGAAAGGTGGCGGGGTCTGTTTTCAAGGAGATGGCAGTGGGGGCAGGGTCTGTTTCCAGGGTGACGGAGTGAGGGCGGTGTCTGTTTCCAGTGTGACGAGGTGGGGGCGTGGTCTGTTTCCAGGGTGACGGGAGTGGTGGCGGGGTCTGTATCCAGGGTGACGGGAGTGGGGGCGGGGTCTGTTTCCAGGGTGACGGGAGTGGGGGCGGGGTCTGTTACCAAGGTGACGGGAGAGGGGGCGGGGTCTGTTTCCATGGTGATGGCAGAAGGGGCGTGGTCTGTTTCCAAGGTGAGGGGAGTTGGGGCAGGGTCTGTTTCCAGAGTGACAGGAGTGGGGGCGGGGTCTGTTTTCAGGTTGACGGGAGTGGGGCGTGGTCTGTTTCCGGGTTGACGGGAGTGGGGGCGGGGTCTGTTTCCAAGTTGACGGCAGTAGGGGCGGGGTCTGTTTCCAAGGTGACGGCAGTAGGGGCGGGGTCTGTTTCCAAGGAGACGGCAGTAGGGGCGGGGTCTGTTTCCAGAGTGACGGGTGTGGGGGCGGGGTCAGTTTCATAGATGATGGGAGTGGGGGCGCGGTCTGTTTCCAAGGTAACGGCAGTAGGGGCGGGGTCTGTTTCCAAGGTGAGGGAGTGGGGGCGGGGTCTGTTTCCAGAGTGACAGGAGTGGGGCGGGGTCTGTTTCCAGATTAACGGGAGTGGGGGCGGGGTCTGTTTCCAGAGGAACGGGAGTGGGGGAGGGGTCTGTTTCCAGAGTGACGGGAGTGGGGGCGGGGCCTGTTTCCAGAGTGACGGGTGTGGGGGCGGGGTCTGTTACCAATGTGACGGGTGTGGGGTCGTGGTCTGTTTCCAGAGTGACGGGAATGGGGCGGTATCTGTTTCCAGAGGAACGGGAGTGGGGGCGGAGTCTGTTTCCAGAGTGACGGGAGTGGGGGCGGTGTCTGATTCCAGAGTGACGGGTGTGGGGGCGGGGTCTGTTACCAAGGTGACGGATGTGGGGGGCGGGGTTTGTTTCCAGGGTGACGGGAGTTGGGGCGAGTTTTGTTTCTAATGTGACGGGAGTGGGGGCATGGTCTGTTTCCAGGGTGACGGCAGTGGGGGTGACGTCTGTTTCCAGAGTGACGGGAGTGGGGGCGGTTTCTGTTTCCAAGGTGACGGGAGTGGGGGCGGGGTTTGTTACCAGGGTGACTGGAGTGGGGGTGGGGTCTGTTTCCAGAGTGACGGGAGTGGGGTACGGGTTCTGTTTCCAGGGTGACGGGCGTTAGGGCGGGGTCTGTTTCCAGGGTGAGGGGAGTTGGGGCAGGGTCTGTTTCCAGAGTGACAGGAGTGGGGGCGGGGTCTGTTTTCAGGTTGACGGGAGTGGGGCGTGGTCTGTTTCCGGGTTGACGGGAGTGGGGGCGGGGTCTGTTTCCAAGTTGACGGCAGTAGGGGCGGGGTCTGTTTCCAAGGTGACGGCAGTAGGGGCGGGGTCTGTTTCCAAGGTGACGGCAGTAGGGGCGGGGTCTGTTTCCAGAGTGACGGGTGTGGGGGCGGGGTCAGTTTCAAAGATGATGGGAGTGGGGGCGGGGTTTGTTACCAGGGTGACTGGAGTGGGGGTGGGGTCTGTTTCCAGAGTGACGGGAGTGGGGTACGGGTTCTGTTTCCAGGGTGACGGGCGTTAGGGCGCGGTCTGTTTCCAGGGTGACGGGAGTGGGGGTGGAGTCTGTTTCCAGTGTGATGAGGTGGGGGCGGGATCTGCTTCCAGGGTGACGGGAGTGGGGGCGGGGTCTGTTTCTAGATTGGCGGGAGTGGGGGCTGGGTCTGTTTCCAAGGTGACGGCGAGTGGGGGCCGTGTCTGTTTCCAAGTTGACGGGAGTGGGGGCGGGATCTGTTTCCAGAGGAACGTGTGTGGGGGTGGGGTCTGTTTCCAGAGTGACGGGAGTGTGGGCGGGGTCTGTTTCCAGAGTGACCGGAGTGGGGGCGGGATCTCTTTCCAGGGTGACGGGAGTGGGTCGGTGTCTGTTTCCAGGTTGACGGGAGTGGTGGCGTGGTCTGTTACCAAGGTGACGGGAGTGGGGGCGTGGTCTGATTCCGACTGACGGGAGTGGGGACCGGTTCTGTTTCCAGGGTGATGGGAGTGGGGGTGGGGTCTGTTTCCAGAGTGACGGGAGTGGTGGCGGGGTCAGTTTCCAAGGTGACAGCAGTGGGGGCGTGGTCTGTTTCCAGGGTGACGGGAGTGGGGGCGGAGTCTGGTTCCAATGTGATGAGGTGGGGGCGGGGTCTGTTTCCAGGGTGACGGGAGTGGTGGAGGGGTCTGTATCCAGGGTGACGGGAGTGGGGGCGTGGTCTGTTTCCAGTGTGATGGAGTGGGGGCGTGGTCTGTTACCAAGGTGACGGGAGTGGGGGCGGGGTCTGTTTCCAAGCTGACGGCAGTAGGGACGGGGTCTGTTTCCACGGTGAGGGGAGTTGGGGCGGGGTCTGTTTCCAGAGTGACGGGAGTGGGGGCGGGGTCTGTTTCCAGAGTGACGGGAGTGGGGGCGGGTTCAGTTTCCAAGGTGACGGCAGTAGGGGCGGGGTGTGTTTCCAAGGTGAGGGAGTGGGGGGCGCAGTCTGTTTCCAGAGTGACAGGAGTGGGGCGGGGTCTGTTTCCAGGGTGACGGGAGTGGTGGCGGGGTCTGTTTCCAGAGTGACGGGAGTGGGGGCGGGGTCTGTTTCCAGAGTGACGGGAGTGGGGGCGGGGTCTGTTTCCAGAGTGACGGGAGTGTGGGCGGGGCCTGTTTCCAGAGTGACGGGTGTGGGGGCGTGTTCTGCTACCAATGTGACGGGTGTGGGGGGCGTGTTCTGTTTCCAGAGTGACGGGAATGGGGGCGGGATCTGTTTCCAGAGAATCGGGAGTGGGGGCGGAGTCTGTTTCCAGAGTGACGGGAGTGGGGCGGGGTCTGTTTCCAGAGTGACGGTGTGGGGGCGGGGTCTGTTACCCAGGTGACGGATGTGGGGGGCGGGGTCTGTTTCCAGGGTGACGGGAGTTGGGGCGGGTTCTTTTTCCAATGTGACGGGAGTGGTGGCGGGGTCTGTTTCCAGAGTGACAGGAGTGGGGCGGGGTCTGTTTCCAGGGTGACGGGAGTGGGGGCGGGCTCTGTTTCCAGAGTGACGGGAGTGGGGGCGGGGTCTGTTTCCAGAGGAACAGGAGTAGGGGCGTGGTCTGTATCCAGAGTGACGGGAGCGGGGGCGGGGTCTGCTACCAATTTGACGGGTGTTGGGGGCGGAGTCTGTTTCCAGAGTGACGGGAGTGGGGGCGGGATCGGTTTCCAGAGGAACGGGAGTGGGGGCGGGGTCTGTTTCCAGAGTGACGGGAGTGGGGGCGGGCTCTGTTTCCAGAGTGACGGGAGGTGGGGCGGGATCTGATTCCATGGTGACGGGAGTGGGGCCGGTGTCTGTTTCCAGGTTGACGGGAGTGGGGATGTGGTCTGTTACCAAGGTAATGGGGGAGGGGGCGGGGTCAGTTTCCAGGGTGACGGGAGTGGGTTCGGGGTCCGTTACCAGTGTGACGGGAGTGGGGGCGGGGTCTGTTTCCAGAGTGACGGGAGTGGGGACGGGTTCTGTTTCCAGGGTGACGGGTGTGGGGGTGGGGTCTGTTTCCAGAGTGACGGGAGTGGGGGCGGGGTCTGTTTCAAGGGTGACGGGAGTGGGAGCGGGGTCTGTTACCAAGGTGACGGGAGAGGGGGCGGGGTCTGTTTCCATGGTGACGGCAGAAGGGGCGGGGTCTGTTTCCAAGATGAGGGGAGTTGGGGCAGGGTCTGTTTCCGGAGTGACAGGAGTTGGGGCGGGGTCTGTTTTCAGGTTGACGGGAGTGTTGCGTGGTCTGTTTCCGGGTTGACGGGAGTGGGGGCGGGGTCTGTATCCAGGGTGACGGGAGTGGGGGCGGGGTCTGTTTCCAGGGTGACGGAAGTGGGAGCGGGGTCTGTTACCAAGGTGACGGGAGAGGGGGCGGGGTCTGTTTCCATGGTGACGGCAGAAGGGGCGGGGTCTGTTTCCAAGATGAGGGGAGTTGGGGCAGGGTCTGTTTCCGGAGTGACAGGAGTTGGGGCGGGGTCTGTTTTCAGGTTGACGGGAGTGGGGCGTGGTCTGTTTCCGGGTTGACGGGAGTGGGGGCGGGGTCTGTTTCCAGAGTGACGGGTGTGGGGGCGGGGTCAGTTTCAAAGGTGATGGGAGTGGGGGCGGGGTCTGTTCCCAGAGTGACGGGAGTGGGGGCGGGGTCTGTTTCCAGAGTGACGGGAGTGTGGGCGGGGCCTGTTTCCAGAGTGACGGGTGTGGGGGCGGGTTCTGTTACCAATGTGACGGGTGTGGGGGGCGTGTTCTGTTTCCAGAGTGACGGGAATGGGGGCGGGATCTGTTTCCAGAGAAACGGGAGTGGGGGCGGAGTCTGTTTCCAGAGTGACGGGAGTGGGGCGGGGTCTGTTTCCAGAGTGACGGTGTGGGGGCGGGGTCTGTTACCAAGGTGACGGATGTGGGGGCGGGGTCTGTTTCCAGGGTGACGGGAGTTGGGGCGGGTTCTGTTTCCAGTGTGACGGGAGTGGTGGCGGGGTCTGTTTCCAGAGTGACAGGAGTGGGGCGGGGTCTGTTTCCAGGGTGACGGGAGTGGGGGCGGGCTCTGTTTCCAGCGTGACGGGAGTGTGGGCGGGGTCTGTTTCCAGAGGAACGGGAGTAGGGGCGTGGTCTGTATCCAGAGGAACGGGAGTGGGGGCGGGGTCTGTTTCCAGAGTGACGGGAGTGGGGGCGGGGTCTGTTTCCAGAGTGACGGGAGTGGGGGCGGGATCGGTTTCCAGAGGAACGGGAGTGGGGGCGGGGTCTGTTTCCAGAGTGACGGGAGTGGGGGCGGGGTCTGTTTCCATAGTGACGGGTGTGGGGGCGGGGTCTGTTACCAAGGTGACGAGTGTGGGGGGAGGGGTCTGTTTCCTGAGTGACGGGAGTGGGGCGGGATCTGATTCCATGGTGACGGGAGTGGGGCCGGTGTCTGTTTCCAGGTTGACGGGAGTGGGGATGTGGTCTGTTACCAAGGTAATGGGGGAGGGGGCGGGGTCAGTTTCCAGGGTGACGGGAGTGGGTTCGGGATCCGTTACCAGTGTGACGGGAGTGGGGGCGGGGTCTGTTTCCAGAGTGACGGGAGTGGGGACGGGTTCTGTTTCCAGGGTGACGGGTGTGGGGGTGGGGTCTGTTTCCAGAGTGACGGGAGTGGGTGCGGGGGTCTGTTTCCAGGGTGACGGGAGTGGGAGCGGGGTCTGTTACCAAGGTGACGGGAGAGGGGGCGGGGTCTGTTTCCATGGTGACGGCAGAAGGGGCGGGGTCTGTTTCCAAGATGAGGGGAGATGGGGCAGGGTCTGTTTCCGGAGTGACAGGAGTTGGGGCGGGGTCTGTTTTCAGGTTGACGGTAGTGGGGGCGGGGTCTGTTTCCAGAGTGACGGGTGTGGGGGCGGGGTCAGTTTCAAAGGTGATGGGAGTGGGGGCGGGGTCTGTTTCCAGAGTGACGGGAGTGGGGGCGGGGTCTGTTTCCAGAGTGACGGGAGTGTGGGCGGGGCCTGTTTCCAGAGTGACGGGTGTGGGGGTGGGTTCTGTTACCAATGTGACGGGTGTGGGGGGCGTGTTCTGTTTCCAGAGTGACGGGAATGGGGGCGGGATCTGTTTCCAGAGAAACGGGAGTGGGGGCGGAGTCTGTTTCCAGAGTGACGGGAGTGGGGCGGGGTCTGTTTCCAGAGTGACGGTGTGGGGGCGGGGTCTGTTACCAAGGTGACGTATGTGGGGGGCGGGGTCTGTTTCCAGGGTGACGGAAGTTGGGGCGGGTTCTGTTTCCAGTGTGCCGGGAGTGGTGGCGGGCTCTGTTTCCAGAGTGACGGGAGTGGGGGCGGGGTCTGTTTCCAGAGGAACGGGAGTAGGGGCGTGGTCTGTATCCAGAGTGACGGGAGCGGGGGCGGGGTCTGCTACCAATTTGACGGGTGTTGGGGGCGGGGTCTGTTTCCAGAGTGACGGGAGTGGGGGCGGGATCGGTTTCCAGAGGAACGGGAGTGGGGGCGGGGTCTGTTTCCAGAGTGACGGGAGTGGGGCGGGGTCTGTTTCCATAGTGACGGGTGTGGGGGCGGGGTCTGTTACCAAGGTGACGAGTGTGGGGGGAGGGGTCTGTTTCCTGAGTGACGGGAGTGGGGCGGGATCTAATTCCATGGTGACGGGAGTGGGGCCGGTGTCTGTTTCCAGGTTGACGGGAGTGGGGATGTGGTCTGTTACCAAGGTAATGGGGGAGGGGGCGGGGTCAGTTTCCAGGGTGACGGGAGTGGGTTCGGGGTCTGTTACCAGTGTGACGGGAGTGGGGGCGGTGTCTGTTCCCAGAGTGACGGGAGTGGGGACGGGTTCTGTTTCCAGGGTGATGGGTGTGGGGGTGGGGTCTGTTTCCAGAGTGACGGGAGTGGGGGCGCGGTCTGTTTCCAGGGTGACGGGAGTGGGAGCGGGGTCTGTTACAAAGGTGACGGGAGAGGGGGCGGGGTCTGTTTCCATGGTGACAGCAGAAGGGGCGGGGTCTGTTTCCAAGATGAGGGGAGTTGGGGCAGGGTCTGTTTCCGGAGTGACAGGAGTTGGGGCGGGGTCTGTTTTCAGGTTGACGGGAGTGGGGCGTGGTCTGTTTCCGGGTTGACGGGAGTGGGGGCGGGGTCTGTTTCCAGAGTGACGGGTGTGGGGGCGGGGTCAGTTTCAAAGGTGATGGGAGTGGGGGCGGGGTCTGTTTCCAAGGTGACGGCAGTAGGGGCGGGGTCTGTTTCCAAGGAGACGGCAGTAGGGGCGGGGTATGCTTCCAAGGTGAGGGGAGTTGGCGCAGGGTCTGTTTCCAGAGTGACAGGAGTGGGGGCGGGGTCTGTTTTCAGGTTGACGGGAGTGGGGCGTGGTCTGTTTCCGGGTTGACGGGAGTGGGGGCGGGGTCTGTTTCCAGAGTGACGGGTGTGGGGGCGGGGTCAGTTTCAAAGGTGATGGGAGTGGGGGCGGGGTCTGTTTCCAAGGTAACGGCAGTAGGGGCGGGGTCTGCTTCCAAGGTGAGGGAGTGTGGGGGCGGGGTCTGTTTCCAGACTGACAGGAGTGGGGCGGGGTCTGTTTCCAGATTGACGGGAGTGGGGGCGGGGTCTGTTTCCAGAGGAACGGGAGTGGGGGAGGGGTCTGTTTCCAGAGTGACGGAGTGGAGGCGGGGCCTGTTTCCAGAGTGACGTGTGTGGGGGCGGGGTCTGTTACCAATGTGACGGGTGTGGGGGGCGTGGTCTGTTTCCAGAGTGACGGGAATGGGGCGGGATATGTTTCCTAGGAACGGGAGTGGGGGCGGAGTCTGTTTCCAGAGTGACGGGATTGGGGGCGCGGTCGGTTACCAAGGTGACGGGAATGGGGGCTTGGTCTGTTTCCAAGTTGACGGGAGTGGAGGCGGGGTCTGTTTCCAGAGTGACAGGAGTGGGGCGGCGTCTGTTTCCAGGGTGACGGGAGTGGGTGCGGTGTCTGTTTCCAGAGTGACGGGAGTGGGGGCGGGGTCTGTTTCCAGAGGAACGGGGTTGGGGGCGTGGTCTGTATCCAGAGTGACGGGAGTGGGGGCGGGGCCTGTTTCCAGAGTGACGGGAGTGGTGGCGGGGTCAGTTTTCAAGGAGATGGCAGTGGGGGCGGCGTCTGTTTCCAGGGTGACGGGAGTGAGGGCGGAGTCTGTTTCCAGTGTGACGAGGTGGGCGCGTGGTCTGTTTCCAGGGTGACGGAAGTGGTGGCGGGGTCTGTATCCAGGGTGACGGGAGTGGGGGAGGGGTCTGTTTCCAGGGTGACGGGAGTGGGAGCGGGGTCTGTTACCAAGGTGACGGGAGAGGGGGCGGGGTCTGTTTCCATGGTGACGGCAGAAGGGGCGGGGTCTGTTTCCAAGATGCGGGGAGTTGGGGCAGGGTCTGTTTCCGGAGTGACAGGAATTGGGGCGGGGTCTGTTTTCAGGTTGACGGGAGTGGGGCGTGGTCTGTTTCCGGGTTGACGGGAGTGGGGGCGGGGTCTGTTTCCAGAGTGACGGGTGTGGGGGCGGGGTCAGTTTCAAAGGTGATGGGAGTGGGGGCGTGGTCTGTTTCCAAGGTAACGGCAGTAGGGGCGGGGTCTGTTTCCAAGGTGAGGGAGTGGGGGGCGGGGTCTGTTTCCAGGGTGACGGGAGTGGGGGCGGGGTCAGTTTCCAGGGTGACGGGAGTGGGTTCGGGGTCCGTTACCAGAGTGACAGGAGTGGGGCGGGGTCTGTTTGCAGATTAACGGGAGTGGGGGCGGGGTCTGTTTCCAGAGGAACGGGAGTGGGGGAGGGGTCTGTTTCCAGAGTGACAGGAGTGGGGCGGGGTCTGTTTCCAGAGTGACGGGTGTGGGGGCGGGGTCTGTTACCAATGTGACGGGTGTGGGGGGCGTGGTCTGTTTCCAGAGTGACGGGAATGGGGCGGGATCTGTTTCCAGAGGAACGGGAGTGGGGGCGGAGTCTGTTTCCAGAGTGACGGGAGTGGGGGCGGTGTCTGATTCCAGAGTGACGGGTGTGGGGGCGGGGTCTGTTACCAAGGTGACGGATGTGGGGGGCGGGGTTTGTTTCCAGGGTGACGGGAGTTGGGGCGAGTTTTGTTTCCAATGTGACGGGAGTGGGGGCATGGTCTGTTTCCAGGGTGACGGCAGTGGGGGTGACATCTGTTTCCAGAGTGACGGGAGTGGGGGCGGTTTCTGTTTCCAAGGTGACGGGAGTGGGGGCGGGGTTTGTTACCAGGGTGACTGGAGTGGGGGTGGGGTCTGTTTCCAGAGTGACGGGAGTGGGGTACGGGTTCTGTTTCCAGGGTGACGGGCGTTAGGGCGGGGTCTGTTTCCAGGGTGACGGGAGTGGGGGTGGAGTCTGTTTCCAGTGTGACGAGGTGGGGGCGGGATCTGCTTCCAGGGTGACGGGAGTGGCGGCGGGGTCTGTTTCTAGATTGGCGGGAGTGGGGGCTGGGTCTGTTTCCAAGGTGACGGCGAGTGGGGGCCGTGTCTGTTTCCAAGTTGACGGGAGTGGTGGCGGGGTCCGTTACCAATGTGACGGGTGTTGGGGGCGGGGTCTATTTCCATAGTGACGGGAGTGGGGGCGGGATCTGTTTCCAGAGGAACGTGTGTGGGGGTGGGGTCTGTTTCCAGAGTGACGGGAGTGTGGGCGGGGTCTGTTTCCAGAGTGACCGGAGTGGGGGCGGGATCTCTTTCCAGGGTGACGGGAGTGGGTCGGTGTCTGTTTCCAGGTTGACGGGAGTGGTGGCGTGGTCTGTTACCAAGGTGACGGGAGTGGGGGCGTGGTCTGCTTCCGACTGACGGGAGTGGGGACCGGTTCTGTTTCCAGGGTGACGGGAGTGGGGGAGGGGTCTGTTTCCAGAGTGACGGGAGTGGTGGCGGGGTCAGTTTCCAAGGTGACAGCAGTGGGGGCGTGGTCTGTTTCCAGGGTGACGGGAGTGGTGGCGGGGTCTGTATCCAGTGTGACGGGAGTGGGGGCGTGGTCTGTTTCCAGTGTGATGGAGTGGGGGCGGGGTCTGTTACCAAGGTGACGGGAGTGGGGGCGCGGTCTGTTTCCAAGCTGACGGCAGTAGGGACGGGGTCTGTTTCCACGGTGAGGGGAGTTGGGGCGGGGTCTGTTTCCAGAGTGACGGGAGTGGGGGCGGGGTCTGTTTCCAGAGTGACGGGAGTGGGGGCGGGATCAGTTTCCAAGGTGACGGCAGTAGGGGCGGGGTGTGTTTCCAAGGTGAGGGAGTGGGGGGCGCGGTCTGTTTCCAGAGTGACAGGAGTGGGGCGGGGTCTGTTTCCAGGGTGACGGGAGTGGTGGCGGGGTCTGTTTCCAGAGTGACGGGAGTGGGGGCGGGGTCTGTTTCCAGAGTGACGGGAGTGGGGGCGGGGTCTGTTTCCAGAGTGACGGGAGTGTGGGTGGGGCCTATTTCCAGAGTGACGGGTGTGGGGGCGTGTTCTGTTACCAATGTGACGGGTGTGGGGGGCGTGTTCTGTTTCCAGAGTGACGGGAATGGGGGCGGGATCTGTTTCCAGAGAAACGGGAGTGGGGGCGGAGTCTGTTTCCAGAGTGACGGGAGTGGGGCGGGGTCTGTTTCCAGAGTGACGGTGTGGGGGCGGGGTCTGTTACCCAGGTGACGGATGTGGGGGGCGGGGTCTGTTTCCAGTGTGACGGGAGTTGGGGCGGGTTCTGTTTCCAGTGTGACGGGAGTGGTGGCGGGGTCTGTTTCCAGAGTGACAGGAGTGGGGCGGGGTCTGTTTCCAGGGTGACAGGAGTGCGGGCGGGCTCTGTTTCCAGAGTGACGGGAGTGGGGGCGGGGTCTGTTTCCAGAGGAACGGGAGTAGGGGCGTGGTCTGTATCCAGAGGAACGGGAGTGGGGGCGGGGTCTGTTTCCAGAGTGACGGGAGTGGGGGCGGGGTCTGTTTCCAGAGTGACGGGTGTGGGGGCGGGGTCTGTTACCAAGGTGACGAGTGTGGGGGGAGGGGTCTGTTTCCAGAGTGACGGGAGTGGGGGCGGGATCTGTTTCCAGAGGAACGTGAGTGGGGGCGGGGTCTGTTTCCAGAGTGACGGGAGTGGGGGCGGGGTCTGCTACCAATGTGACGGGTGTTTGGGGCGGGGTCTGTTTCCAGAGTGACGGGAGTGAGGGCGGGATCTGTTTCCAGAGGAACGGGAGTGGGGGCGGGGTCTGTTTCCAGAGTGACGGGAGTGGGGGCGGGGTCTGTTTCCAGAGTGACGGGTGTGGGGGCGGGGTCTGTTACCAAGGTGACGAGTGTGGGGGGAGGGGTCTGTTTCCAGAGTGACGGGAGTTGGGGCGGGATCTGATTCCAGGGTGACGGGAGTGGCGCCGTTGTCTGTTTCCAGGTTGACGGGAGTGGGGACGTGGTCTGTTACCAAGGTGATGGGAGAGGGGGCGGGGTCAGTTTCCAGGGTGACGAGAGTGGGTTCGGGGTCCGTTACCAGTGTGACCGGAGTGGGGGCGGGGTCTGTTTCCAGAGTGACGGCAGTGGGGACGGGTTCTGTTTCCATGGTGACGGGTGTGGGGGCGGGGTCTATTTCCAGAGTGACGGGAGTGGTGGCGGGGTCTGTTTTCAAGGAGATGGCAGTGGGGGCGGGGTCTGTTTCCAGGGTGACGGAGTGAGGGCGGTGTCTGTTTCCAGTGTGACGAGGTGGGGGCGTGGTCTGTTTCCAGGGTGACGGGTGTGGTGGCGGGGTCTGTATCCAGGGTGACGGGAGTGGGGGCGGGGTCTGTTTCCAGGGTGACGGGAGTGGGGGCGGGGTCTGTTACCAAGGTGACGGGAGAGGGGGCGGGGTCTGTTTCCATGGTGACGGCAGAAGGGGCGGGGTCTGTTTCCAAGGTGAGGGGAGTTGGGGCAGGGTCTGTTTCCAGAGTGACAGGAGTGGGGGTGGGGTCTGTTTTCAGGTTGACGGGAGTGCGGCGTGGTCTGTTTCCGGGTTGACGGGAGTGGGGGCGGGGTCTGTTTCCAAGGTGACGGCAGTAGGGGCAGGGTCTGTTTCCAAGGTGACGGCAGTAGGGGCGGGGTCTGTTTCCTATGTGACGGCAGTAGGTGCGGGGTCTGTTTCCAAGGTGAGGGAGTGGGGGCGGGGTCTGTTTCCAGAGTGACGGGTGTGGGGGCGGGGTCAGTTTCAAAGATGATGGGAGTGGGGGCGCGTTCTGTTTCCAAGGTAACGGCAGTAGGGGCGGGGTCTGTTTCCAAGGTGAGGGAGTGGGGGCGGGGTCTGTTTCCAGAGTGACAGGAGTGTGGCGGGGTCTGTTCCCAGATTAACGGGAGTGGGGGCGGGGTCTGTTTCCAGAGGAACGTGAGTGGGGGAGGGGTCTGTTTCCAGAGTGACGGGAGTGGGGGCGGGGCCTGTTTCCAGAGTGACGGGTGTGGGGGTGGGGTCTGTTACCAATATGACGGGTGTGGGGGGCGTGGTCTGTTTCCAGAGTGACGGGAATGGGGCGGGATCTGTTTCCAGAGGAACGGGAGTGGGGGCGGAGTCTGTTTCCAGAGTGACGGGAGTGGGGGCGGTGTCTGTTTCCAGAGTGACGGTGTGGGGGCGGGGTCTGTTACCAAGGTGACGGATGTGGGGCGCGGGGTTTGTTTCCAGGGTGACGGGAGTTGGGGCGAGTTTTGTTTCCAATGTGACGGGAGTGGGGGCATGGTCTGTTTCCAGGGTGACGGCAGTGGGGGTGACGTCTGTTTCCAGAGTGACGGGAGTGGGGGCGGTTTCTGTTTCCAAGGTGACGGGAGTGGGGGCGGGGTTTGTTACCAGTGTGACTGGAGTGGGGGTGGGGTCTGTTTCCAGAGTGACGGGAGTGAGGTACGGGTTCTGTTTCCAGGGTGACGGGCGTTAGGGCGGGGTCTGTTTCCAGGGTGACGGGAGTGGGGGTGGAGTCTGTTTCCAGTGTGACGAGGTGGGGGCGGGATCTGCTTCCAGGGTGACGGGAGTGGGGGCGGGGTTTGTTTCTAGATTGGCGGGAGTGGGGGCTGGGTCTGTTTCCAAGGTGACGGCGAGTGGGGGCCGTGTCTGTTTCCAGGTTGACGGGAGTGGGGGCGGTGCCTGTTTCCAGAGGGACGGCGAGTGGGGGCTGGGTCTGTTACCAGAGTGACGGGAGTGAGGGCGGGGTCTGTTTCCAGAGTGACGGGAGTGGGGGCGGGGTCTGTTTCCAGCGTGACGGGAGTGTGGGCGTGGTCTGTTTACAGAGTGACGGGAGTGGGGGCGGGGTATGTTTCCAAACTGACGGGAGTGGTGGCGGCGTCTGTTTCCAGGGTGACGGGAGTGGGGGCGGGGTCTGTTTCCAGGGTGACGGGAGTGGGGGCGGGGTCTGTTTCCAGGGTCACGGGAGTGGTGGCGGGGTCTGTTTCCAGAGTGACAGGAGTGGGGGCGGGGTCTGTTTTCAGGTTGACGGGAGTGGGGCGTGGTCTGTTTCCGGGTTGACGGGAGTGGGGGCGGGGTCTGTTTCCAAGGTGACGGCAGTAGGGGCAGGGTCTGTTTCCAAGGTGACGGCAGTAGGGGCGGGGTCTGTTTCCAATGTGACGGCAGTAGGGGCGGGGTCTGTTTCCAAGGTGAGGGAGTGGGGGCGGGGTCTGTTTCCAGAGTGACGGGTGTGGGGGCGGGGTCAGTTTCAAAGATGATGGGAGTGGGGGCGCGTTCTGTTTCCAAGGTAACGGCAGTAGGGGCGGGGTCTGTTTCCAAGGTGAGGGAGTGGGGGCGGGGTCTGTTTCCAGAGTGACAGGAGTGGGGCGGGGTCTGTTTCCAGATTAACGGGAGTGGGGGCGGGGTCTGTTTCCAGAGGAACGTGAGTGGGGGAGGGGTCTGTTTCCAGAGTGACGGGAGTGGGGGCGGGGCCTGTTTCCAGAGTGACGGGTGTGGGGGCGGGGTCTGTTACCAATGTGACGGGTGTGTGGGGCGTGGTCTGTTTCCAGAGTGACGGGAATGGGGCGGGATCTGTTTCCAGAGGAACGGGAGTGGGGGCGGAGTCTGTTTCCAGAGTGACGGGAGTGGGGGCGGTGTCTGTTTCCAGAGTGACGGTGTGGGGGCGGGGTCTGTTACCAAGGTGACGGATGTGGGGGGCGGGGTTTGTTTCCAGGGTGACGGGAGTTGGGGCGAGTTTTGTTTCCAATGTGACGGGAGTGGGGGCATGGTCTGTTTCCAGGGTGACGGCAGTGGGGGTGACGTCTGTTTCCAGAGTGACGGGAGTGGGGGCGGTTTCTGTTTCCAAGGTGACGGGAGTGGGGGCGGGGTTTGTTACCAGGGTGACTGGAGTGGGGGTGGGGTCTGATTCCAGAGTGACGGGAGTGAGGTACGGGTTCTGTTTCCAGGGTGACGGGCGTTAGGACGGGGTCTGTTTCCAGGGTGACGGGAGTGGGGGTGGAGTCTGTTTCCAGTGTGACGAGGTGGGGGCGGGATCTGCATCCAGGGTGACGGGAGTGGGGGCGGGGTTTGTTTCTAGATTGGCGGGAGTGGGGGCTGGGTCTGTTTCCAAGGTGACGGCGAGTGGGGGCCGTGTCTGTTTCCAGGTTGACGGGAGTGGGGGCGGTGCCTGTTTCCAGAGGGACGGCGAGTGGGGGCTGGGTCTGTTACCAGAGTGACGGGAGTGAGGGCGGGGTCTGTTTCCAGAGTGACGGGAGTGGGGGCGGGGTCTGTTTCCAGCGTGACGGGAGTGTGGGCGTGGTCTGTTTCCAGAGTGACGGGAGTGGGGGCGGGGTATGGTTCCAAACTGACGGGAGTGGTGGCGGTGTCTGTTTCCAGGGTGACGGGAGTGGGGGCGGGGTCTGTTTCCAGGGTGACGGGAGTGGGGGCGGCGTCTGTTTCCAGGGTCACGGGAGTGGTGGCGGGGTCTGTTTCCAGAGTGACAGGAGTGGGGGCGGGGTCTGTTTTCAGGTTGACGGGAGTGGGGCGTGGTCTGTTTCCGGGTTGACGGGAGTGGGGGCGGGGTCTGTTTCCAAGGTGACGGCAGTAGGGGCAGGGTCTGTTTCCAAGGTGACGGCAGTAGGGGCGGGGTCTGTTTCCAATGTGACGGCAGTAGGGGCGGGCTCTGTTTCCAAGGTGAGGGAGTGGGGGCGGGGTCTGTTTCCTGAGTGACGGGTGTGGGGGCGGGGTCAGTTTCAAAGATGATGGGAGTGGGGGCGCGTTCTGTTTCCAAGGTAACGGCAGTAGGGGCGGGGTCTGTTTCCAAGGTGAGGGAGTGGGGGCGGGGTCTGTTTCCAGAGTGACAGGAGTGGGGCGGGGTCTGTTTCCAGATTAACGGGAGTGGGGGCGGGGTCTGTTTCCAGAGGAACGTGAGTGGGGGAGGGGTCTGTTTCCAGAGTGACGGGAGTGGGGGCGGGGCCTGTTTCCAGAGTGACGGGTGTGGGGGCGGGGTCTGTTACCAATGTGACGGGTGTGTGGGGCGTGGTCTGTTTCCAGAGTGACGGGAATGGGGCGGGATCTGTTTCCAGAGGAACGGGAGTGGGGGCGGAGTCTGTTTCCAGAGTGACGGGAGTGGGGGCGGTGTCTGTTTCCAGAGTGACGGTGTGGGGGCGGGGTCTGTTACCAAGGTGACGGATGTGGGGGGCGGGGTTTGTTTCCAGGGTGACGGGAGTTGGGGCGAGTTTTGTTTCCAATGTGACGGGAGTGGGGGCATGGTCTGTTTCCAGGGTGACGGCAGTGGGGGTGACGTCTGTTTCCAGAGTGACGGGAGTGGGGGCGGTTTCTGTTTCCAAGGTGACGGGAGTGGGGGCGGGGTTTGTTACCAGGGTGACTGGAGTGGGGGTGGGGTCTGTTTCCAGAGTGACGGGAGTGAGGTACGGGTTCTGTTTCCAGGGTGACGGGCGTTAGGGCGGGGTCTGTTTCCAGGGTGACGGGAGTGGGGGTGGAGTCTGTTTCCAGTGTGACGAGGTGGGGGCGGGATCTGCTTCCAGGGTGACGGGAGTGGGGGCGGGGTTTGTTTCTAGATTGGCGGGAGTGGGGGCTGGGTCTGTTTCCAAGGTGACGGCGAGTGGGGGCCGTGTCTGTTTCCAGGTTGACGGGAGTGGGGGCGGTGCCTGTTTCCAGAGGGACGGCGAGTGGGGGCTGGGACTGTTACCAGAGTGACGGGAGTGAGGGCGGGGTCTGTTTCCAGAGTGACGGGAGTGGGGGCGGGGTCTGTTTCCAGCGTGACGGGAGTGTGGGCGGGGTCTGTTTCCAGAGTGACGGGAGTGGGGGCGGGGTATGTTTCCAAACTGACGGGAGTGGTGGCGGCGTCTGTTTCCAGGGTGACGGGAGTGGGGGCGGGGTCTGTTTCCAGGGTGACGGGAGTGGGGGCGGGGTCTGTTTCCAGGGTCACGGGAGTGGTGGCGGGGTCAGTATCCAGGGTGACGGGGGTGGGGGTGGGGTCTGTTTCCAGGGTGACGGGAGTGGGGGCGGGGTCTGTTTCCAAGGTGACGGCAGTACGGGCGGGGTCTGTTTCCAAAATGAGGGGAGTTGGGGCGGGGTCTGTTTCCAGAGTGAAGGGAGTAGGGGTGGGGTCTGTTTCCAGAGTGCCAGGAGTGGGGGCGTAGTTCTGATTCCAGAGTGACGGGTGGGGGGCGGGGTCTGTTTCCAAGTTGATGTAGTGGGGGCGGGGTCTGTTTCCAAGGTGAAGGCAGTAGGGGCGGGGTCTGTTCTAAGGGGAGGGAGTGGGGGCGGGGTCTGTTTCCAGAGTGACGGGAGTAGGGGCGGGGTCTGTTTCCAGAGTGACGGGAGTTGGGGCGGTGTCTGTTTCCATACTGACGGGTGTGAGGGCGGGGTCTGTTTCCAGAGTGACGGGAGTGGGGGCGGGGTATGTTTCCAGACTGACGGGAGTGGTGGCAGGGTCTGTTTCCAGGATCACGGGAGTGGGGGCGGGTCTGTTTCCAGGGTGACGTGAGTGGGGGCGGGGTCTGTTACCAAGGTGACGGGAGTGGGGGCGGGGTCTGTTTCCAAGGTGTCGGCAGTAGGGGCAGGGTCTGTTTCCAAGGTGAGGGGAGTTGGGGCGGGGTCTGTTTCCAAGGTGAGGGAGTGGGGGCGGGGTCTGTTTCCAGAGTGACAGGAGTGGGGCGGGGTCTGTTTCCAGATTAACGGGAGTGGGGCCGGGGTCTGTTTCCAGAGGAACGGGGGTGGGGGAGGGGTCTGTTTCCAGAGTGACGGGAGTGGGGGCGGGGCCTGTTTCCAGAGTGACGTGTGTGGGGGCGGGGTCTGTTACCAATGTGACGGGTGTGGGGGGCGCGGTCTGTTTCCAGAGTGACGGGAATGGGGCGGGATCTGTTTCCAGAGGAACGGGAGTGGGGGCGGAGTCTGTTTCCAGAGTGACGGGAGTGGGGGCGGTGTCTGTTTCCAGAGTGACGGTGTGGGGGCGGGGTCTGTTTCCAAGGTGACGGATGTGGGGGGCGGGGTTTGTTTCCAAGGTGACGGGAGTTGGGGCGAGTTTTGTTTCCAATGTGACGGGAGTGGGGGCATGGTCTGTTTCCAGGGTGACGGCAGTGGGGGTGACGTCTGTTTCCAGAGTGACAGGAGTGGGGGCGGTTTCTGTTTCCAAGGTGACGGGAGTGGGGGCGGGGTTTGTTACCAGGGTGACTGGAGTGGGGGTGGGGTCTGTTTCCAGAGTGACGGGAGTGGGGTACGGGTTCTGTTTCCAGGGTGACGGGCGTTAGGGCGGGGTCTGTTTCCAGGGTGACGGGAGTGGGGGTGGAGTCTGTTTCCAGTGTGACGAGGTGGGGGCGGGATCTGCTTCCAGGGTGACGGAAGTGGGAGCGGGGTCTGTTTCTAGATTGGCGGGAGTGGGGGCAGGGTCTGTTTCCAAGGTGACGGCGAGTGGGGGCCGTGTCTGTTTCCAGGTTGACGGGAGTGGGGGCGGTGCCTGTTTCCAGAGGGACGGCGAGTGGGGGCTGGGTCTGTTACCAGAGTGACGGGAGTGAGGGCGGGGTCTGTTTCCAGAGTGACAAAAGTGTGGGCGGGGTCTGTTTCCAGAGTGACGGGAGTGGGGGCGGGGTATGTTTCCAAACTGACGGGAGTGGTGGCGGGGTCTGTTTCCAGGGTGTCGGGAGTGGGGGCGGGGTCTGTTTCCAGGGTGACGGGAGTGGGGGCGGGGTCTGTTTCCAGGGTCACGGGAGTGGTGGTGGGGTCAGTATCCAGGGTGACGGGGGTGGGGGTGGGGTCTGTTTCCAGGGTGACGGGAGTGGGGGCGGGGTCTGTTTCCAAGGTGACGGCAGTACGGGCGGGGTCTGTTTCCAAGGTGAGGGGAGTTGGGGCGGGGTCTGTTTCCAGAGTGAAGGGAGTAGGGGCGGGGTCTGTTTCCAGAGTGCCTGGAGTGGGGGCGTAGTTCTGATTCCAGAGTGACGGGTGGGGGGCGGGGTCTGTTTCCAAGGTGATGTAGTGGGGGCGGGTTCTGTTTCCAAGGTGATGGCAGTAGGGGCGGGGTCTGTTTCTAAGGTGAGGGGAGTGGGGGCGGGGTCTGTTTCCAGAGTGACGGGAGTAAGGGCGGGGTCTGTTTCCAGAGTGATAGGAGTAGGGGCGGTGTCTGTTTCCAGGTTGATGGGAGTGGGGGCGCTGTCTGTTTCCAGAGTGACAGGAGTGGGGGCGGCGTCTGTTTCCAGGGTGACGGGAGTGGGGGCGGGGTCTGTTTCCAGTGTGATGGGAGAGGTGGCGGTGTCTGTTTCCTGGGTGACGGGCGTTGGGGCGGGGTCTGTTTCCAGGGTGACGGGAGTGGGGGAGGTGTCTGTTTCTAGATTGGAGGGAGTGGGGGCGGGGTCTGTTTCCAGGGAGACGTGAGCGAGGGCGGGGTCTTTTTCCAAGATGATGGCGAGTTGGGGCAGTGTCTGTTTCCATACTGACGGGCGTGAGGGCGGGGTCTATTTCCAGAGTGACGGGAGTGGTGGCGGGGTCAGTTTCCAGAGTGACGGGAGTGTGGGCGGGGTCTGTTTCCAGAGTGACGGGAGTGGGGGCGGGGTATGTTTCCAGACTGACGGGAGTGGTGGCAGGGTCTGTTTCCAGGGTCACGGGAGTGGGGGCGGGTCTGTTTCCAGGGTGACGGGGGTGGGGGCGGGGTCTGTTACTAAGGTGACGGGAGTGGGGGCGGGGTCTGTTTCCAAGGTGTCGGTAGTAGGGGCAGGGTCTGTTTCCAAGGTGAGGGGAGTTGGTGCGGGGTCTGTTTCCAGAGTGACGGGAGTAGGGGTGGGGTCTGTTTCCAGAGTGACAGGAGTGGGGGCGGGGCTCTGTTTCCAGAGTGGCGGGTGGGGGGGCGGGGTCTGTTTCCAAGGTGATGGTAGTGGGGGCTGGGTCTGTTTCCAAGGTGACGGCAGTAGGGGCGGGGTCTGTTTCAAGGTGAGGGAGTGGGGGCGGTGTCTGTTCCAGAGTGACGGGAGTAGGGGCGGGGTCTGTTCCAGAGTGACAGGAGTGGGGCCGTGGTCTGTTTCCAGGTTGATGTGAGTGGGGGCAGTGTCTGTTTCCAGAGTGACAGGAGTGGGGGGCGGCGACTGTTTCCAGGGTGACGGGAGTGGGAGCGGGGTCTGTTTCCAGTGTGACGGGAGTGGGGGCGGGGTCTGTTTCCAGTGTGACGGGAGTAGGGGCTGGGTCTGTTTCCAGAGTGACAGGAGTGGGGGCGGGGTCTGTTTCCAGGGGGACGGGCGTTGGGGCGGGGTCTGTTTGCAGGGGGACGAGAGTGGGGGCGGAGACTGTTTCCAGTGTGACGAGGTGGGGGCGGGGTCTGTTTCCAGGCTGACGGGAGTGGGGGCGGGGTCTGTTTCTAGATTGGCGGGAGTGGGGGCGGGCTCTGTTTCCAGGGAGACTGGAGCGAGGGCGGTGTCTGTTTCCAAGGTGATGGCGAGTGGGGGCGGTGTCTGTTTCCTGGGTGACGGGAGTGGGGGCGGTGCCTGTTTCCAGAGGGACGGCGAATGGGGGCGGTGTCCGTTTCCAGAGTGACGGGAGAGTGGGCGGGGTCTGTTTCCAGACTGACGGGAGTGGTGGCGGGGTCTGTTTCCAGGGTGACAGGAGTGGGGTCGGGTCTGTTTCCAGGGTGACGGGAGTGGGGGAGGGTTCTGTATCCAGGGTCATGGGAGTGGTGGCGGGGTCTGTATCCAAGGTGACGGGTGTGGGGGCGGGGTCTGTTACCAAGGTGACGGGAGTGAGGGCGGGGTCTGTTTCCAAGGTGACGGCAGTAGGGGCGGGGTCTGTTTCCAAGGTGAGGGGAGTTGGGGCGGGGTCTGTTTCCAGAGTGACGGGAGGAGGCGTGGGGTCTGTTTCCAGAGTGACAGGAGTGGGGGCGGGGTTCTGTTTCCAGAGTGACGGGAGGGGGGCGAGGTCTGTTTCCAAGGTGATGGCAGTGGGGGCGGGGTCTGTTTCCAAGGTGATGGCAGTAGGGGCGGGGTCTGTTTCTTAAGTGAGAGGAGTGGGGGCGGGGTCTGTTTCCAGATTGACGGGAGTAGGGGCGGGGTCTGTTTCCAGAGTGACAGGAATTGGGGCGGGGTCTGTTTCCAGGTTGACGGGAGTGGGGGCGGTGTCTGTTTCCAGAGTGACAGGAGTGGAGGCGGGGTCTGTTTCCAAGGTGACGGGAGTGGGGGCGCGGTCTGTTTCCAGTGTGACGGGAGTGGCGGCGGCGTCTGTTTCCAGAGGAACGGGAGTGGGGGCGGGGTCTGTTTCCAGAGTGACGGGAGTGGGGGCGGGGTCTGTTAACAAGGTGACGGGAGTGGGGGCGGGATCTGTTTCCAGAGGAACGGGAGTTGGGGCGGTGTCTGTTTCCAGAGTGACGGGAGTGGGGGCGGGGTTTGTTACCAGGGTGACGGGAGTGGGGGCGGGGTCTGTTTCCAGAGTGACGGGAGTGCGGGCGGGTTCTCTTTCCAGGGTGACGGGAGTGGGGGCGGGGTCTGTTACCAAGGTGACGGGAGTGGGGGTGGGGTCTGTTTCCAAGGTGACGGCAGTAGGGGTGGGGTCTGTTTCCAAGGTGAGGGGAGTTGGGGCGGGGTCTGTTTCCAGAGTGACGGGAGTAGGGGTGGGGTCTGTTTCCAGAGTGACAGGAATTGGGGCGGGGTCTGTTTCCAGGTTGACGGGAGTGGGGGCGGTGTCTGTTTCCAGAGTGACAGGATGTGGGGCGGGGTCCGTTTCCAGGGTGACAGGAGTAGGGGCGGGGTCTGTTGCCAGTGTGACGGGAGTGGGGGCGGGGTCTGTTCCCAGAGTGACGCGTGTGGTGGTGGGGTCTGTTAACAAGGTGACGGGAGTGGGGGCGGGATCTGTTTCCAGAGTGACGGGAGTAGGGGCGGGGTCTGTTTCCAGAGTGACAGGAGTAGGGGCGGGGTCTGTTTCCAGAGTGACGGGAGTGGGGGCGGGGTCTGTTTCCAGAGTGACGGGAGTAGGGGCGGGGTCTGTTTCCAGAGTGACAGGAGTAGGGGCGGTGTCTGTTTCCAGGTTGATGGGAGTGGGGGCGCCGTCTGTTTCCAGAGTGACAGGAGTGGGGGCGGCGTCTGTTTCCAGGGTGACGGGAGTGGGGGCGGGGTCTGTTTCCAGTGTGATGGGAGAGGTGGCGGGGTCTGTTTCCTGGGTGACGGGCGTTGGGGCGGGGTCTGTTTCCAGGGTGACGGAAGTGGGGGAGGTGTCTGTTTCTAGATTGGCGGGAGTGGGGGCGTGGTCTGTTTCCAGGGAGAC
The DNA here is from genome assembly GCF_036365525.1 of Heterodontus francisci. Classification (NCBI taxonomy): domain Eukaryota; kingdom Metazoa; phylum Chordata; class Chondrichthyes; order Heterodontiformes; family Heterodontidae; genus Heterodontus; species Heterodontus francisci. The sequence continues at coordinate 1,550,174 of NC_090409.1, read as the reverse complement.
GTGAGCGAGGGCGGGGTCTTTTTCCAAGATGACGGCGAGTTGGGGCGGTGTCTGTTTCCAAATTGACGGGTGTGAGGGCGGGGTCTATTTCCAGAGTGACGGGAGTGGGGGCGGGGTCAGTTTCCAGAGTGACGGGAGTGTGGGCGGGGTCTGTTTCCAGAGTGACGGGAGTGGGGACGGGGTATGTTTCCAGACTGACGGGAGTGTTGGCAGGGTCTGTTTCCAGGGTCACGGGAGTGGGGGCGGGTCTGTTTCCAGGGTGACGGGAGTGGGGGCCGGGTCTGTTACTATGGTGACGGGAGTGGGGGCGGGGTCTGTTTCCAAGGTGTCGGTAGTAGGGGCAGGGTCTGTTTCCAAGGTGAGGGGAGTTGGGGCGGGGTCTGTTTCCAGAGTGACGGGAGTATGGGTGGGGTCTGTTTCCAGAGTGATAGGATTGGGGGCGGGGCTCTGTTTCCAGAGTGGCGGGTGGGGGGGCGGGGTCTGTTTCCAAGGTGATGGTAGTGGGGGCTGGGTCTGTTTCCAAGGTGACGGCAGTAGGGGCGGGGTCTTTTTCTAAGGTGAGGGAGTGGGTGCGGTGTCTGTTTCCAGAGTGACGGGAGTAGGGGCGGGGTCTGTTCCAGAGTGACAGGAGTGGGGCCGTGGTCTGTTTCCAGGTTGATGTGAGTGGGGGCAGTGTCTGTTCCCAGAGTGACAGGAGTGGGGGCTGCGACTGTTTCCAGGGTGACGGGAGTGGGAGCGGGGTCTGTTTCCAGTGTGACGGGAGTGGGGGCGGGGTCTGTTTCCAGTGTGACGGGAGTAGGGGCGGGGTCTGTTTCCAGAGTGACAGGAGTGGGGGCGGGGTCTGTTTCCAGGGGGACGGGCGTTGGAGCGGGGTCTGTTTGCAGGGGGTCGAGAGTGGGGGCGGAGTCTGTTTCCAGTGTGACGAGGTGGGGGCGGGGTCTGTTTCCAGGCTGACGGGAGTGGGGGCGGGGTCTGTTTCCAGATTGACGGGAGTAGGGGCGGGGTCTGTTTCCAGAGTGACAGGAGTGGGGGCGGGGTCTGTTTCCAGGGGGACGGGCGTTGGAGCGGGGTCTGTTTGCAGGGGGTCGAGAGTGGGGGCGGAGTCTGTTTCCAGTGTGACGAGGTGGGGGCGGGGTCTGTTTCCAGGCTGACGGGAGTGGGGGCGGGGTCTGTTTCCAGATTGACGGGAGTAGGGGCGGGGTCTGTTTCCAGAGTGACAGGAATTGGGGCGGGGTCTGTTTCCAGGTTGACGGGAGTGGGGGCGGTGTCTGTTTCCAGAGTGACAGGAGTGGGGGCGGGGTCTGTTTCCAAGGTGACGGGAGTGGGGGCGCGGTCTGTTTCCAGTGTGACGGGTGTGGAGCGGCGTCTGTTTCCAGAGGAACGGGAGTGGGGGCGGGTTCTGTTTCCAGAATGACGGGAGTGGGGGCGGGGTCTGTTAACAAGGTGACGGGAGTGGGGGCGGGATCTGTTTCCAGAGGAACGGGAGTTGGGGCGGTGTCTGTTTCCAGAGTGACGGAGTGGGGGCTGTGTTTGTTACCAGGGTGACGGGAGTGGGGGCGGGGTCTGTTTCCAGAGTGACGGGAGTGCGGGCGGGTTCTCTTTCCAGGGTGACGGGAGTGGGGGCAGGGTCTGTTACCAAGGTGACGGGAGTGGGGGCTGGGTCTGTTTCCAAGGTGACGGCAGTAGGGGTGGGGTCTGATTCCAAGGTGAGGGGAGTTGGGGCGGGGTCTGTTTCCAGAGTGACGGGAGTAGGGGTGGGGTCTGTTTCCAGAGTGACAGGAATTGGGGCGGGGTCTGTTTCCAGGTTGACGGGAGTGGGGGCGGTGTCTGTTTCCAGAGTGACAGGATGTGGGGCGGGGTCCGTTTCCAGGGTGACGGGAGTAGGGGCGGGGTCTGTTGCCAGTGTGACGGTAGTGGGGGCGGGGTCTGTTCCCAGAGTGACGGGTGTGGTGGTGGGGTCTGTTAACAAGGTGACGGGAGTGGGGGCGGGATCTGTTTCCAGAGGAACGGGAGTTGGGGCGGTGTCTGTTTCCAGAGTGACGGGAGTGGGGGCGGGGTTTGTTACCAGGGTGACGGGAGTGGGGGCGGGGTCTGTTTCCAGAGTGACGGGAGGAGGCGTGGGGTCTGTTTCCAGAGTGACAGGAGTGGGGGCGGGGTTCTGTTTCCAGAGTGACGGGAGGGGGGCGGGGTCTGTTTCCAAGGTGATGGCAGTGGGGGCGGGGACTGTTTCCAGAGTGACGGGAGGAGGCGTGGGGTCTGTTTCCAGAGTGACAGGAGTGGGGGCGGGGTTCTGTTTCCAGAGTGACGGGAGGGGGGCGGGGTCTGTTTCCAGAGTGACGGGAGGAGGCGTGGGGTCTGTTTCCAGAGTGACAGGAGTGGGGGCGGGGTTCTGTTTCCAGAGTGACGGGAGGGGGGCGGGGTCTGTTTCCAGAGTGACGGGAGGAGGCGTGGGGTCTGTTTCCAGAGTGACAGGAGTGGGGGCGGGGTTCTGTTTCCAGAGTGACGGGAGGGGGGCGGGGTCTGTTTCCAAGGTGATGGCAGTGGGGGCGGGGACTGTTTCCAAGGTGACGGCAGTAGGGGCGGGGTCTGTTTCTTAGGTGAGGGGAGTGGGGGCGGGGTCTGTTTCCAGATTGACGGGAGTAGGGCCGGGGTCTGTTTCCAGAGTGACAGGAATTGGGGCGGGGTCTGTTTCCAGGTTGACGGGAGTGGGGGCGGTGTCAGTTTCCAGAGTGACAGGAGTGGGGGCGGGGACTGTTTCCAAGGTGACGGGAGTGGGGGCGCAATCTGTTTCCAGTGTGACGGGAGTAGGGGCGGGGTCTGTTTCCAGAGTGACGGGAGTGGGGGCGGGGTCTGTTAACAAGGTGACGGGAGTGGGGGCGGGATCTGTTTCCAGAGGAACGGGAGTTGGGGCGGTGTCTGTTTCCAGAGTGACGGGAGTGGGGGCGGGGTTTGTTACCAGGGTGACGGGAGTGGGGGCGGGGTCTGTTTCCAGAGTGACGGGAGTGCGGGCGGGTTCTCTTTCCAGGGTGACGGGAGTGGGGGCGGGGTCTGTTACCAAGGTGACGGGAGTGGGGGCGGGGTCTGTTTCCAAGGTGACGGCAGTAGGGGTGGGGTCTGTTTCCAAGGTGAGGGGAGTTGGGGCGGGGTCTGTTTCCAGAGTGACGGGAGTAGGGGTGGGGTCTGTTTCCAGAGTGACAGGAATTGGGGCGGGGTCTGTTTCCAGGTTGACGGGAGTGGGGGCGGTGTCTGTTTCCAGAGTGACAGGATGTGGGGCGGGGTCCGTTTCCAGGGTGACGGGAGTAGGGGCGGGGTCTGTTGCCAGTGTGACGGGAGTGGGGGCGGGGTCTGTTCCCAGAGTGACGGGTGTGGTGGTGGGGTCTGTTAACAAGGTGACGGGAGTGGGGGCGGGATCTGTTTCCAGAGTGACGGGAGTGGGGGCGGGGTTTGTTACCAGGTTGACGGGAATGGGGGCGGGGTCTGTTTCCAGAGTGACGAGAGTGCGGGCGGGTTCTCTTTCCAGGGTGACGGGAGTGGGGGCGGGGTCTGTTACCAAGGTGACGGGAGTGGGGGCGGGGTCTGTTTCCAAGGTGACGGCAGTAGGGGTGGGGTCTGTTTCCAAGGTGAGGGGAGTTGGGGCGGGGTCTGTTTCCATAGTGATGGGAGTAGGGGTGGGGTCTGTTTCCAGAGTGACAGGAATTGGGGCGGGGTCTGTTTCCAGGTTGACGGGAGTGGGGGCGGTGTCTGTTTCCAGAGTGACAGGATGTGGGGCGGGGTCCGTTTCCAGGGTGACGGGAGTAGAGGCGGGGTCTGTTGCCAGTGTGACGGGAGTGGGGGCGGGGTCTGTTCCCAGAGTGACGGGTGTGGTGGTGGGGTCTGTTACCAAGGTGACGGGATTGGGGGCGGGATCTGTTTCCAGAGGAACGGGAGTTGGGGCGGTGTCTGTTTCCGGAGTGACGTGAGTGCGGGCATGGTCTGTTACCAAGGTGACGGGTGTGGGGGCGGGGATTGTTACCAGGGTGACGGAAGTGGGGGCCGTGGTCTGTTTCCAGGTTGCTGTGAGTGGGGGCAGTGTCTGTTTCCAGAGTGACAGGAGTGGGGGCGGCGACTGTTTCCAGGGTGACGGGAGTGGGAGCGGGGTCTGTTTCCAGTGTGACGGGAGTGGGGGCGGGGTCTGTTTCCAGTGTGACGGGAGTAGGGGCGGGGTCTGTTTCCAGAGTGACAGGAGTGGGGGCGGGGTCTGTTTCCAGGGGGACGGGCGTTGGGGCGGGGTCTGTTTGCAGGGGGACGAGAGTGGGGGCGGAGTCTGTTTCCAGTGTGACGAGGTGGGGGCGGGGTCTGTTTCTAGATTGGCGGGAGTGGGGGCGGGCTCTGTTTCCAGGGAGACGGGAGCGAGGGCGGGGTCTGTTTCCAAGGTGACGGCGAGTGGGGGCGGTGTCTGTTTCCTGGGTGACGGGAGTGGGGGCGGTGCCTGTTTCCAGAGGGACGGCGAGTGGGGGCGGTGTCCGTTTCCAGAGTGACGGGAGAGTGGGCGGGGTCTGGTTCCAGACTGACGGGAGTGGTGGCGGGGTCTGTTTCCAGGGTGACGGGAGTGGGGTCGGGTCTGTTTCCAGGGTGAAAGGAGTGGGGGAGGGTTCTGTTTCCAGGGTCATGGGAGTGGTGGCGGGGTCTGTATCCAAGGTGACGGGAGTGGGGGTGGTGTCTGTTTCCAGGGTGACGGGAGTGGGGGCGGGGTCTGTTACCAAGGTGACGGGAGTGAGGGCGGGGTCTGTTTCCAAGGTGACGGCAGTAGGGGCGGGGTCTGTTTCCAAGGTGAGGGGAGTTGGGGCGGGGTCTGTTTCCAGAGTGACGGGAGGGGGGGGCGTGGGGTCTGTTTCCAGAGTGACAGGAGTGGGGGCGGGGTTCTGTTTCCAGAGTGACGGGAGGGGGGCGGGGTCTGTTTCCAAGGTGATGGCAGTGGGGGCGGGGTCTGTTTCCAAGGTGACGGCAGTAGGGGCGGCGTCTGTTTCTTAGGTGAGGGGAGTGGGGGCGTGGTCTGTTTCCAGATTGACGGGAGTAGGGGCGGGGTCTGTTTCCAGAGCGACAGGAATTGGGGCGGGGTCTGTTTCCAGGTTGACGGGAGTGAGGGCGGTGTCTGTTTCCAGAGTGACAGGAGTGGGGGCGGGGTCGGTTTCCAAGTTGACGGGAGTGGGGGCGGTGTCTGTTTCCAGAGTGACAGGATGTGGGGCGGGGTCCGTTTCCAGGGTGACGGGAGTGGGGGCGGGATCTGTTTCCAGAGGAATGGGAGTGGGGGCGGTGTCTGTTTCCGGAGTGACGGGAGTGCGGGCATGGTCTGTTACCAAGGTGATGGGTGTGGGGGCGGGGATTGTTACCAGGGTGACGGAAGTGGGGGCGGTGTCTGTTTCCAGAGTGACGGGAGTGGGGGCGGGTTCTCTTTCCAGGGTGACGGGAGTGGGGGCGGGGTCTGTTTCCAGTGTGACGGGAGTGGGGGCGGGGCCTGCTTCAAGTGTGACGGGAGTGGTGGCGGAGTCTGTTCCCAAGGTGATGGCAGTGGGGGCGGGGTCTGTTTCCAAGGTGACGGCAGTAGGGGCGGGGTCTGTTTCTTAGGTGAGGGGAGTGGGGGCGGGGTCTGTTTCCAAGTTGACGGGAGTGGGGTCGGTGTCTGTTTCCAGAGTGACAGGATGTGGGGCGGGGTCCGTTTCCAGGGTGACGGGAGTAGGGGCGGGGTCTGTTGCCAGTGTGACGGGAGTGGGGGCGGGGTCTGTTCCCAGAGTGACGGGTGTGGTGGTGGGGTCTGTTACCAAGGTGACGGGAGTGGGGGCGGGATCTGTTTCCAGAGGAACGGGAGTGGGGGCGGTGTCTGTTTCCGGAGTGACGGGAGTGCGGGCATGGTCTGTTACCAAGGTGATGGGTGTGGGGGCGGGGATTGTTACCAGGGTGACGGAAGTGGGGGCGGTGTCTGTTTCCAGAGTGACGGGAGTGGGGGCGGGTTCTCTTTCCAGGGTGACGGGAGTGGGGGCGGGGTCTGTTTCCAGTGTGACGGGAGTGGGGGCGGGGCCTGCTTCCAGTGTGACGGGAGTGGTGGCGGAGTCTGTTCCCAAGGTGATGGCAGTGGGGGCGGGGTCTGTTTCCAAGGTGACGGCAGTAGGGGCGGGGTCTGTTTCTTAGGTGAGGGGAGTGGGGGCGGGGTCTGTTTCCAAGTTGACGGGAGTGGGGTCGGTGTCTGTTTCCAGAGTGACAGGATGTGGGGCGGGGTCCGTTTCCAGGGTGACGGGAGTAGGGGCGGGGTCTGTTGCCAGTGTGACGGGAGTGGGGGCGGGGTCTGTTCCCAGAGTGACGGGTGTGGTGGTGGGGTCTGTTACCAAGGTGACGGGAGTGGGGGCGGGATCTGTTTCCAGAGGAACGGGAGTGGGGGCGGTGTCTGTTTCCGGAGTGACGGGAGTGCGGGCATGGTCTGTTACCAAGGTGATGGGTGTGGGGGCGGGGATTGTTACCAGGGTGACGGAAGTGGGGGCGGTGTCTGTTTCCAGAGTGACGGGAGTGGGGGCGGGTTCTCTTTCCAGGGTGACGGGAGTGGGGGCGGGGTCTGTTTCCAGTGTGACGGGAGTGGGGGCGGGGCCTGTTTCCAGTGTGACGGGAGTGGTGGCGGTGTCTGTTTCCAGGTTGACGGGAGTGGGGGCGGGGTCTGTTTCCAGGGTGACGTGAGTGGGGGCGGGCTCTGTTACCAAGGTGACGGGAGTGGGGGCGGGGTCTGTTTCCAAGATGACGGCGAGTTGGGGCGGTGTCTGTTTCCATACTGACGGGTGTGAGGGCGGGGTCTATTTCCAGAGTGACGGGAGTGGGGGCGGGGTCAGTTTCCAGAGTGACGGGAGTGTGGGCGGGGTCTGTTTCCAGAGTGACGGGAGTGGGGGCGGGGTATGTTTCCAGACTGACGGGAGTGGTGGCAGGGTCTGTTTCCAGGGTCACGGGAGTGGGGGCGGGACTGTTTCCAGGGTGACGGGAGTGGGGCGGGGTCTGTTACTAAGGTGACGGGAGTGGGGGCGGGGTCTATTTCCAAGGTGTCGGTAGTAGGAGCAGGGTCTGTTTCCAAGGTGAGGGGAGTTGGGGCGGGGTCTGTTCCCAGAGTGACGGGTGTGGTGGTGGGGTCTGTTAACAAGGTGACGGGAGTGGGGGCGGGATCTGTTTCCAGAGGATCGGCAGTAGGGGCGGGGTCTGTTTCCAAGGTGAGGGGAGTTGGGGCGGGGTCTGTTTCCAGAGTGACGGGAGGGGGGGGCGTGGGGTCTGTTTCCAGAGTGACAGGAGTGGGGGCGGGTTTCTGTTTCCAGAGTGACGGGAGGGGGGCGGGGTCTGTTTCCAAGGTGATGGCAGTGGGGGCGGGGTCTGTTTCCAAGGTGACAGCAGTAGGGGCGGGGTCTGTTTCTTAGGTGAGGGGAGTGGGGGCGGGGTCTGTTTCCAGATTGACGGGAGTAGGGGCGGGGTCTGTTTCCAGAGTGACAGGAATTGGGGCGGGGTCTGTTTCCAGGTTGACGGGAGTGGGGGCGGTGTCTGTTTCCAGAGTGACAGGAGTGGGGGCGGGGTCTGTTTCCAAGTTGACGGGAGTGGGGGCGGTGTCTGTTTCCAGAGTGACAGGATGTGGGGCGGGGTCCGTTTCCAGGGTGACGGGAGTAGGGGCGGGGTCTGTTGCCAGTGTGACGGGAGTGGGGGCGGGGTCTGTTCCCAGAGTGACGGGTGTGGTGGTGGGGTCTGTTACCAAGGTGACGGGAGTGGGCGCGGGATCTGTTTCCAGAGGAATGGGAGTGGGGGCGGTGTCTGTTTCCGGAGTGACGGGAGTGCGGGCATGGTCTGTTACCAAGGTGATGGGTGTGGGGGCGGGGATTGTTACCAGGGTGACGGAAGTGGGGGCGGTGTCTGTTTCCAGAGTGACGGGAGTGGGGGCGGGTTCTCTTTCCAGGGTGACGGGAGTGGGGGCGGGGTCTGTTTCCAGTGTGACGGGAGTGGGGGCGGGGCCTGTTTCCAGTGTGACGGGAGTGGTGGCGGGGTCTGTTTCCAAGGTGATGGCAGTGGGGGCGGGGTCTGTTTCCAAGGTGACGGCAGTAGGGGCGGGGTCTGTTTCTTAGGTGAGGGGAGTGGGGGCGGGGTCTGTTTCCAAGTTGACGGGAGTGGGGGCGGTGTCTGTTTCCAGAGTGACAGGATGTGGGGCGGGGTCCGTTTCCAGGGTGACGGGAGTAGGGGCGGGGTCTGTTGCCAGTGTGACGCGAGTGGGGGCGGGGTCTGTTCCCAGAGTGACGGGTGTGGTGGTGGGGTCTGTTACCAAGGTGACGGGAGTGGGGGCGGGATCTGTTTCCAGAGGAACGGGAGTGGGGGCGGTGTCTGTTTCCGGAGTGACGGGAGTGCGGGCATGGTCTGTTACCAAGGTGATGGGTGTGGGGGCGGGGATTGTTACCAGGGTGACGGAAGTGGGGGCGGTGTCTGTTTCCAGAGTGACGGGAGTGGGGGCGGGTTCTCTTTCCAGGGTGACGGGAGTGGGGGCGGGGTCTGTTTCCAGTGTGACGGGAGTGGGGGCGGGGCCTGTTTCCAGTGTGACGGGAGTGGTGGCGGTGTCTGTTTCCAGGTTGACGGGAGTGGGGGCGGGGTCTGTTTCCAGGGTGACGTGAGTGGGGGCGGGGTCTGTTACCAAGGTGACGGGAGTGGGGGCGGGGTCTGTTTCCAAGATGACGGCGAGTTGGGGCGGTGTCTGTTTCCATACTGACGGGTGTGAGGGCGGGGTCTATTTCCAGAGTGACGGGAGTGGGGGCGGGGTCAGTTTCCAGAGTGACGGGAGTGTGGGCGGGGTCTGTTTCCAGAGTGACGGGAGTGGGGGCGGGGTATGTTTCCAGACTGACGGGAGTGGTGGCAGGGTCTGTTTCCAGGGTCACGGGAGTGGGGGCGGGTCTGTTTCCAGGGTGATGGGAGTGGGGGCGGGGTCTGTTACTAAGGTGACGGGAGTGGGGGCGGGGTCTGTTTCCAAGGTGTCGGTAGTAGGGGCAGGGTCTGTTTCCAAGGTGAGGGGAGTTGGGGCGGGGTCTGTTCCCAGAGTGACGGGTGTGGTGGTGGGGTCTGTTAACAAGGTGACGGGAGTGGGGGCGGGATCTGTTTCCAGAGGAACGGCAGTAGGGGCGGGGTCTGTTTCCAAGGTGAGGGGAGTTGGGGCGGGGTCTGTTTCCAGAGTGACGGGAGGGGGGGGCGTGGGGTCTGTTTCCAGAGTGACAGGAGTGGGGGCGGGGTTCTGTTTCCAGAATGACGGGAGGGGGGCGGGGTCTGTTTCCAAGGTGATGGCAGTGGGGGCGGGGTCTGTTTCCAAGGTGACGGCAGTAGGGGCGGGGTCTGTTTCTTAGGTGAGGGGAGTGGGGGCGGGGTCTGTTTCCAGATTGACGGGAGTAGGGGCGGGGTCTGTTTCCAGAGTGACAGGAATTGGGGCGGGGTCTGTTTCCAGGTTGACGGGAGTGGGGGCGGTGTCTGTTTCCAGAGTGACAGGAGTGGGGGCGGGGTCTGTTTCCAAGTTGACGGGAGTGGGGGCGGTGTCTGTTTCCAGAATGACAGGATGTGGGGCGGGGTCCGTTTCCAGGGTGACGGGAGTAGGGGCGGGGTCTGTTGCCAGTGTGACGGGAGTGGGGGCGGGGTCTGTTCCCAGAGTGACGGGTGTGGTGGTGGGGTCTGTTACCAAGGTGACGGGAGTGGGGGCGGGATCTGTTTCCAGAGGAACGGGAGTGGGGGCGGTGTCTGTTTCCGGAGTGACGGGAGTGCGGGCATGGTCTGTTACCAAGGTGATGGGTGTGGGGGCGGGGATTGTTACCAGGGTGACGGAAGTGGGGGCGGTGTCTGTTTCCAGAGTGACGGGAGTGGGGGCGGGTTCTCTTTCCAGGGTGACGGGAGTGGGGGCGGGGTCTGTTTCCAGTGTGACGGGAGTGGGGGCGGGGCCTGTTTCCAGTGTGACGGGAGTGGTGGCGGGGTCTGTTTCCAAGGTGATGGCAGTGGGGGCGGGGTCTGTTTCCAAGGTGACGGCAGTAGGGGCGGGGTCTGTTTCTTAGGTGAGGGGAGTGGGGGCGGGGTCTGTTTCCAAGTTGACGGGAGTGGGGGCGGTGTCTGTTTCCAGAGTGACAGGATGTGTGGCTGGGTCCGTTTCCAGGGTGACGGGAGTAGGGGCGGGGTCTGTTGCCAGTGTGACGGGAGTGGGGGCGGGGTCTGTTCCCAGAGTGACGGGTGTGGTGGTGGGGTCTGTTACCAAGGTGATGGGAGTGGGGGCGGGATCTGTTTCCAGAGGAACGGGAGTGGGGGCGGTGTCTGTTTCCGGAGTGACGGGAGTGCGGGCATGGTCTGTTACCAAGGTGATGGGTGTGGGGGCGGGGATTGTTACCAGGGTGACGGAAGTGGGGGCGGTGTCTGTTTCCAGAGTGACGGGAGTGGGGGCGGGTTCTCTTTCCAGGGTGACGGGAGTGGGGGCGGGGTCTGTTTCCAGTGTGACGGGAGTGGGGGCGGGGCCTGTTTCCAGTGTGACGGGAGTGGTGGCGTTGTCTGTTTCCAGGTTGACGGGAGTGGGGGCGGGGTCTGTTTCCAGGGTGACGTGAGTGGGGGCGGGGTCTGTTACCAAGGTGACGGGAGTGGGGGCGGGGTCTGTTTCCAAGATGACGGCGAGTTGGGGCGGTGTCTGTTTCCATACTGACGGGTGTGAGGGCGGGGGCTATTTCCAGTATGACGGGAGTGGGGGCGGGGTCAGCTTCCAGAGTGACGGGAGTGTGGGCGGGGTCTGTTTCCAGAGTGACGGGAGTGGGGGCGGGGTATGTTTCCAGACTGACGGGAGTGGTGGCAGGGTCTGTTTCCAGGGTCACGGGAGTGGGGGCGGGTCTGTTTCCAGGGTGACGGGAGTGGGGGCGGGGTCTGTTACTAAGGTGACGGGAGTGGGGGCGGGGTCTGTTTCCAAGGTGTCGGTAGTAGGGGCAGGGTCTGTTTCCAAGGTGAGGGGAGTTGGGGCGGGGTCTGTTCCCAGAGTGACGGGTGTGGTGGTGGGGTCTGTTAACAAGGTGACGTGAGTGGGGGCGGGATCTGTTTCCAGAGGAACGGGAGTTGGGGCGGTGTCTGTTTCCAAAGTGACGGGAGTGTGGGCGAGGTTTGTTACCAGGGTGAAGGGAGTGGGGCGGGGTCTGTTTCCAGAGTGACGGGAGGAGGCGTGGGGTCTGTTTCCAGAGTGACAGGAGTGGGGGCGGGGTTCTGTTTCCAGAGTGACGGGAGGGGGGCGGGGTCTGTTTCCAAGGTGATGGCAGTGGGGGCGGGGTCTGTTTCCAAGGTGACGGCAGTAGGGGCGGGGTCTGTTTCTTAGGTGAGGGGAGTGGGGGCGGGGTCTGTTTCCAGATTGACGGGAGTAGGGGCGGGGTCTGTTTCCAGAGTGACAGGAATTGGGGCGGGGTCTGTTTCCAGGTTGACGGGAGTGGGGACGGTGTCTGTTTCCAGAGTGACAGGAGTGGGGGCGGGGTCTGTTTCCAAGGTGACGGGAGTGGGGGCGCGGTCTGTTTCCAGTGTGACGGGAGTGCGGGCGGGTTCTCTTTCCAGGGTGACGGGAGTGGGGGCGGGGTCTGTTTCCAAGGTGACGGGAGTGGGGGCGGGGTCTGTTTCCAAGGTGAAGGCAGTAGGGGTGGGGTCTGTTTCCAAGGTGAGAGGAGTTGGGGCGGGGTCTGTTTCCAGAGTGACGGGAGTAGGGGTGGGGTCTGTTTCCAGAGTGACAGGAATTGGGGCGGGGTCTGTTTCCAGGTTGACGGGAGTGGGGGCGGTGTCTGTTTCCAGAGTGACAGGATGTGGGGCGGGGTCCGTTTCCAGGGTGACGGGAGTAGGGGCGGGGTCTGTTGCCAGTGTGACGGGAGTGGGGGCGGGGTCTGTTCCCAGAGTGACGGGTGTGGTGGTGGGGTCTGTTAACAAGGTGACGGGAGTGGGGGCGGGATCTGTTTCCAGAGGAACGGGAGTTGGGGCGGTGTCTGTTTCCAGAGTGACGGGAGTGGGGGCGGGGTTTGTTACCAGGTTGACGGGAGTGGGGGCGGGGTCTGTTTCCAGAGTGACGGGAGTGCGGGCGGGTTCTCTTTCCAGGGTGACGGGAGTGGGGGCGGGGTCTGTTACCAAGGTGACGGGAGTGAGGGCGGGGTCTGTTTCCAAGGTGACGGCAGTAGGGGTGGGGTCTGTTTCCAAGGTGAGGGGAGTTGGGGCGGTGTCTGTTTCCATAGTGATGGGAGTAGGGGTGGGGTCTGTTTCCAGAGTGACAGGAATTGGGGCGGGGTCTGTTTCCAGGTTGACGGGAGTGGGGGCGGTGTCTGTTTCCAGAGTGACAGGATGTGGGGCGGGGTCCGTTTCCAGGGTGACGGGAGTAGGGGCGGGGTCTGTTGCCAGTGTGACGGGAGTGGGGGCGGGGTCTGTTCCCAGAGTGACGGGTGTGGTGGTGGGGTCTGTTACCAAGGTGACGGGAGTGGGGGCGGGATCTGTTTCCAGAGGAACGGGAGTGGGGGCGGTGTCTGTTTCCGGAGTGACGGGAGTGCGGGCATGGTCTGTTACCAAGGTGACGGGTGTGGGGGCGGGGATTGTTACCAGGGTGACGGAAGTGGGGGCGGTGTCTGTTTCCAGAGTGACGGGAGTGGGGGCGGGTTCTCTTTCCAGGGTGACGGGAGTGGGGGCGGGGTCTGTTTCCAGTGTGACGGGAGTGGGGGCGGGGCCTGTTTCCAGTGTGACGGGAGTGGTGGCGGTGTCTGTTTCCAGGTTGACGGGAGTGGGGGCGGGGTCTGTTTCCAGGGTGACGTGAGTGGGGGGGGGTCTGTTACCAAGGTGACGGGAGTGGGGGCGGGGTCTGTTTCCAAGATGACGGCGAGTTGGGGCGGTGTCTGTTTCCATACTGACGGGTGTGAGGGCGGGGTCTATTTCCAGAGTGACGGGAGTGGGGGCGGGGTCAGTTTCCAGAGTGACGGGAGTGTGGGCGGGGTCTGTTTCCAGAGTGACGGGAGTGGGGACGGGGTATGTTTCCAGACTGACGGGAGTGGTGGCAGGGTCTGTTTCCAGGGTCACGGGAGTGGGGGCGGGTCTGTTTCCAGGGTGACGGGAGTGGGGGCGGGGTCTGTTACTAAGGTGACGGGAGTGGGGGCGGGGTCTGTTTCCAAGGTGTCGGTAGTAGGGGCAGGGTCTGTTTCCAAGGTGAGGGGAGTTGGGGCGGGGTCTGTTTCCAGAGTGACGGGAGTAGGGGTGGGATCTGTTTCCAGAGTGACAGGAGTGGGGGCGGGGCTCTGTTTCCAGAGTGGCGGGTGGGGGGCGGGGTCTGTTTCCAAGGTGATGGTAGTGGGGGCTGGGTCTGTTTCCAAGGTGACGGCAGTAGGGGCGGGGTCTGTTTCTAAGGTGAGGGAGTGGGGGCGGTGTCTGTTTCCAGAGTGACGGGAGTAGGGGCGGGGTCTGTTCCAGAGTGACAGGAGTGGGGCCGTGGTCTGTTTCCAGGTTGATGTGAGTGGGGGCAGTGTCTGTTTCCAGAGTGACAGGAGTGGGGGCGGCGACTGTTTCCAGGGTGACGGGAGTTGGAGCGGGGTCTGTTTCCAGTGTGACGGGAGTGGGGGCGGGGTCTGTTTCCAGTGTGACGGGAGTAGGGGCGGGGTCTGTTTCCAGAGTGACAGGAGTGGGGGCGGGGTCTGTTTCCAGGGGGACGGGCGTTGGGGCGGGGTCTGTTTGCAGGGGACGAGAGTGGGGGCGGAGTCTGATTCCAGTGTGACGAGGTGGGGGCGGGGTCTGTTTCCAGGCTGACGGGAGTGGGGGCGGGGTCTGTTTCTAGATTGGCGGGAGTGGGGGCGGGCTCTGTTTCCAGGGAGACGGGAGCGAGGGCGGGGTCTGTTTCCAAGGTGACGGCGAGTGGGGGCGGTGTCTGTTTCCTGGGTGACGGGAGTGGGGGCGGTGCCTGTTTCCAGAGGGACGGCGAGTGGTGGCGGTGTCCGTTTCCAGAGTGACGGGAGAGTGGGCGGGGTCTGTTTCCAGACTGACGGGAGTGGTGGCGGGGTCTGTTTCCAGGGTGACGGGAGTGGGGTCGGGTCTGTTTCCAGGGTGACGGGAGTGGGGGAGGGTTCTGTTTCCAGGGTCATGGGAGTGGTGGCGGGGTCTGTATCCAAGGTGACGGGAGTGGGGGTGGGGTCTGTTTCCAGGGTGACGGGAGTGGGGGCGGGGTCTGTTACCAAGGTGACGGGAGTGAGGGCGGGGTCTGTTTCCAAGGTGACGGCAGTAGGGGCGGGGTCTGTTTCCAAGGTGAGGGGAGTTGGGGCGGGGTCTGTTTCCAGAGTGACGGGAGGGGGAGGCGTGGGGTCTGTTTCCAGAGTGACAGGAGTGGGGGCGGGGTTCTGTTTCCAGAGTGACGGGAGGGGGGCGGGGTCTGTTTCCAAGGTGATGGCAGTGGGGACGGGGTCTGTTTCCAAGGTGACGGCAGTAGGGGCGGGGTCTGTTTCTTAGGTGAGGGGAGTGGGGGCGGGGTCTGTTTCCAGATTGACGGGAGTAGGGGCGGGGTCTGTTTCAAGAGTGACAGGAATTGGGGCGGGGTCTGTTTCGAGGTTGACGGGAGTGGGGGTGTTGTCTGTTTCCAGAGTGACAGGAGTGGGGGCGGGGTCTGTTTCCAAGTTGACGGGAGTGGGGGCGGTGTCTGTTTCCAGAGTGACAGGATGTGGGGCGGGGTCCGTTTCCAGGGTGACGGGAGTAGGGGCGGGGTCTGTTGCCAGTGTGACGGGAGTGGGGGCGGGGTCTGTTCCCAGAGTGACGGGTGAGGTGGTGGGGTCTGTTACCAAGGTGACGGGAGTGGGGGCGTGATCTGTTTCCAGAGGAACGGGAGTGGGGGCGGTGCCTGTTTCCGGAGTGACGGGAGTGCGGGCATGGTCTGTTACCAAGGTGATGGGTGTGGGGGCGGGGATTGTTACCAGGGTGACGGAAGTGGGGGCGGTGTCTGTTTCCAGAGTGACGGGAGTGGGGGCGGGTTCTCTTTCCAGGGTGACGGGTGTGGGGGCGGGGTCTGCTTCCAGTGTGACGGGAGTGGGGGCGGGGCCTGTTTCCAGTGTGACGGGAGTGGTGGCGGTGTCTGTTTCCAGTTTGACGGGAGTGGGGGCGGGGTCTGTTTCCAGGGTGACGTGAGTGGGGGCGGGGTCTGTTACCAAGGTGACGGGAGTGGGGGCGGGGTCTGTTTCCAAGATGACGGCGAGCTGGGGCGGTGTCTGTTTCCATACTGACGGGTGTGAGGGCGGGGTCTATTTCCAGAGTGACGGGAGTGGGGGCGGGGTCAGTTTCCAGAGTGACGGGAGTGTGGGCGGGGTCTGTTTCCAGAGTGACGGGAGTGGGGGCGGGGTATGTTTCCAGACTGACGGGAGTGGTGGCAGGGTCTGTTTCCAGGGTCACGGGAGTGGGGGCGGGTCTGTTTCCAGGGTGACGGGAGTGGGGGCGGGGTCTGTTACTAAGGTGACGGGAGTGGGGGCGGGGTCTGTTTCCAAGGTGTCGGTAGTAGGGGCAGGGTCTGTTTCCAAGGTGAGGGGAGTTGGGGCGGGGTCTGTATCCAGAGTGACGGGAGTAGGGGTGGGGTCTGTTTCCAGAGTGACAGGAGTGGGGGCGGGGCTCTGTTTCCAGAGTGGCGGGTGGGGGGCGGGGTCTGTTTCCAAGGTGATGGTAGTGGGGGCTGGGTCTGTTTCCAAGGTGACGGCAGTAGGGGCGGGGTCTGTTTCTAAGGTGATGGAGTGGGGGCGGGGTCTGTTTCCCGAGTGACGGGAGTAGGGGCGGGGTCTGTTCCAGAGTGACAGGAGTGGGGCCGTGGTCTGTTTCCAGGTTGATGTGAGTGGGGGCAGTGTCTGTTTCCAGAGTGACAGGAGTGGGGGCGGCGACTGTTTCCAGGGTGACGGGAGTGGGAGCGGGGTCTGTTTCCAGTGTGACGGGAGTGGGGGCGGGGTCTGTTTCCAGTGTGACGGGAGTAGGGGCGTGGTCTGTTTCCAGAGTGACAGGAGTGGGGGCGGGGTCTGTTTCCAGGGGGACGGGCGTTGGGGCGGGCTCTGTTTGCAGGGTGACGAGAGTGGGGGCGGAGTCTGTTTCCAGTGTGACGAGGTGGGGGCGGGGTCTG
Source organism: Heterodontus francisci (assembly GCF_036365525.1). Classification (NCBI taxonomy): domain Eukaryota; kingdom Metazoa; phylum Chordata; class Chondrichthyes; order Heterodontiformes; family Heterodontidae; genus Heterodontus; species Heterodontus francisci. The sequence continues at coordinate 1,534,051 of NC_090409.1, read as the reverse complement.
TTTCCAGGCTGACGGGAGTGGGGGCGGGGTCTGTTTCTAGATTGGCGGGAGTGGGGGCGGGCTCTGTTTCCAGGGAGACGGGAGCGAGGGCGGGGTCCGTTTCCAAGGTGACGGCGAGTGGGGGCGGTGTCTGTTTCCTGGGTGACGGGAGTGGGGGCGGTGCCTGTTTCCAGAGGGACGGCGAGTGGGGGCGGTGTCAGTTTCCAGAGTGACGGGAGAGTGGGCGGGGTCTGTTTCCAGACTGACGGGAGTGGTGGCGGGGTCTGTTTCCAGGGTGACGGGAGTGGGGTCGGGTCTGTTTCCAGGGTGACGGGAGTGGGGGAGGGTTCTGTTTCCAGGGTCATGGGAGTGGTGGCGGGGTCTGTATCCAAGGTGACGGGAGTGGGGGTGGGGTCTGTTTCCAGGGTGATGGGAGTGGGGGCGGGGTCTGTTACCAAGGTGACGGGAGTGAGGGCGGGGTCTGTTTCCAAGGTGACGGCAGTAGGGGCGGGGTCTGTTTCCAAGGTGAGGGGAGTTGGGGCGGGGTCTGTTTCCAGAGTGACGGGAGGAGGCGTGGGGTCTGTTTCCAGAGTGACAGGAGTGGGGGCGGGGTTCTGTTTCCAGAGTGACGGGAGGGGGGCGGGGTCTGTTTCCAAGGTGATGGCAGTGGGGGCGGGGTCTGTTTCCAAGGTGACGGCAGTAGGGGCGGGGTCTGTTTCTTAGGTGAGGGGAGTGGGGGCGGGGTCTGTTTCCAGATTGACGGGAGTAGGGGCGGGGTCTGTTTCCAGAGTGACAGGAATTGGGGCGGGGTCTGTTTCCAGGTTGACGGGAGTGGGGGCGGTGTCTGTTTCCAGAGTGACAGGAGTGGGGGCGGGGTCTGTTTCCAAGGTGACGGGAGTGGGGGCGCGGTCTGTTTCCAGTGTGACGGGAGTGGGGGCGGCGTCTGTTTCCAGAGGAAAGGGAGTGGGGGCGGGGTCTGTTTCCAGAGTGACGGGAGTGGGGGCGGGGTCTGTTAACAAGTTGACGGGAGTGGGGGCGGGATCTGTTTCCAGAGGAACGGGAGTTGGGGCGGTGTCTGTTTCCAGAGTGACGGGAGTGGGGGCGGGGTTTGTTACCAGGGTGACGGGAGTGGGGGCGGGGTCTGTTTCCAGAGTGACGGGAGTGCGGGCGGGTTCTCTTTCCAGGGTGACGGGAGTGGGGGCGGGGTCTGTTACCAGTGTGACGGGAGTGGGGGCGGGGTCTGTTTCCAAGGTGACGGCAGTAGGGGTGGGGTCTGTTTCCAAGGTGAGGGGAGTTGGGGCGGGGTCTGTTTCCAGAGTGACGGGAGTAGGGGTGGGGTCTGTTTCCAGAGTGACAGGAATTGGGGCGGGGTCTGTTTCCAGGTTGACGGGAGTGGGGGCGGTGTCTGTTTCCAGAGTGACAGGATGTGGGGCGGGGTCCGTTTCCAGGGTGACGGGAGTAGGGGCGGGGTCTGTTGCCAGTGTGACGGGAGTGGGGGCGGGGTCTGTTCCCAGAGTGACGGGTGTGGTGGTGGGGTCTGTTAACAAGGTGACGGGAGTGGGGGCGGGATCTGTTTCCAGAGGAACGGGAGTTGGGGCGGTGTCTGTTTCCAGAGTGACGGGAGTGGGGGCGGGGTTTGTTACCAGGGTGACGGGAGTGGGGGCGGGGTCTGTTTCCAGAGTGACGGGAGTGCGGGCGGGTTCTCTTTCCAGGGTGACGGGAGTGGGGGCGGGGTCTGTTACCAAGGTGACGGGAGTGGGGGCGGGGTCTGTTTCCAAGGTGACGGCAGTAGGGGTGGGGTCTGTTTCCAAGGTGAGGGGAGTTGGGGCGGGGTCTGTTTCCAGAGTGACGGGAGTAGGGGTGGGGTCTGTTTCCAGAGTGACAGGAATTGGGGCGGGGTCTGTTTCCAGGTTGACGGGAGTGGGGGCGGTGTCTGTTTCCAGAGTGACAGGATGTGGGGCGGGGTCCGTTTCCAGGGTGACGGGAGTAGGGGCGGGGTCTGTTGCCAGAGTGACGGGAGTGGGGGCGGGGTCTGTTCCCAGAGTGACGGCTGTGGTGGTGGGGTCTGTTACCAAGGTGACGGGAGTGGGGGCGGGATCTGTTTCCAGAGGAACGGGAGTGGGGGCGGTGTCTGTTTCCGGAGTGACGGGAGTGCGGGCATGGTCTGTTACCAAGGTGACGGGTGTGCGGGCGGGGATTGTTACCAGGGTGACGGAAGTGGGGGCGGTGTCTGTTTCCAGAGTGACGGGAGTGGGGGCGGGTTCTCTTTCCAGGGTGACGGGAGTGGGGGCGGGGTCTGTTTCCAGTGTGACGGGAGTGGGGGCGGGTCCTGTTTCCAGTGTGACGGGAGTGGTGGCGGTGTCTGTTTCCAGGTTGACGGGAGTGGGGGCGGGGTCTGTTTCCAGGGTGACGTGAGTGGGGGCGGGGTCTGTTACCAAGGTGACGTGAGTGGGGGCGTGGTTTGTTTCCAGGGTGACGGGAGTGGGGGCGCGGTCTGTTTCCAGAGTGACGGGAGTGGTGTCGGGATCTGTTTCCAGATTCACGGGAGTAGGGGCGTGGTCTGTTTCCAGAGTGACGGGAGTGGGGGCGGGGTCTGTTTCCAGGGTGATGGGAGTGGGGGCAGGGTCTGTTTCCAAGGTGATGGGAGTGGGGGCGGGGTCTGTTTCCAAGGTGACGGGAGTAGGGGCGGGGTCTGTTTCCAAGGTGATGGGAGTGGGGGCGGGGTCTGTTTCCAAGGTGACGGCAGTAGGGGCGGGGTCTGTTTCCAAGGTGAGGGGAGTGGGTGCGGGGTCTGTTTCCAGAGTGACGGAGTAGGGGCGGGGTCTGTTTCCAGAGTGACAGGAGTGAGGGCGGGTTCTGTTTCCAGTTTGACGGGAGTGGGGGCGGTGTCTGTTTCCAGGGTGATGGAGTGGGGGCGGGGTCTGTTTCCAGAGTGGCGTGTGTGGGGGCGGTGTCTGTATCCAACGTGACGGCAGTTGCGGCGGGGTCTGTTTCCAAGGTGACGGCAGTAGGGGCGGGATCTGTTTCCAAGGTGACGGCAGTAGGGGCGGGGTCTGTTTCCAAGGTGACGGGAGTGGGACGGGGTCTGTTTCCAGAGTGAGGGGAGTAGGGGAGTGGTCTGTTTCCAGTGTGACAGGAGTCGGTGTGGGGTCTGTTTCCAGGTTGACTGGAGTGGGGCCGTGTCTGTTTCCAGGTTGACGGGAGTGGGGGCGGGGTCTGTTTCCAGAGTGACGGGAGTGGGGGCGTGATCTGTTTCCAGCGTGACGGGAGTGGGGGCGGGGTCTGTTTCCAGGGTGACGGGTGTGGACGCGGGGTCTGTTACCAGGGTTCTGTGAGTGGGGCGGGGTCTGTTTCCAGGTTGACGGGAGTGGAGGCGGGGTCTGTTGCCAGAGTGACGGGAGTGGGGGCGGGGTCTGTTCCCAGAGTGACGGGTGTGGTGGTGGGGTCTGTTACCAAGGTGACGGGAGTGGGGGCGGGATCTGTTTCCAGAGGAACGGGAGTGGGGGCGGTGTCTGTTTCCGGAGTGACGGGAGTGCGGGCATGGTCTGTTACCAAGGTGACGGGTGTGGGGGCGGGGATTGTTACCAGGGTGACGGAAGTGGGGGCGGTGTCTGTTTCCAGAGTGACGGGAGTGGGGGCGGGTTCTCTTTCCAGGGTGACGGGAGTGGGGGCGGGGTCTGTTTCCAGTGTGACGGGAGTGGGGGCGGGGCCTGTTTCCAGTGTGACGGGAGTGGTGGCGGTGTCTGTTTCCAGGTTGACGGGAGTGGGGGCGGGGTCTGTTTCCAGGGTGACGTGAGTGGGGGCGGGGTCTGTTAGCAAGGTGACGGGAGTGGGGGCGTGGTCTGTTTCCAGGGTGACGGGAGTGGGGGCGCGGTCTGTTTCCAGAGTGACGGGAGTGGGGGGCGGGATCTGCTTCCAGAGTCACGGGAGTAGGGGCGTGGTCTGTTTCCAGAGTGACGGGAGTGGGGGCGGGGTCTGTTTCCAGGGTGATGGGAGTGGGGGCAGGGTCTGTTTCCAAGGTGATGGGAGTGGGGGCGGGGTCTGTTTCCAAGGTGACGGGAGTAGGGGCGGGGTCTGTTTCCAAGGTGATGGGAGTGGGGGCGGGGTCTGTTTCCAAGGTGACAGCAGTAGGGGCGGGGTCTGTTTCCAAGGTGAGGGGAGTGGGTGCGGGGTCTGTTTCCAGAGTGACGGAGTAGGGGCGGGGTCTGTTTCCAGAGTGACAGGAGTGAGGGCGGGTTCTGTTTCCAGTTTGACGGGAGTGGGGGCGGTGTCTGTTTCCAGGGTGACGGAGTGGGGGCGGGGTCTGTTTCCAGAGTGGCGTGTGTGGGGGCGGTGTCTGTATCCAAGGTGACGGCAGTTGCGGCGGGGTCTGTTTCCAAGGTGACGGCAGTAGGGGCGGGATCTGTTTCCAAGGTGACGGCAGTAGGGGCGGGGTCTGTTTCCAAGGTGACGGGAGTGGGACGGGGTCTGTTTCCAGAGTGAGGGGAGTAGGGGAGTGGTCTGTTTCCAGTGTGACAGGAGTCGGTGTGGGGTCTGTTTCCAGGTTGACTGGAGTGGGGCCGTGTCTGTTTCCAGGTTGACGGGAGTGGGGGCGGGGTCTGTTTCCAGAGTGACGGGAGTGGGGGCGTGATCTGTTTCCAGCGTGACGGGAGTGGGGACGGGGTCTGTTTCCAGGGTGACGGGTGTGGACGCGGGGTCTGTTACCAAGGTTCTGTGAGTGGGGCGGGGTCTGTTTCCAGGTTGACGGGAGTGGAGGCGGGGTCTGTTTCCAGGGTGACCTGAGTGGGGGCAGTGTCTGTTTCCATGGTGACGGGAGTGGGGGCGGGGTCTGTTTCCAGGGTGACGGGAGTGGGGGTGAGGTCTGTTTCCAGAGTGACGGGTGTGGGGGCGTGTTCTGTTTCCAGGGTGACGGGAGTGGGGGCGGGGCCTGTTTCGAGAGTGACGGGAGTGGGGGGTGTTTCTGCTTCCAGGGTGACGGGAGTGGGGGCGGGGTCTGTTTCCACGGTGACGGTTGTGGGGGCGGGGTCTGTTACCTAGGTGACAGGAGTGGGGGCGGGTCTGTTTCCAGGGTCACGGGAGTGGGGGCGGGGTCTGAATCTTTCTGATTCTTTATAATCCCTTTCAAACAAAAAGAATCCTGATAATTATTGATAATTCTTTATAATAATTTATAAACATTTACTGACCTTTACAACCTTTATAAACTTTATAATTCTTCCTCTCACTTTGTAAATATTTATAATATTTATGATTGTCTGTGATTTATTAACCTTTATGAGAATTTATTCTCATTTATAATCTGTTACATTCACTGCCCTGGACACAAAACATTGAAAATGATCCCCGTGGATTACTCTCAATTCAAACAGATCACAGAGCATATCATTTAAAATGGCCGCAGCCAATGTCGCGTAAAATGGCCGCAGTGAAGGTGACATCAAACAGAACACAGAGCATATCATATAAAATGGACGCAGCACATGTCACGTAAAATGGCCGCAGTGAAGGCGACATCAAACAGACCACAGAGCACATCATTTAGAATGGCCACAGCACATGTCGCTTAAAATGGCCGCTGTGAAGGTGACATCAAACAGACCACAGTGCATATCATTCAAAATGGCCGCAGCACATGTCACGTAAAATGGCCGCAGTGAAGGTGACATCGAACAGACCACAGAGCACATCATTTAGAATGCCCGCAGCAATGTCGCTTAAAATGGCCGCTTTGCAGGTGACATCAAACAGACAACAGTGCATATCATCAGATCGAAGTGGCCTTTGTTAAACCCAGCTGGAGTGGTACTGAGTCCCACACACACACCAGGAAACAGCCAATTCAATACAGACCTCTATTAATGCCAGCTGGAGTGGGACTGAGTCCCACTCAAACACCGAGATAGAACCAATTCAATCCAGGCCCCTATCAATACCAGCTGGAGTGGAATTAACTCCCACTCATACTCCAGGAAAGAGCCAATTCAATCCAAACCTCTATAAATACCAGCTGGAGTGGTACTGAGTCCCAAACACACACCAGAAAAGAGCCAATTCAAACCAGTCCTCCATTAATACATGCTGGAGTGGTACTGAGCCCCACTCACACACCAGGAAAGAGCCAAATCAATCCAGACATCCATTAATGCATGCTGGAGTGGTACTGAGCCCCTCTCACACACTAGGAAAGAGCCAATTCAATCCAGGTCACTATTAGTACCAGCTGGAGTGGCACTGAGTCCCACTCACACACCAAGAAAGAGCCAGTTCATTCCAGGCCTCTATTAATACCAGCTGGAGTGGGACTGAGTCCCACTCACACACCAGTAAAGAGCCAAATCAATCCAGGTCTCTATTAATACCAGCTGGAGGGGTACTGAGTCCAACTCACAGAGCAGGGAAGAGCCAGTTCATTCCAGGCCTCTATTAACAACAGCTGGAGTGGTACTGAGCCTCAATTACACTCCAGAATAGTTCCATTTCAATCCATTCCTCCTTTATTACCAGCTGGAGTGGCACTGAATCCCTCACATTCACCAGGAAAGAGCCAATTAAAACCAGGCCTCGAGTAATACCAGCTGGAGTGGTACTGAGCCCTAGTCTTCCAACAGAAAAGAGCCAATTCAATACAGACCTCTATTAATACCAGCTGGAATGGTACTGAGTCCCACTCACACACCAGTAAAGAACCAATTCAATCCAGTCCTCTATTAATATCTAGCTGGAGTGGTACTAAACCCCACTCACACACCCGGAAAAAGACAATTTAATCCAAACCTCTATGAATACCAGCTGGAATGGTACTGAGCCCCACTCACCCCAGAAAAAAGCCAATTCAATCCAGGCCTCTATCAATCCCAGCTGGAGTGGTACTGTGTCCCACTCACACACCAGGAAATACCCAATTTTATCCAGACCTCTATTATTACCAGCTGGAGTGGTACTGTGTCCCACTCACACACCAGGAAAGAGCCAATTCAATACAGGCCGCTATTAATACCAGCTGGAGTGGTACTGTGTCCCACTCACACCACAGAAAAAAGCCAATTCAATCCAGGCCTCTGTTAATAGCAGCTGGAGTGGCACTGAGTCCCTCACATTCACCAGGAAAGAGCCAATTAAAACCAGGCCTCGAGTAATACCAGCTGGAGTGGTACTGAGCCCTAGTCTTCCACCAGAAAAGAGCCAATTCAATACAGACCTCCATTAGTACCAGCTGGAGTGGTACTGAATCCCACTCACACACCAGAAAAGAGCCAATTCAATACAGAGCTCCATTAATATCAGCTGGAATGGTAGAGTCCCACTCACACACCAGGAAAGAGTCAATTCAATACAGAACTGCATTAACGCCAGCTCGAGTGGCACTGAGTCCCACTCACACACCAGGAAAGAGCCAATTCAATACAGAACACCATTAATAACAGCTGGAATGGTACTGAGTCCCACTCACACCCCAGGACAGAGCCAATTCAATACAGGCCTCGATTAATACCAGCTGGTGTGGTTCTGAGACCTACTCACACACCAGGAAAGACCCAGTTCAATCCAGGCCTCTATTAATACCAGCTGGAATGGTACTGTGCCCCACACACGCACCATGAAAGAGCCAATTCAATCCAGACATCTTAATACCAGCTGGAGTGGTACTGAGCCCCACTCACACACCAGGAAAGAGCCAATTCAATATAGGCCACTATTAATACCAGCTGGACTGGCACTGAGTCCCACTTAAACACCAGGAGAGAGCCAATTCAATCCAGGCTTCTATCAATACCAGCAGGAGTGGTATTGAATGCCACTCACACACCAGTAAAGAGCCAATTCAATCCAGGCCTCTATTTATGCAAGCTGGAGCGGTACTGAGTCCCACTCACCCGCCAGTAAAGAGCCAATTCAATCCAGGCCTCTCTTTTTACCAGCTGGACTGTTACTGAGCCCCACGCACGCACCTGACAAGAGCCAAAACCATCCAGGCCTCTATTAATAACAGCTGGAGTGGTACTGAGTCCCACTCACACAGCAGGAAAGAGCAAATTCAATCGAAACCTCTATTAACCCCAGCTGGAGTGCTACTGAGTCCCTCTGACACACCAGGAAAGAGGCAATTCTATCCAGGCCTCTATTAATACCAGCTGGAGTGGTACTGTGTCCCACTCACACAACAGGAAAGAGGCAATTCTATCCAGGCCTCTATGAACACCAGCTGCAGTGGTACTGAGCCCCACTCACACACCAGGAAAGAGACAGTTCAATCCAGGCCTTCATTAATACTAGCTGGAGTGGTACTCAGCCCCACTCACACACCAGGAAAGAGCCAATTCAATCCAGCCTTCTATCAATACCAGTTGGAGTGGAACTGAGTCCCACTCACACACCAGGAAAGAGACAATTTAATCCAGGCCTCTATTAATAACAGCTGGAATGGTACTGAGTCCCACTCACACACCAGGAAAGTGCCAGTTCAATCCAGGCCTCCATTAATACCAGCTGGAGTGGTACTGACTCCCACCCATTCACCAGGAAAGAGCCAATTCAATCCAGGCCTCCATTAATACTAGCTGGAGTGGTACTGAGTGCCACTGACACACCAGGAAAGAGCCAATTCAATACAGGCCTCTAGTAATACCAGCTGGAGTGGTACTGAGTCCCACTCACACACCTGGAAAGAGCCAATTTAATCCAGGCCTCCATTAATACCAGCTGGAGTGGTACTGACTCCCACCCATTCACCAGGAAAGAGACAATTCAAACCAGGCCTCTGTTAATAACAGCTGGAGTGGCACTGAGTCCCACTCACACCCCTGAATAACGCCAATTCAATCCAGGCATCTATTAATAGCAGCTGGAGTTGTACTGAGTCCCACTCACACACCAGGAAAGAGCCAATTCAATACAGAACTCCATTAATACCAGCTGGAATGGTACTGAGCCCCACTCACACACCAGGAAAGAGCCAATTCAATACAGAACTCCATTAATACCAGCTGGAATGGTAGAGTCCCACTCACACACCAGGAAAGAGGCAATTCAATACAGAACTACATTAATGCCAGCTGGAGTGGTACTGAGTCCCACTCACACACCAGGAAAGAGTAAATTCTATACAGAAATCCATTAACAACAGCTGGAGTGGTACTGAGTCCCACTCACACACCAGGAAAGAGCCAATTCAATACAGGCCTCGATTAATACCAGCTGGAGTGGTACTGAGCCCCACTCACACACCAGGAAAGAGTCAATTCAATACAGAACTGCATTAACGCCAGCTCGAGTGGTACTGAGTCCCACTCACACACCAGGAAAGAGCCAATTCAATACAGAACACCATTAATAACAGCTGGAATGGTACTGAGTCTCACTCACACCCCAGGACAGAACCAATTCAATACAGGCCTCGATTAATACCAGCTGGTGTGGTTCTGAGCCCTACTCACACACCAGGAAAGACCCAGTTCAATCCAGGCCTCTATTAATACCAGCTGGAATGGTACTGTGCCCCACACACACACCATGAAAGAGCCAATTCAATCCAGACATCTTAATACCAGCTGGAGTGGTACTGAGCCCCACTCACACATCAGGAAAGAGCCAATTCAATATAGGCCACTATTAATACCAGCTGGACTGGCACTGAGTCCCACTTAAACACCAGGAGAGAGCCAATTCAATCCAGGCTTCTATCAATACCAGCAGGAGTGGTATTGAATGCCACTCACACACCAGTAAAGAGCCAATTCAATCCAGGCCTCTATTTATACAAGCTGGAGCGGTACTGAGTCCCACTCACCCGCCAGTAAAGAGCCAATTCAATCCAGGCCTCTCTTTTTACCAGCTGGACTGGTACTGAGCCCCACTCACGCACCTGAAAAGAGCCAAAACCATCCAGGCCTCTATTAATAACAGCTGGAGTGGTACTGAGTCCCACTCACACAGCAGGAAAGAGCAAATTCAATCGAAACCTCTATTAACCCCAGCTGGAGTGCTACTGAGTCCCTCTGACACACCAGGAAAGAGGCAATTCTATCCAGGCCTCTATTAATACCAGCTGGAGTGGTACTGTGTCCCACTCACACAACAGGAAAGAGGCAATTCTATCCAGGCCTCTATGAACACCAGCTGCAGTGGTACTGAGCCCCACTCACACACCAGGAAAGAGACAGTTCAATCCAGGCCTTCATTAATACTAGCTGGAGTGGTAATCAGCCCCACTCACACACCAGGAAAGAGCCAATTCAATCCAGCCTTCTATCAATACCAGTTGGAGTGGAACTGAGTCCCACTCACACACCAGGAAAGAGACAATTTAATCCAGGCCTCTATTATTAACAGCTGGAATGGTACTGAGTCCCACTCACACACCAGGAAAGTGCCAGTTCAATCCAGGCCTCCATTAATACCAGCTGGAGTGGTACTGACTCCCACCCATTCACCAGGAAAGAGCCAATTCAATCCAGGCCTCCATTAATACTAGCTGGAGTGGTACTGAGTGCCACTGACACACCAGGAAAGAGCCAATTCAATACAGGCCTCTAGTAATACCAGCTGGAGTGGTACTGAGTCCCACTCACACACCAGGAAAGAGCCAATTTAATCCAGGCCTCTATTAATAACAGCTGGAATGGTACTGAGTCCCACTCACACACCAGGAAAGTGCCAGTTCAATCCAGGCCTCCATTAATACCAGCTGGAGTGGTACTGACTCCCACCCATTCACCAGGAAAGAGCCAATTCAAACCAGGCCTCTGTTAATAACAGCTGGAGTGGCACTGAGTCCCACTCACACCCCTGAATAACGCCAATTCAATCCAGGCATCTATTAATAGCAGCTGGAGTGGTACTGAGTCCCACTCACACACCAGGAAAGAGCCAATTCAATACAGAACTCCATTAATACCAGCTGGAATGGTACTGAGCCCCACTCACACACCAGGAAAGAGCCAATTCAATACAGAACTCCATTAATACCAGCTGGAATGGTAGAGTCCCACTCACACACCAGGAAAGAGGCAATTCAATACAGAACTACATTAATGCCAGCTGGAGTGGTACTGAGTCCCACTCACAAACCAGGAAAGAGTAAATTCTATACAGAAATCCATTAACAACAGCTGGAGTGGTACTGAGTCCCACTCACACACCAGGAAAGAGCCAATTCAATACAGGCCTCGATTAATACCAGCTGGAGTGGTACTGAGCCCCACTCACACACCAGAAAAGAGCCAGTTTAATCTAGGCCTCTATTAATACCAGCTGGAATGGTACTGAGCCCCACTCACACACCAGGAAAGAGCCAATTCAATATAGGCCTCTATTAATACCAGCTGGAGTGGCACTGAGTACCACGCACACACCAGGAGAGGGCCAATTCAATCCAGGCTTCTATCAAAACCATCAGGAGTGGTATTGAGTGCCACTTAGACACCAGTGAAGAGCCAATTCAATCCAGGCCTCTATATACACCAGCTGGAGCGGTACTGAGTCCCACTCACACACCAGTAAAGACCCAATTCAATCCAGGCCTCTATTTATACCAGCCGGAGTGGTACTGAGCCCCACTCACGCACCTGAAAAGTGCCAAAACATTCCAGGCCTCTAATAATAACAGCTGGAGTGGTACTGAGTCTAACTCACACATCAGGAAAGAGCCAATTCAATCGAAACCTCTATTAACACCAGCTGGAGTGGTACTGAGTCCCTCTGACACACCAAGAAATAGCCAAAACAATCCAGGCCTCTATTAATACCAGCTGGAGTGGTACTGAGTCCCACTCACACACCAGGAAAGAGGCAATTCTATCCAGGCCTCAATTAATACCAGCTGGAGTAGTACTCAGTCCCACTCACACACCAGGAAAGAGGCAATTCTATCCATGCCTCTATTAATACCAGCTGGAGTGGTACTGAGTCCCACTCACAAACCAGTAAAGAGCCAATTCAATCCAGGCCTCTATTTATACATGCTGGAGTGGTACTGAGCTCCACTCACGCACCTGAAAAGTGCCAAAACAATCCAGGACTCTATTAATAACAGCTGGAGTGGTACTGAGTCCCACTCACACACCAGTAAAGAACCAATTCATTCCAGGCCTCTATTAATACCAGCTGGAGTGGTACTGAGCCCCACTCACACCCCAGAAAAAAGCCAATTCAATCCAGGCCTCTGTTAATAGCAGCTGGAGTGGCACTGAGTCCCTCACATTCACCAGGAAAGAGCCAATTAAAACCAGGCCTCGAGTAATACCAGCTGGAGTGGTACTGAGCCCTAGTCTTCCACCAGAAAAGAGCCAATTCAATACAGACCTCTATTAATACCAGCTGGAATGGTACTGAGTCCCACTCACACACCAGTAAAGAACCAATTCAATCCAGTCCTCTATTAATATCTAGCTGGAGTGGTACTAAACCCCACTCACACACCCGGAAAAAGACAATTTAATCCAAACCTCTATGAATACCAGCTGGAATGGTACTGAGTCCCACTCACACAACAGGAAATACCCAATTCCATCCAGACCTCTATTATTACCAGCTGGAGTGGTACTGTGTCCCACTCACACACCAGGAAAGAGCCAATTCAATACAGGCCGCTATTAATACCAGCTGGAGTGGTACTGTGTCCCACGCACACCACAGAAAAAAGCCAATTCAATCCAGGCCTCTGTTAATAGCAGCTGGAGTGGCACTGAGTCCCTCACATTCACCAGGAAAGAGACAATTAAAACCAGGCCTCGAGTAATACCAGCTGGAGTGGTACTGAGCCCTAGTCTTCCACCAGAAAAGAGCCAATTCAATACAGACCTCCATTAGTACCAGCTGGAGTGGTACTGAATCCCACTCACACACCAGGAAAGAGCCAATTCAATACAGAGCTCCATTAATATCAGCTGGAATGGTAGAGTCCCACTCAACACCAGGAAAGAGCCAATTCAATACAGAACTGTATTAATGCCAGCTCGAGTGGTACTGAGTCCCAGTCACACACCAGGAAAGAGCCAATTCAATACAGAACAACATTAATAACAGCTGGAATGGTACTGAGTCCCACTCACACACCAGGAAAGAGCCAATTCTATACAGGCCTCGATTAATACCAGCTGGTGTGGTTCTGAGCCCTACTCACACACCAGGAAAGACCCAGCTCAATCCAGGCCTCTATTAATACCTGCTGGAATGGTACTGTGCCCCACACACACACCATGAAAGAGCCAATTCAATCCAGACATCTTAATACCAACTGCAGTGGTACTGAGCCCCACTCACACACCAGGAAAGAGCCAATTCAATCCAGCCTTCTATCAATACCAGTTGGAGTGGAACTGAGTCCCACTCACACACCAGGAAAGAGCCAATTTAATCCACGCTTCTATTAATAACAGCTGGAATGGTACTGAGTCCCACTCACACACCAGGAAAGTGCCAGTTCCATCCAGGCCTCCATTAATACCAGCTGGAGTGATACTGAGTGCCACTGACACACCAGGAAAGAGCCAATTCAATACAGGCCTCTATTAATACCAGCTGGAGTGGTACTGAGTCCCACTCACACACCAGGAAAGAGCCAATTCAATCCAGGCCTCCATTAATACCAGCTGGAGTGATACTGAGTGCCACTGACACACCAGGTAAAGAGCCAATTCAATACAGGCCTCTATTAATACCAGCTGGAGTGGTACTGAGTCCCACTCACACACCAGGAAAGAGCCAATTTAATCCAGGCCTCTATTAATAACAGCTGGAATGGTACTGAGTCCCACTCACACACCAGGAAAGTGCCAGTTCAATCCAGGCCTCCATTAATACCAGCTGGAGTGGTACTGACTCCCACCCATTCACCAGGAAAGAGCCAATTCAAACCAGGCCTCTGTTAATAACAGCTGGAGTGGCACTGAGTCCCACTCACACACCTGAAAAACGCCAATTCAATCCAGGCATCTATTAATAGCAGCTGGAGTGGTACTGAGTCCCACTCACACACCAGGAAAGAGCCAATTCAATACAGAACTCCATTAATACCAGCTGGAATGGTACTGAGCCCCACTCACTCACCAGGAAAGAGCCAATTCAATACAGAACTCCATTAATACCAGCTGGAATGGCAGAGTCCCACTCACACACCAGGAAAGAGGCAATTCAATACAGAACTACATTAATGCCAGCTGGAGTGGTACTGAGTCCCACTCACAGACCAGGAAAGAGCCAATTCAATACAGGCCTCGATTAATACCAGCTGGAGTGGTACTGAGCCCCACTCACACACCAGAAAAGAGCCAGTTCATCCCAGGACTCTATTAATACCAGCTGGAATGGTACTGAGCCCCACTCACACACCAGGAAAGCGGCAACTCAATATAGGCCTCTATTAATACCAGCTGGAGTGGCACTGAGTACCGCTCACACACCAGGAGAGGGCCAATTCAATCCAGGCTTCTATCAAAACCATCATGAGTGGTATTGAGTGCCACTTAGACACCAGTGAAGAGCCAATTCAATCCAGGCCTCTATTTATACCAGTTGGAGCGGTACTGAGTCCCCCTCACACACCAGTTAAGACCCAATTCAATCCAGGCCTCTATTTATACCAGCTGGAGTGGTACTGATCCCCACTCACGCACCTGAAAAGTGCCAAAACAGTCCAGGCCTCTACTAATAACAGCTGGAGTGGGACTCAGTGCCACTCCAGCTGGTATTAATTGAGGCCTGGAATGAATTGGTTCTGTTTCCAGTGTGGCGCGGTCTGTTTCCAGTGTGACGGGAGTGGGGGCGGTGTCTGTTTCCAGAGTGACAGGAGTGGGGGCGGGGTCTGTTTCCAAGGTGACGGGAGTGGGGGCGCGGTCTGTTTCCAGTGTGACGGGAGTTGGGGCGGCGTCTGTTTCCAGAGGAACGGGAGTGGGGGCGGGGTCTGTTTCTAGAGTGACGGGAGTGGGGGCGGTGTCTGTTAACAAGTTGACGGGAGTGGGGGCGGGATCTGTTTCCAGAGGAACGGGAGTTGGGGCGGTGTCTGTTTCCAGAGTGACGGGAGTGGGGGCGGGGTTTGTTACCAGGGTGACGGGTGTGGGGGCGGGGTCTGTTTCCAGAGTGACGGGAGTGCGGGCGGGTTCTCTTTCCAGGGTGACGGGAGTGGGGGCGGGGTCTGTTACCAAGGTGACGGGAGTGGGGGCGGGGTCTGTTTCCAAGGTGACGGCAGTAGGGGTGGGGTCTGTTTCCAAGGTGAGGGGAGTTGGGGCGGGGTCTGTTTCCAGAGTGACGGGAGTAGGGGTGGGGTCTGTTTCCAGAGTGACAGGAATTGGGGCGGGGTCTGTTTCCAGGTTGACGGGAGTGGGGGCGGTGTCTGTTTCCAGAGTGACAGGATGTGGGGCGGGGTCAGTTTCCAGTTTGACGGGAGTGGGGGCGGGGTCTGTTGCCAGTGTGACGGGAGTGCGGGCAGGGTCTGTTACCAAGGTGACGGGTATGGGGGCGGGGATTGTTACCAGGGTGACGGAAGTGGGGGCGGTGTCTGTTTCCAGAGTGACGGGATTGGGGGCGGGTTCTCTTTCCAGGGTGACGGGAGTGGGGACGGGGTCTATTTCCAGTGTGACGGGAGTGGGGACGGGGCCTGTTTCCAGTGTGACGGGAGTGGTGGCGGTGTCTGTTTCCAGGTTGACGGGAGTGGGGGCGGGGTCTGTTTCCAGGGTGACGTGAGTGGGGGCGGTGTCTGTTACCAAGGTGACGGGAGTGGGGGCGGGGTCTGTTTCCAGGGTGATGGGAGTGGGGGCGCGGTCTGTTTCCAGGGTGACGGGAGTTTGGGCGGGGTCTGTTTCCAGAGTCACGGGAGTGGGGGCGGGGTCTGTTTCCAGAGTGACGGGAGTGGGGGGCGGGATCAGTTTCCAGAGTCACTGGAGTAGGGGCGTGGTCTGTTTCCAGAGTGACGGGAGTGGGGGCGGGGTCTGTTTCCAGGGTGATGGGAGTGGGGGCAAGGTCTGTTTCCAAGGTGATGGGAGTGGGGGCGGGGTCTGTTTCCAAGGTGACGGCAGTAGGGGCGGGGTCTGTTTCCAAGGTGATGGGAGTGGGGGCGGGGTCTGTTTCCAAGGTGACGGCAGTAGGGGCGGGGTCTGTTTCCAAGGTGAGGGGAGTGGGTGCGGGGTCTGTTTCCAGAGTGACGGAGTAGGGGCGGGGTCTGTTTCCAGAGTGACAGGAGTGAGGGCGGGTTCTGTTTCCAGTTTGACGGGAGTGGGGGCGGAGTCTGTTTCCAGGGTGACGGGAGTGGGGGCGGGGTCTGTTTCCAGAGTGGCGTGTGTAGGGGGCGGTGTCTGTATCCAAGGTGACGGCAGTTGGGGCGGGGTCTGTTTCCAAGGTGATGGCAGTAGGGGCGGGATCTGTTTCCAAGGTGACGGCAGTAGGGGCGGGGTCTGTTTCCAAGGTGACGGGAGTGGGACGGGGTCTGTTTCCAGAGTGAGGGGAGTAGGGGAGTGGTCTGTTTCCAGTGTGACAGGAGTGGGTGTGGGGTCTGTTTCCAGGTTGACTGGAGTGGGGCCGTGTCTGTTTCCAGGTTGACGGGAGTGGGGGCGGGGTCTGTTTCCAGAGTGACGGGAGTGGGGGTGTGATCTGTTTCCAGCGTGACGGGAGTGGGGGCGGGGTCTGTTTCCAGGGTGACGGGTGTGGACGCAGGGTCTGTTACCAAGGTTCTGTGAGTGGGGCGGGGTCTGTTTCCAGGTTGACGGGAGTGGAGGCGGGGTCTGTTTCCAGGGTGACGGGAGTGGGGGCGGTGTCTGTTTCCATGGTGACGGGAGTGGGGGCGGTGTCTGTTTCCAGGGTGACGGGAGTGGGGGTGAGGTCTGTTTCCAGAGTGACGGGTGTGGGGGCGTGTTCTGTTTCCAGAGTGACGGGAGTGGGGGTGTGATCTGTTTCCAGCGTGACGGGAGTGGGGGCGGGGTCTGTTTCCAGGGTGACGGGTGTGGACGCGGGGTCTGTTACCAAGGTTCTGTGAGTGGGGCGGTGTCTGTTTCCAGGTTGACGGGAGTGGAGGCGGGGTCTGTTTCCAGGGTGACGGGAGTGGGGGCGTTGTCTGTTTCCATGGTGACGGGAGTGGGGCGGTGTCTGTTTCCAGGGTGACGGGAGTGGGGGTGAGGTCTGTTTCCAGAGTGACGGGTGTGGGGGCGTGTTCTGTTTCCAGGGTGACTGGAGTGGGGGCGGGGTCTGTTTCGAGAGTGACGGGAGTGGGGGCTGTTTCTGCTTCCAGGGTGACGGGAGTGGGGGCGGGGTCTGTTTCCAGGGTGACGGTTGTGGGGGCGGGGTCTGTTACCTAGGTGACAGGGTGGGGGCGGGTCTGTTTCCAGGGTCACGGGAGTGGGGGCGGGGTCTGAATCTTTCTGATTCTTTATAATCCCTTTCAAACAAAAAGAATCCTGATAATTATTGATAATTCTTTATAATAATTTATAAACATTTACTGACCTTTACAACCTTTATAAACTTTATAATTCTTCCTCTCACTTTGTAAATCTTTATAATTGTCTGTGATTTATTAACCTTTATGAGAATTTATTCTCATTTATAATCTGTTACATTCACTGCCCTGGACACAAAACATTGAAAATGATCCCCGTGGATTACTCTCAATTCAAACAGATCACAGAGCATATCATTTAAAATGGCCGCAGCCCATGTCGCGTAATATGGCCGCAGTGAAGGTGACATCAAACAGAACACAGAGCATATCATATAAAATGGACGCAGCACATGTCACGTAAAATGGCCGCAGTGAAGGCGTCATCAAACAGACCACAGAGCATATCATTGAAAATGGACACAGTGACGGTGACATCAAACAGACCACAGTGCATATCATTTAAAATGGCCGTACCACATGTCACGTAAAATGGCCGCAGTGAAGGCGACATCAAACAGACCACAGAGCACATCATTTAGAATGGCCACAGCACATGTCGCTTAAAATGGCCGCTGTGAAGGTGACATCAAACAGACCACAGTGCATATCATTCAAAATGGCCGCAGCACATGTCACGTAAAATGGCCGCAGTGAAGGTGACATCGAACAGACCACAGAGCACATCATTTAGAATGCCCGCAGCAATGTCGCTTAAAATGGCCGCTTTGCAGGTGACATCAAACAGACAACAGTGCATATCATCAGATCGAAGTGGCCTTTGTTAAACCCAGCTGGAGTGGTACTGAGTCCCACACACACACCAGGAAACAGCCAATTCAATACAGACCTCTATTAATGCCAGCTGGAGTGGGACTGAGTCCCACTCAAACACCGAGATAGAACCAATTCAATCCAGGCCCCTATCAATACCAGCTGGAGTGGAATTAACTCCCACTCACACTCCAGGAAAGAGCCAATTCAATCCAAACCTCTATAAATACCAGCTGGAGTGGTACTGAGTCCCAAACACACACCAGAAAAGAGCCAATTCAAACCAGTCCTCCATTAATACATGCTGGAGTGGTACTGAGCCCCACTCACACACCAGGAAAGAGCCAAATCAATCCAGACATCCATTAATGCATGCTGGAGTGGTACTGAGCCCCACTCACACACTAGGAAAGAGCCAATTCAATCCAGGTCACTATTAGTACCAGCTGGAGTGGCACTGAGTCCCACTCACACACCAAGAAAGAGCCAGTTCATTCCAGGCCTCTATTAATACCAGCTGGAGTGGGACTGAGTCCCACTCACACACCAGTAAAGAGCCAAATCAATCCAGGTCTCTATTAATACCAGCTGGAGGGGTACTGAGTCCAACTCACACAGCAGGGAAGAGCCAGTTCATTCCAGGCCTCTATTAACAACAGCTGGAGTGGTACTGAGCCTCAATTACACTCCAGAATAGTTCCATTTCAATCCATTCCTCCTTTATTACCAGCTGGAGTGGCACTGAGTCCCTCACATTCACCAGGAAAGAGCCAATTAAAACCAGGCCTCGAGTAATACCAGCTGGAGTGGTACTGAGCCCTAGTATTCCACCAGAAAAGAGCCAATTCAATACAGACCTCTATTAATACCAGCTGGAATGGTACTGAGTCCCACTCACACACCAGTAAAGAACCAATTCAATCCAGTCCTCTATTACTATCTAGCTGGAGTGGTACTAAACCCCACACACACACCCGGAAAAAGACAATTTAATCCAAACCTCTATGAATACCAGCTGGAATGGTACTGAGCCCCACTCACCCCAGAAAAAAGCCAATTCAATCCAGGCCTCTATTAATCCCAGCTGGAGTGGTACTGTGTCCCACTCACACACCAGGAAAGAGCCAATTCAATACAGGCCGCTATTAATACCAGCTGGAGTGGTACTGTGTCCCACTCACACCACAGAAAAAAGCCAATTCAATCCAGGCCTCTGTTAATAGCAGCTGGAGTGGCACTGAGTCCCTCACATTCACCAGGAAAGAGCCAATTGAAACCAGGCCTCGAGTAATACCAGCTGGAGTGGTACTGAGCCCTAGTCTTCCACCAGAAAAGAGCCAATTCAATACAGACCTCCATTAGTACCAGCTGGAGTGGTACTGAATCCCACTCACACACCAGGAAAGAGCCAATTCAATATAGAGCTCCATTAATATCAGCTGGAATGGTAGAGTCCCACTCACACACCAGGAAAGAGTAAATTCAATGCAGAACTGCATTAACGCCAGCTCGAGTGGTACTGAGTCCCACTCACACACCAGGAAAGAGCCAATTCAATACAGAACACCATTAATAACAGCTGGAATGGTACTGAGTCCCACTCACACCCCAGGAAAGAGCCAATTCAATACAGGCCTCGATTAATACCAGCTGGTGTGGTTCTGAGCCCTACTCACACACCAGGAAAGACCCAGTTCAATCCAGACATCTTAATACCAGCTGGAGTGGTACTGAGCCCCACTCACACACCAGGAAAGAGCCAATTCAATATAGGCCACTATTAATACCAGCTGGACTGGCGCTGAGTCCCACTTAAACACCAGGAGAGAGCCAATTCAATCCAGGCTTCTATCAATACCAGCAGGAGTGGTATTGAATGCCACTCACACACCAGTAAAGAGCCAATTCTATCCAGGGCTCTATTTATACAAGCTTGAGCGGTACTGAGTCCCACTCACCCGCCAGTAAAGAGCCAATTCAATCCAGGCCTCTCTTTTTACCAGCTGGACTGGTACTGAGCCCCACTCACGCACCTGAAAAGAGCCAAAACCATCCAGGCCTCTATTAATAACAGCTGGAGTGGTACTGAGTCCCACTCACACAGCAGGAAAGAGCATATTCAATCGACACCTCTATTAACACCAGCTGGAGTGCTACTGAGTCTCTCTGACACACCAGGAAAGAGGCAATTCTATCCAGGCCTCTATTAATACCAGCTGGAGTGGTACTGTGTACCACTCACACAACAGGAAAGAGGCAATTCTATCCAGGCCTCTATGAACATCAGCTGCAGTGGTACTGAGCCCCACTCACACACCAGGAAAGAGACAGTTCAATCCAGGCCTTCATTAATACTAGCTGGAGTGGTACTCAGCCCCACTCACACACCAGGAAAGAGCCAATTCAATCCAGCCTTCTATCAATACCAGTTGGAGTGGAACTGAGTCCCACTCACACACCAGGAAAGAGACAATTTAATCCAGGCCTCTATTAATAACAGCTGGAATGGTACTGAGTCCCACTCACACACCAGGAAAGTGCCAGTTCAATCCAGGCCTCCATTAATACCAGCTGGAGTGGTACTGACTCCCACCCATTCACCAGGAAAGAGGCAATTCAATCAAGGCCTCCATTAATACTAGCTGGAGTGGTACTGAGTGCCACTGACACACCAGGAAAGAGCCAATTCAATACAGGCCTCTATTAATACCAGCTGGAGTGGTACTGAGTCCCACTCACACACCAGGAAAGAGCCAATTTAATCCAGGCCTCTATTAATAACAGCTGGAATGGTACTGAGTCCCAGTCACACACCAGGAAAGTGCCAGTTCAATCCAGGCCTCCATTAATACCAGCTGGAGTGGTACTGACTCCCACCCATTCACCAGGAAAGAGCCAATTCAAACCAGGCCTCTGTTAATAACAGCTGGAGTGGCACTGAGTCCCACTCACACCCCTGAAAAACGCCAATTCAATCCATGCATCTATTAATAGCAGCTGGAGTGGTACTGAGTCCCACTCACACACCAGGAAAGAGCCAATTCAATACAGAACTCCATTAATACCAGCTGGAATGGTACTGAGCCCCACTCACACACCAGGAAAGAGCCAATTCAATACAGAACTCCATTAATACCAGCTGGAATGGTAGAGTCCCACTGACACACCAGGAAAGAGGCAATTCAATACAGAACTACATTAATGCCAGCTGGAGTGGTACTGAGTCCCACTCACACACCAGGAAAGAGTAAATTCTATACAGAAATCCATTAACAACAGCTGGAGTGGGACTGAGTCCCACTCACACACAAGGAAAGAGCCAATTCAATACAGGCCTCGATTAATACCAGCTGGAGTGGTACTCAGCCCCACTCACACACCAGAAAAGAGCCAGTTTAATCCAGGCCTCTATTAATACCAGCTGGAATGGTACTGAGCCCCACTCACACACCAGGAAAGAGCCAATTCAATATAGGCCTCTATATATACCAGCTGGAGCGGTACTGAGTCCCACTCACACACCAGTAAAGACCCAATTCAATCCAGGCCTCTATTTATACCAGCTGGAGTGGTACTGAGCCCCACTCACGCACCTGAAAAGTGCCAAAACATTCCAGGCCTCTAATAATAACAGCTGGAGTGGTACTGAGTCCCACTCACACATCAGGAAAGAGCCAATTCAATCGAAACCTCTATTAACACCAGCTGGAGTGGTACTGAGCCCCTCTGACACACCAAGAAATAGCCAAAACAATCCAGGCCTCTATTAATACCAGCTGGAGTGGTACTGAGTCACACTCACACATCAGGAAAGAGGCAATTCTATCCAGGCCTCAATTAATACCAGCTGGAGTAGTACTCAGTCCCACTCACACACCAGGAAAGAGGCAATCCTATCCATGCCTCTATTAATACCAGCTGGAGTGGTACTGAGTCCCACTCACAAACCAGTAAAGAGCCAATTCAATCCAGGCCTCTATTTATACATGCTGGAGTGGTACTGAGCTCCACTCACGCACCTGAAAAGTGCCAAAACAATCCAGGACTCTATTAATAACAGCTGGAGTGGTACTGAGTCCCACTCACACACCAGTAAAGAACCAATTCATTCCAGGCCTCTATTAATACCAGCTGGAGTGGTACTGAGCCCCACTCATACCCCAGAAAAAAGCCAATTCAATCCAGGCCTCTGTTAATAGCAGCTGGAGTGGCACTGAGTCCCTCACATTCACCAGGAAAGAGCCAATTAAAACCAGGCCTCGAGTACTACCAGCTGGAGTGGTACTGAGCCCTAGTCTTCCACCAGAAAAGAGCCAATTCAATACAGACCTCTATTAATACCAGCTGGAATGGTACTGAGTCCCACTCACACACCAGTAAAGAACCAATTCAATCCAGTCCTCTATTAATATCTAGCTGGAGTGGTACTAAACCCCACTCAAACACCCGGAAAAAGACAATTTAATCCAAACCTCTATGAATACCAGCTGGAATGGTACTGAGTCCCACTCACACACCAGGAAATACCCAATTCAATCCGGACCTCTATTATTACCAGCTGGAGTGGTACTGTGTCCCACTCACACACCAGGAAAGAGCCAATTCAATACAGGCCGCTATTAATACCAGCTGGAGTGGTACTGTGTCCCACTCACACCCCAGAAAAAAGCCAATTCAATCCAGGCCTCTGTTAATAGCAGCTGGAGTGGCACTGAGTCCCTCACATTCACCAGGAAAGAGCCAATTAAAACCAGGCCTCGAGTAATACCAGCTGGAGTGGTACTGAGCCCTAGTCTTCCACCAGAAAAGAGCCAATTCAATACAGACCTCTATTAATACCAGCTGGAATGGTACTGAGTCCCACTCACACACCAGTAAAGAACCAATTCAATCCAGTCCTCTATTAATATCTAGCTGGAGTGGTACTAAACCCCACTCACACACCCGGAAAAAGACAATTTAATCCAAACCTCTATGAATACCAGCTGGAATGGCACTGAGCCCCACTCAACCCAGAAAAAAGCCAATTCAATCCAGTCCTCTATTAATATCTAGCTGGAGTGGTACTAAACCCCACTCACACACCCGGAAAAAGACAATTTAATCCAAACCTCTATGAATACCAGCTGGAATGGTACTGAGTCCCACTCACACACCAGGAAATACCCAATTCAATCCAGACCTCTATTATTACCAGCTGGAGTGGTACTGTGTCCCGCTCACACACCAGGAAAGAGCCAATTCAATACAGGCCGCTATTAATACCAGCTGGAGTGGTACTGTGTCCCACTCACACCACAGAAAAAAGCCAATTCAATCCAGGCCTCTGTTAATAGCAGCTGGAGTGGCACTGAGTCCCTCACATTCACCAGGAAAGAGACAATTAAAACCAGGCCTCGAGTAATACCAGCTGGAGTGGTACTGAGCCCTATTCTTCCACCAGAAAAGAGCCAATTCAATACAGACCTCCATTAGTACCAGCTGGAGTGGTACTGAATCCCACTCACACACCAGGAAAGAGCCAATTCAATACAGAGCTCCATTAATATCAGCTGGAATGGTAGAGTCCCACTCACACACCAGGAAAGAGCCAATTCAATACAGAACTGCATTAATGCCAGCTCGAGTGGTACTGAGTCCCAGTCACACACCAGGAAAGAGCCAATTCAATACAGAACACCATTAATAACAGCTGGAATGGTACTGAGTCCCACTCATACACCAGGAAAGAGCCAATTCAATACAGGCCTCGATTAATACCAGCTGGTGTGGTTCTGAGCCCTACTCACACACCAGGAAAGACCCAGCTCAATCCAGGCCTCTATTAATACCAGCTGGAATGGTACTGTGCCCCACACACACACCATGAAAGAGCCAATTCAATCCAGACATCTTAATACCAGCTGCAGTGGTACTGAGCCCCACTCACACACCAGGAAAGAGCCAATTCAAACCAGCCTTCTATCAATACCAGTTGGAGTGGAACTGAGTCCCACTCACACACCAGGAAAGAGCCAATTTAATCCAGGCCTCTATTAATAACAGCTGGAATGGTACTGAGTCCCACTCACACACCAGGAAAGTGCCAGTTCCATCCAGGCCTCCATTAATACCAGCTGGAGTGGTACTGAGTCCCACTCACACACCAGGAAAGAGCCAATTCAATCCAGGCCTCCATTAATACCAGCTGGAGTGATACTGAGTGCCACTGACACACCAGGTAAAGAGCCAATTCAATACAGGCCTCTATTAATACCAGCTGGAGTGGTACTGAGTCCCACTCACACACCAGGAAAGAGCCAATTTAATCCAGGCCTCTATTAATAACAGCTGGAATGGTACTGAGTCCCACTCACACACCAGGAAAGTGCCAGTTCAATCCAGGCCTCCATTAATACCAGCTGGAGTGGTACTGACTCCCACCCATTCACCAGTAAAGAGCCAATTCAAACCAGGCCTCTGTTAATAACAGCTGGAGTGGCACTGAGTCCCACTCACACACCTGAAAAACGCCAATTCAATACAGAACTCCATTAATACCAGCTGGAATGGTACTGAGCCCCACTCACTCACCAGGAAAGAGCCAATTCAATACAGAACTCCATTAATACCAGCTGGAATGGCAGAGTCCCACTCACACACCAGTAAAGAACCAATTCATTCCAGGCCTCTATTAATACCAGCTGGAGTGGTACTGAGCCCCACTCATACCCCAGAAAAAAGCCAATTCAATCCAGGCCTCTGTTAATAGCAGCTGGAGTGGCACTGAGTCCCTCACATTCACCAGGAAAGAGCCAATTAAAACCAGGCCTCGAGTACTACCAGCTGGAGTGGTACTGAGCCCTAGTCTTCCACCAGAAAAGAGCCAATTCAATACAGACCTCTATTAATACCAGCTGGAATGGTACTGAGTCCCACTCACACACCAGTAAAGAACCAATTCAATCCAGTCCTCTATTAATATCTAGCTGGAGTGGTACTAAACCCCACTCACACACCCGGAAAAAGACAATTTAATCCAAACCTCTATGAATACCAGCTGGAATGGTACTGAGCCCCACTCACCCCAGAAAAAAGCCAATTCAATCCAGGCCTCTATCAATCCCAGCTGGAGTGGTACTGTGTCCCACTCACACACCAGGAAATACCCAATTCAATCCGGACCTCTATTATTACCAGCTGGAGTGGTACTGTGTCCCACTCACACACCAGGAAAGAGCCAATTCAATACAGGCCGCTATTAATACCAGCTGGAGTGGTACTGTGTCCCACTCACACCTCAGAAAAAAGCCAATTTAATCCAGGCCTCTGTTAATAGCAGCTGGAGTGGCACTGAGTCCCTCACATTCACCAGGAAAGAGCCAATTAAAACCAGGCCTCGAGTCATACCAGCTGGAGTGGTACTGAGCCCTAGTCTTCCACCAGAAAAGAGCCAATTCAATACAGACCTCCATTAGTACCAGCTGGAGTGGTACTGAATCCCACTCACACACCAGGAAAGAGCCAATTCAATACAGAGCTCCATTAATATCAGCTGGAATGGTAGAGTCCCACTCACACACCAGGAAAGAGCCAATTCAATACAGAACTGCATTAATGCCAGCTCGAGTGGTACTGAGTCCCACTCACACCCCAGGAAAGAGCCAATTCAATACAGGCCTCTATTAATACCAGCTGGAGTGGCACTGTGTCCCACTCACACCCCAGAAAAAAGCCAATTCAATCCAGGCCTCTGTTAATAGCAGCTGGAGTGGCACTGAGTCCCTCACATTCACCAGGAAAGAGCCAATTAAAACCAGGCCTCGAATAATACCAGCTGGAGTGGTACTGCGCCCTAGTCTTCCACCAGAAAAGAGCCAATTCAATACAGACCTCTATTAATACCAGCTGGAATGGTACTGAGTCCCACTCACACACCAGTAAAGAACCAATTCAATCCAGTCCTCTATTAATATCTAGCTGGAATGGTACTAAACCCCACTCACACACCCGGAAAAAGACAATTTAATCCAAACCTCTATGAATACCAGCTGGAATGGTACTGAGCCCCACTCAAGCCAGGAAAAAGCCAATTCAATCCAGGCGTCTATTAATCCCAGCTGGAGTGGTACTGAGGCCCACTCACACACCAGGAAAGAGAAATATCAATCCAAACCTCTCAGTACCAGCTGCAGTGTTACCGAGTCACACTCACACCAGGAAAGAGCCAATTCAATCCAGGCCTCTATTAATACCAGCTAGAGAGGTACTGAGTACCACTCACTCACCAGTAAAGAACCAATTCAATCCAGTCCTCTATTAATATCTAGCTGGAATGGTACTAAACCCCACTCACACACCCGGAAAAAGACAATTTAATCCAAACCTCTATGAATACCAGCTGGAATGGTACTGAGCCCCACTCACCACAGAAAAAAGCCAATTCAATCCAGGTCTCTATTAATACCAGCTGGAGTGGTACTGAGTCCCACTCACACACCAGGAAATACCCAATTCAATCCAGACCTCTATTATTACCAGCTGGAGTGGTACTGTGTCCCACTCACACACCAGGAAAGAGCCAATTCAATACAGGCCTCTAATAATACCAGCTGGAGTGGTACTGTGTCCCACTCACACCCCAGAAAAAAGCCAATTCAATCCAGGCCTCTGTTAATAGCAGCTGGAGTGGCACTGAGTCCCTCACATTCACCAGGAAAGAGCCAATTAAAACCAGACCTCGAGTAATACCAGCTGGAGTGGTACTGAGCCCTAGTCTTCCACCAGAAAAGAGCCAATTCAATACAGACCTCTATTAATACCAGCTGGAATGGTACTGAGTCCCACTCACACACCAGTAAAGAACCAATTCAATCCAGTCCTCTATTAATTTCTAGCTGGAGTGGTACTAAACCCCACTCAAACACCAGGAAAGAGCCAATTAAATCCAGTCCTCTATTAATACCAGCTGGCGCGTATTGAGCCCCACTCACAAACCAGGAAAGAGCCAATTCAATCCAGACCTCTTAATACCAGCTGGAGTGGGACTGAGACCCACTCACTCACCAGGAAAGAGTCAATTCAATCCAGACCTCTTATTAACACCAGCTGGAGATGTACTGAGACCCACTCACTCACCAGGAAGGAGCCAATTCAATCCAGACATCTATTAACACCAGCTGGAGTGGTACTGAGTCCCCCTCACTCACCAGTAAAGAGTCAATTCAATCCAGACCTCTTATTAACACCAGCTGGAGATGTACAGAGCCCCACTCACTCACCAGGAAGGAGCCAATTCAATCCAGACCTCTATTAATACCAGCTGGAGTGGTACTGAGCCCCACTCACTCACCAGGAAGGAGTCAATTCAATCCAGCCCTCTATATGTACCAGCTGCAGTGTTACCGAGTCACATTCACACACCAGGAAAGAGGCCATTAAATCCAGGCCACTATCAATACCAGCTGGAGTGGTACTCAGCCCCTCTCACGCACCAAGAAAGAGGCAATTAACTCCAGGCCTCTATTAATACCAGCTAGAGAGGTACTGAGTACCACCCACTCACCAGGAAAGAGTCAATTCAATCCAGGCCTCTATTAATACCAGCTGCATTGGCACTGAGCCCCCGTCAAGCACCAGGAAAGAGCCAAGTCAATTCAGGCCTCTATTCATACCAGCTGGAGTGGGACTGAGCCCCAACCACACACCAGGAAAAAGTCAATTCAATCCAGACCTCTATTAATACCAGCTGGAGTGGACCTGAGTCCCACTCACACACCAGGAAAGAGTCAATTCAAACCAGGCCTCTATTAATACCAGCTGGAGTGGAACTGAGTCCCACACACACGCCAGGAAAGAGTCAATTCAAACCAGGCCTCTATTAATACTCGCTGGAGTGGAACTGAGTCCCACACACACACCAGGAAAGAGTCAATTCAATCCAGACCTCTATTCATACCAGCTGGAGTGGAACTGAGTCCGACTCACACACCAGGAAAGAGCCAATTAAATCCAGACATCTCTTAATACCAGCTGGAGTGGTACTGAGTCCCACTCACACACCAGAAATAGCCAATTCAATACAGGCCTCTATTAATACCAGCTGGAATGGTACTGAGACCCAGTCACACACCAGGAAAGAGCCAATTCAATCCAGGCCTCTATTAACACCAGCTAGAATGGTACTGAGCCCGGCTCACACACCAGGAAAGAGCCAATTCAATACAGAACTCCATTAATACCAGCTGGAATGGTAGAGTCCCACTCACACACAAGGAAAGAGCCAATTCCATACAGAACTACATTAATGCCAGCTGGAGTGGCACTGAGTCCCACTCACACACCAGGAAAGAGCCAATTCATTACAGAACTCCATTGATAACAGCTGGAGTGGTACTGAGTCCCACTCACACACCAGGAAAGAGCCAATTCAATCCAGGCCTCGATTAATACCAGCTGGAGTGGTACTGAGCCAAACTCATACACCAGAAAAGAGCCAGTTCAATCCAGGCCTCTATTAATACCAGCTGGAATGGTACTGAGCCCCACTCACACACCAGGAAAGAGCCAATTCAATATAGGCCTCTATTAATACCAGCTGGAGTGGCACTGAGTCCCACTCAAACACCAGGAGAGAGCGAATTCAATCCAGGCTTCTATAAATACCAGCAGGAGTGGTATTGAGTGCCACTTACACACCACTGAAGAGCCAATTCAATCCAGGCCTCTATTTATACCAGCTGGAGTGGTACTGAGTCCCACTCACACACCAGAAAATAGCCAATTCAATCCAGGCCTCTATTTATACCAGCTGGAGTGGTACTGAGCCCCACTCACGCACCTGAAAAGTGCCAAAATAATCCAGGACTCTATTAATAACAGCTGGAGTGGTACTGAGTCCCGATCACACACCAGGAAAGAGCCAATTCAATCAAAACCTCTATTAACACCAGCTGGAGTGGTACTGAGTCCCTCTGACACACCAAGAAAGAGCCAATACAATCCCGGCCTCTACCAATACCAGCTGGAGTGGTACTGAGTCCCACTCACATACCAGGAAAGAGCCAATTCAATCCAGGCCTCTTAATACCAGCTGGAGTGGGACTGAGACCCACTCACTCACCAGGAAAGAGTCAATTCAATCCAGACCTCTTATTAACACCAGCTGGAGATGTACTGAGACCCACTCACTCACCAGGAAGGAGCCAATTCAATCCAGACATCTATTAACACCAGCTGGAGTGGTACTGAGTCCCCCTCACTCACCAGTAAAGAGTCAATTCAATCCAGACCTCTTATTAACACCAGCTGGAGATGTACAGAGCCCCACTCACTCACCAGGAAGGAGCCAATTCAATCCAGACCTCTATTAATACCAGCTGGAGTGGTACTGAGCCCCACTCACTCACCAGGAAGGAGTCAATTCAATCCAGCCCTCTATATGTACCAGCTGCAGTGTTACCGAGTCACATTCACACACCAGGAAAGAGGCCATTAAATCCAGGCCACTATCAATACCAGCTGGAGTGGTACTCAGCCCCTCTCACGCACCAAGAAAGAGGCAATTAACTCCAGGCCTCTATTAATACCAGCTAGAGAGGTACTGAGTACCACCCACTCACCAGGAAAGAGTCAATTCAATCCAGGCCTCTATTAATACCAGCTGCATTGGCACTGAGCCCCCGTCAAGCACCAGGAAAGAGCCAAGTCAATTCAGGCCTCTATTCATACCAGCTGGAGTGGGACTGAGCCCCAACCACACACCAGGAAAAAGTCAATTCAATCCAGACCTCTATTAATATCAGCTGGAGTGGACCTGAGTCCCACTCACACACCAGGAAAGAGTCAATTCAAACCAGGCCTCTATTAATACCAGCTGGAGTGGAACTGAGTCCCACACACACGCCAGGAAAGAGTCAATTCAAACCAGGCCTCTATTAATACTCGCTGGAGTGGAACTGAGTCCCACACACACACCAGGAAAGAGTCAATTCAATCCAGACCTCTATTCATACCAGCTGGAGTGGAACTGAGTCCGACTCACACACCAGGAAAGAGCCAATTAAATCCAGACATCTCTTAATACCAGCTGGAGTGGTACTGAGTCCCACTCACACATCAGAAAGAGCCAATTCAATACAGGCCTCTATTAATACCAGCTGGAATGGTACTGAGACCCAGTCACACACCAGGAAAGAGCCAATTCAATCCAGGCCTCTATTAACACCAGCTAGAATGGTACTGAGCCCGGCTCACACACCAGGAAAGAGCCAATTCAATACAGAACTCCATTAATACCAGCTGGAATGGTAGAGTCCCACTCACACACAAGGAAAGAGCCAATTCCATACAGAACTACATTAATGCCAGCTGGAGTGGCACTGAGTCCCACTCACACACCAGGAAAGAGCCAATTCAATACAGAACTCCATTAATAACAGCTGGAGTGGTACTGAGTCCCACTTACACACCAGGAAAGAGCCAATTCAATCCAGGCCTCGATTAATACCAGCTGGAGTGGTACTGAGCCAAACTCATACACCAGAAAAGAGCCAGTTCAATCCAGGCCTCTATTAATACCAGCTGGAATGGTACTGAGCCCCACTCACACACCAGGAAAGAGCCAATTCAATATAGGCCTCTATTAATACCAGCTGGAGTGGCACTGAGTCCCACTCAAACACCAGGAGAGAGCGAATTCAATCCAGGCTTCTATAAATACCAGCAGGAGTGGTATTGAGTGCCACTTACACACCACTGAAGAGCCAATTCAATCCAGGCCTCTATTTATACCAGCTGGAGTGGTACTGAGTCCCACTCACACACCAGAAAATAGCCAATTCAATCCAGGCCTCTATTTATACCAGCTGGAGTGGTACTGAGCCCCACTCACGCACCTGAAAAGTGCCAAAATAATCCAGGACTCTATTAATAACAGCTGGAGTGGTACTGAGTCCCGATCACACACCAGGAAAGAGCCAATTCAATCAAAACCTCTATTAACACCAGCTGGAGTGGTACTGAGTCCCTCTGACACACCAAGAAAGAGCCAATACAATCCCGGCCTCTACCAATACCAGCTGGAGTGGTACTGAGTCCCACTCACATACCAGGAAAGAGGCAATTCTTTCCAGGCCACTATTAATACCAGCTGGAGTGGTACTGAGTCCCACTCGCACACCAGTATAGACCCAATTCAATCCAGGCCTCTTTTTATACCTGCTGGAGTGGTACTGAGCCCCACTCACGCACCTGAAAAGTGCCAAAACAAGCCAGGCCTCTATTGATAACAGCTGGAGAGGTACTGAGTCCCACTCACACACCAGGAAAGAGCCAATTCAATCGAAACCTCTTTTAACACCAGCGGGAGTGGTACTGAGTCCCACTGACACACCAAGAAAGAGGCAATTCAATCCAGGCCTCTATTAATACGAGCTGGAGTGGTACTGAGTCACACTCACACACCAGGAAAGAGGCAATTCTAACCAGGTATCTATCTATACCAGCTGGAGTGGTACTGAGCCCCACTCACACACCAGGAAAGAGCCAAGTCAATCCAGGCCTCTATTAATAACAGCTGGAGTGGTACTGAGCCCCACTCACACTCCAGGAAAGACCCAATTCAATCCAGGCCTCTATTCATACCCGCTGGAGTGGTACTGAGTCCCACTCACACACCAGGAAAGAGCCAATTCAATCCAGGCCTCTATTCATACCAGCTGGAGTGTTACTGAGTCCCGCTCACACACCAGGAAAGAGCCAATTCCATCCAGGCCTCTATTCATACCAGCTGGAGTGTTACTGAGTCCCATTCACACACCAGGAAAGAGCCAATAAAATCCAGACCTCTATTAATACCGGCTGGAGTGGTACTGAGTCCCATTCACACACCATGAAAGAGCCAATTAAATCCAGACCTCTATTAATACCAGCTAGAGTGGGACTGAGACCCACACACACACCAGGAATGAGTCAATTCAATCCAGGCCTCTATTAATACTCGCTGGAGTGGAACTGAGTCCCACACACACACCAGGAAAGAGTCAATTCAATCCAGACCTCTTAATACCAGCTGGAGTGGGACTGAGACCCACTCACTCACCAGGAAGGAGCCAATTCAATCCAGACATCTATTAACACCAGCTGGAGTGGTACTGAGTCCCCCTCACTGACCAGGAAAGTGTCAATTCATTCCAGAACTCTTATTCACACCAGCTGGAGAGGTACTGAGTCCCACTCACACACCAGGAAAGAGTCAATTCAAACCAGACCTCTATTAATACCAGCTGGAGTGGAACTGAGTCCCACACACACACCAGGAAAGAGTCAATTCAATCCAGGCCTCTATTAATACTCGCTTGAGTGGAACTGAGTCCCACACACACACCAGGAAAGAGTCAATTCAATCCAGACCTCTATTAATACCAGCTGGAGTGGAACTGAGTCCGACTCACACACCAGGAAAGAGCCAATTAAATCCAGACATCTCTTAATACCAGCTGGAGTGGTACTGAGTCCCACTCACACACCAGGAAAGAGCCAATTCAATACAGGCCTCTATTAATACCAGCTGGAATGGTACTGAGACCCAGTCACACACCAGGAAAGAGCCAATTCAATACAGAACTCCATTAATACCAGCTGGAATGGTAGATTCCCACTCACACACCAGGAAAGAGCCAATTCCATACAGAACTACATTAATGCCAGCTGGAGTGGTACTGAGTCCCACTCACACACCAGGAAAGAGCCAATTCAATCCAGGCCTCTATTAACACCAGCTAGAATGGTACTGAGCCCGGCTCACACACCAGGAAAGAGCCAATTCAATACAGAACTCCATTAATACCAGCTGGAATGGTAGAGTCCCACTCACACACAAGGAAAGAGCCAATTCAATACAGAACTCCATTAATAACAGCTGGAGTGGTACTGAGTCCCACTCACACACCAGGAAAGAGCCAATTCAATCCAGGCCTCGATTAATACCAGCTGGAGTGGTACTGAGCCAAACTCATACACCAGAAAAGAGCCAGTTCAATCCAGGCCTCTATTAATACCAGCTGGAATGGTACTGAGCCCCACTCACACACCAGGAAAGAGCCAATTCAATATAGGCCTCTATTAATACCAGCTGGAGTGGCACTGAGTCCCACTCAAACACCAGGAGAGAGCGAATTCAATCCAGGCTTCTATAAATACCAGCAGGAGTGGTATTGAGTGCCACTTACACACCACTGAAGAGCCAATTCAATCCAGGCCTCTATTTATACCAGCTGGAGTGGTACTGAGTCCCACTCACACACCAGAAAATAGCCAATTCAATCCAGGCCTCTATTTATACCAGCTGGAGTGGTACTGAGCCCCACTCACGCACCTGAAAAGTGCCAAAATAATCCAGGACTCTATTAATAACAGCTGGAGTGGTACTGAGTCCCGATCACACACCAGGAAAGAGCCAATTCAATCAAAACCTCTATTAACACCAGCTGGAGTGGTACTGAGTCCCTCTGACACACCAAGAAAGAGCCAATACAATCCCGGCCTCTACCAATACCAGCTGGAGTGGTACTGAGTCCCACTCACATACCAGGAAAGAGGCAATTCTTTCCAGGCCACTATTAATACCAGCTGGAGTGGTACTGAGTCCCACTCGCACACCAGTATAGACCCAATTCAATCCAGGCCTCTTTTTATACCTGCTGGAGTGGTACTGAGCCCCACTCACGCACCTGAAAAGTGCCAAAACAAGCCAGGCCTCTATTGATAACAGCTGGAGAGGTACTGAGTCCCACTCACACACCAGGAAAGAGCCAATTCAATCGAAACCTCTTTTAACACCAGCGGGAGTGGTACTGAGTCCCACTGACACACCAAGAAAGAGGCAATTCAATCCAGGCCTCTATTAATACGAGCTGGAGTGGTACTGAGTCACACTCACACACCAGGAAAGAGGCAATTCTAACCAGGTATCTATCTATACCAGCTGGAGTGGTACTGAGCCCCACTCACACACCAGGAAAGAGCCAAGTCAATCCAGGCCTCTATTAATAACAGCTGGAGTGGTACTGAGCCCCACTCACACTCCAGGAAAGACCCAATTCAATCCAGGCCTCTATTCATACCCGCTGGAGTGGTACTGAGTCCCACTCACACACCAGGAAAGAGCCAATTCAATCCAGGCCTCTATTCATACCAGCTGGAGTGTTACTGAGTCCCGCTCACACACCAGGAAAGAGCCAATTCCATCCAGGCCTCTATTCATACCAGCTGGAGTGTTACTGAGTCCCATTCACACACCAGGAAAGAGCCAATAAAATCCAGACCTCTATTAATACCGGCTGGAGTGGTACTGAGTCCCATTCACACACCAGGAAAGAGCCAATTAAATCCAGACCTCTATTAATACCAGCTGGAGTGGGACTGAGACCCACACACACACCAGGAATGAGTCAATTCAATCCAGGCCTCTATTAATACTCGCTGGAGTGGAACTGAGTCCCACACACACACCAGGAAAGAGTCAATTCAATCCAGACCTCTTAATACCAGCTGGAGTGGGACTGAGACCCACTCACTCACCAGGAAGGAGCCAATTCAATCCAGACATCTATTAACACCAGCTGGAGTGGTACTGAGTCCCCCTCACTGACCAGGAAAGTGTCAATTCATTCCAGAACTCTTATTCACACCAGCTGGAGAGGTACTGAGTCCCACTCACACACCAGGAAAGAGTCAATTCAAACCAGACCTCTATTAATACCAGCTGGAGTGGAACTGAGTCCCACACACACACCAGGAAAGAGTCAATTCAATCCAGGCCTCTATTAATACTCGCTTGAGTGGAACTGAGTCCCACACACACACCAGGAAAGAGTCAATTCAATCTAGACCTCTATTAATACCAGCTGGAGTGGAACTGAGTCCGACTCACACACCAGGAAAGAGCCAATTAAATCCAGACATCTCTTAATACCAGCTGGAGTGGTACTGAGTCCCACTCACACACCAGGAAAGAGCCAATTCAATACAGGCCTCTATTAATACCAGCTGGAATGGTACTGAGACCCAGTCACACACCAGGAAAGAGCCAATTCAATACAGAACTCCATTAATACCAGCTGGAATGGTAGATTCCCACTCACACACCAGGAAAGAGCCAATTCCATACAGAACTACATTAATGCCAGCTGGAGTGGTACTGAGTCCCACTCACACACCAGGAAAGAGCCAATTCAATACAGAACTCCATTAATAACAGCTGGAGTGGTACTGAGTCCCACTCACACATCAGGAAAGAGCCAATTCAATACAGGCCTCGATTAATACCAGCTGGAGTGGTACTGAGCCCAACTCACACACCAGGAAAGAGCCAGTTCAATCCAGGCCTCTATTAATATCAGCTGGAATGGTACTGAGCCCCAATCACACACCAGGAAAGAGCCAATTCAATATAGGCCTCTGTTAATACCAGCTGGAGTGGCACTGAGTCCCACTCAAACACCAGGAGAGAGCGAATTCAATCCAGGCTTCTATCAATACCAGCAGGAGTGGTATTGAGTGCCACTTACACACCAGTGAAGAGGCAATTAACTCCAGGCCTCTATTAATACCAGCTAGAGAGGTACTGAGTACCACTCACTCACCAGTAAAGAGTCAATTCAATCCAGACCTCTTATTAACACCAGCTGGAGATGTACTGAGCCCCACTCACTCACCAGTAAAGAACCAATTCAATCCAGTCCTCTCTTAATATCTAGCTGGAATGGTACTAAACCCCACTCACACACCCGGATAAAGACAATTTAATCCAAACCTCTATGAATACCAGCTGGAATGGTACTGAGCCCCACTCACCACAGAAAAAAGCCAATTCAATCCAGGTCTCTATTAATACCAGCTGGAGTGGTACTGAGTCCCACTCACACACCAGGAAATACCCAATTCAATCCAGACCTCTATTATTACCAGGTGGAGTGGTACTGTGTCCCACTCACACACCATGAAAGAGCCAATTCAATACAGGCCTCTATTAATACCAGCTGGATTGGCACTGTGTCCCACTCACACCCCAGAAAAAAGCCAATTCAATCCAGGCCTCTGTTAATAGCAGCTGGAGTGGCACTGAGTCCCTCACATTCACCAGGAATGAGCTAATTAAAACCAGGCCTCGAGTAATACCAGCTGGCGTGGTACTGAGCCCTAGTCTTCCACCAGAAAAGAGCCAATTCAATACAGACCTCTGTTAATACCAGCTGGAATGGTACTGAGTCCCACTCAAACACCAGTAAAGAACCAATTCAATCCAGTCCTCTATTAATATCAGCTGGAGTGGTACTAAACCCCACTCACACACCAGGAAAGAGCCAATTAAATCCAGTCCTCTATTAATACCAGCTGGAGATGTACTGAGACCCACTCACTCACCAGGAAGGAGCCAATTCAATCCAGACATCTATTAACACCAGCTGGAGTGGTACTGAGTCCCACTCACGCACCAGCAAAGAGCCAATTCCATACAGAACTACATTAATGCCAGCTGCAGTGGTACTGAGTCCCACTCACACACCAGAAAAGAGCCAATTCAATACAGAACTCCATTAATAACAGCTGGAGTGGTACTGAGTCCCACTCACACACCGGGAAAGAGCCAATTCAATACAGGCCTCGATTAATACCAGCTGGAGTGGTACTGAGCCCAACTCACACACCAGGAAAGAGCCAGTTCAATCCAGGCCTCTATTAATATCAGCTGGAATGGTACTGAGCCCCAATCACACACCAGGAAAGAGCCAATTCAATATAGGCCTCTGTTAATACCAGCTGGAGTGGCACTGAGTCCCACTCAAACACCAGGAGAGAGCGAATTCAATCCAGGCTTCTATCAATACCAGCAGGAGTGGTATTGAGTGCCACTTACACCCCAGTGAAGAGGCAATTAACTCCAGGCCTCTATTAATACCAGCTAGAGAGGTACTGAGTACCACTCACTCACCAGTAAAGAGTCAATTCAATCCAGACCTCTTATTAACAACAGCTGGAGATGTACTGAGCCCCACTCACTCACCAGCAAAGAACCAATTCAATCCAGTCCTCTCTTAATATCTAGCTGGAATGGTACTAAACCCCACTCACACACCCGGATCAAGACAATTTAATCCAAACCTCTATGAATACCAGCTGGAATGGTACTGAGCCCCACTCACCCCAGAAAAAAGCCAATTCAATCCAGGTCTCTATTAATACCAGCTGGAGTGGTACTGAGTCCCACTCACACACCAGGAAATACCCAATTCAATCCAGACCTCTATTATTACCAGGTGGAGTGGTACTGTGTCCCACTCACACACCAGGAAAGAGCCAATTCAATACAGGCCTCTATTAATACCAGCTGGAGTGGTGCTGTGTCCCACTCACACCCCAGAAAAAAGCCAATTCAATCCAGGCCTCTGTTAATAGCAGCTGGAGTGGCACTGAGTCCCTCACATTCACCAGGAAAGAGCCAATTAAAACCAGGCCTCGAGTAATACCAGCTGGAGTGGTACTGAGCCCTAGTCTTCCACCAGAAAAGAGCCAATTCAATACAGACCTCTATTAATACCAGCTGGAATGGTACTGAGTCCCACTCAAACACCAGGAAAGAGTCAATTCAATCCAGACATCTATTAATACCAGCTGGAGTGGAACTGAGTCCGATTCACACACCAGGAAAGAGCCAATTAAATCCAGACATCTCTTAATACCAGCTGGAGTGGTACTGAGTCCCACTCACACACCAGGAAAGAGCCAATTCAATACAGGCCTGTATTAATACCAGCTGGAATGGTACTGAGACCCAGTCACACACCAGGAAAGAGCCAATTCAATACAGAACTCCATTAATACCAGCTGGAATGGTAGAGTCCCACTCACACACCAGGAAAGAGCGAATTCCATACAGAACTACATTAATGCCAGCTGGAGTGGTACTGAGTCCCACTCACACACCAGGAAAGAGCCAATTCAATACAGGCCTCGATTAATACCAGCTGGAGTGGTACTGAGCCCAACTCACACACCAGAAAAGAGCCAGTTCAATCCAGGCCTCTATTAATATCAGCTGGAATGGTACTGAGCCCCAATCACACACCAGGAAAGAGCCAATTCAATATAGGCCTCTGTTAATACCAGCTGGAGTGGCACTGAGTCCCACATAAACACCAGGAGAGAGCGAATTCAATCCAGGCTTCTATCAATACCAGCAGGAGTGGTATTGAGTGCCACTTACACACCAGTGAAGAGCCAATTCAATCCAGGCCTCTATTTATACCAGCTGGAGTGGTACTGAGTCCCACTCACACACCTGAAATGAGCCAATTCAATCCAGGCCTCTACTTATACCAGCTGGAGAGGTACTGAGCCCCACCCGCGCACCTGAAAAGTGCCAAAATAATCCAGGACTCTATTAATAACAGCTGGAGTGGAACTGAGTCCCACTCACACACCAGGAAAGAGCCAATTCAATCGAAACCTCTATTAACACCAGCTGGAGTGGTACTGAGTCCCTCTGACACACCAAGAAAGAGCCAATACAATCCAGGCCTCTATCAATACCAGCTGGAGTGGTACTGAGTCCCACTCACATACCAGGAAAGAGGCAATTCTATCCAGGCCTCAATTAATACCAGCTGGAGTGGTACTCAGCCCCACTCACACACCAGGAAAGAGGCAATTCTATCCAGGCCTCTATTAATACCAGCTGGAGTGGTACTGAGTCCCACTCACACACCAGTAAAGAGCCAATTCAATCCAGGCCTCTATTTATACCTGCTGGAGTGGTACTGAGCCCCAATCACGCACCTGAAAAGTGCCAAAACAAGCCAGGCCACTATTGGTTATAGCTGGAGAGGAACTGAGTCCCACTGACACACCAAGAAAGAGCCAATTCAATCCAAGCCTCTATTAATACGCGCTGGAGTGGTACTGAGTCACACTCACACACCAGGAAAGAGGCAATTCCACCCAGGTCTCTATTCATACCAGCTGGAGTGGTACTGAGCCCCACTCACACACAAGAAAAGAGCCAAGTCAATCCAGGCCTCTATTAATAACAGCTGGGGTGGTACTGTGCCGCACTCACACTCCAGGAAAGAGCCAATTCAATCCAGGCCTCTATTCATACCCGCTGGAGTGGTACTGAGCCCAACTCACACACCAGGAAAGAGCCAGTTCAATCCAGGCCTCTATTAATATCAGCTGGAATGGTACTGAGCCCCAATCACACACCAGGAAAGAGCCAATTCAATATAGGCCTCTGTTAATACCAGCTGGAGTGGCACTGAGTCCCACTCAAACACCAGGAGAGAGCGAATTCAATCCAGGCTTCTATCAATACCAGCAGGAGTGGTATTGAGTGCCACTTACACCCCAGTGAAGAGGCAATTAACTCCAGGCCTCTATTAATACCAGCTAGAGAGGTACTGAGTACCACTCACTCACCAGTAAAGAGTCAATTCAATCCAGACCTCTTATTAACAACAGCTGGAGATGTACTGAGCCCCACTCACTCACCAGCAAAGAACCAATTCAATCCAGTCCTCTCTTAATATCTAGCTGGAATGGTACTAAACCCCACTCACACACCCGGATCAAGACAATTTAATCCAAACCTCTATGAATACCAGCTGGAATGGTACTGAGCCCCACTCACCCCAGAAAAAAGCCAATTCAATCCAGGTCTCTATTAATACCAGCTGGAGTGGTACTGAGTCCCACTCACACACCAGGAAATACCCAATTCAATCCAGACCTCTATTATTACCAGGTGGAGTGGTACTGTGTCCCACTCACACACCAGGAAAGAGCCAATTCAATACAGGCCTCTATTAATACCAGCTGGAGTGGTGCTGTGTCCCACTCACACCCCAGAAAAAAGCCAATTCAATCCAGGC
Organism: Heterodontus francisci; assembly: GCF_036365525.1. NCBI lineage: Eukaryota > Metazoa > Chordata > Chondrichthyes > Heterodontiformes > Heterodontidae > Heterodontus > Heterodontus francisci. The sequence goes on along the minus strand of NC_090409.1, from coordinate 1,494,028 downwards.
CTCTGTTCATAGCAGCTGGAGTGGCACTGAGTCCCTCATATTCACCAGGAAAGAGCCAATTAAAACCAGGCCTCGAGTAATACCAGCTGGAGTGGTGCTGAGCCCTAGTCTTCCACCAGAAAAGAGCCAATTCAATACAGACCTCTATTAATACCAGCTGGAATGGTACTGAGTCCCACTCAAACACCAGGAAAGAGTCAATTCAATCCAGACATCTATTAATACCAGCTGGAGTGGAACTGAGTCCGATTCACACACCAGGAAAGAGCCAATTAAATCCAGACATCTCTTAATACCAGCTGGAGTGGTACTGAGTCCCACTCACACACCAGGAAAGAGCCAATTCAATACAGGCCTGTATTAATACCAGCTGGAATGGTACTGAGACCCAGTCACACACCAGGAAAGAGCCAATTCAATACAGAACTCCATTAATACCAGCTGGAATGGTAGAGTCCCACTCACACACCAGGAAAGAGCGAATTCCATACAGAACTACATTAATGCCAGCTGGAGTGGTACTGAGTCCCACTCACACACCAGGAAAGAGCCAATTCAATACAGGCCTCGATTAATACCAGCTGGAGTGGTACTGAGCCCAACTCACACACCAGAAAAGAGCCAGTTCAATCCAGGCCTCTATTAATTTCAGCTGGAATGGTACTGAGCCCCAATCACACACCAGGAAAGAGCCAATTCAATATAGGCCTCTGTTAATACCAGCTGGAGTGGCACTGAGTCCCACATAAACACCAGGAGAGAGCGAATTCAATCCAGGCTTCTATCAATACCAGCAGGAGTGGTATTGAGTGCCACTTACACACCAGTGAAGAGCCAATTCAGTCCAGGCCTCTATTTATACCAGCTGGAGTGGTACTGAGTCCCACTCACACACCTGAAATGAGCCAATTCAATCCAGGCCTCTACTTATACCAGCTGGAGTGGTACTGAGCCCCACCCACGCACCTGAAAAGTGCCAAAATAATCCAGGACTCTATTAATAACAGCTGGAGTGGAACTGAGTCCCACTCACACACCAGGAAAGAGCCAATTCAATCGAAACCTCTATTAACACCAGCTGGAGTGGTACTGAGTCCCTCTGACACACCAAGAAAGAGCCAATACAATCCAGGCCTCTATCAATACCAGCTGGAGTGGTACTGAGTCCCACTCACATACCAGGAAAGAGGCAATTCTATCCAGGCCTCAATTAATACCAGCTGGAGTGGTACTCAGCCCCACTCACACACCAGGAAAGAGGCAATTCTATCCAGGCCTCTATTAATACCAGCTGGAGTGGTACTGAGTCCCACTCACACACCAGTAAAGAGCCAATTCAATCCAGGCCTCTATTTATACCTGCTGGAGTGGTACTGAGCCCCAATCACGCACCTGAAAAGTGCCAAAACAAGCCAGGCCACTATTGGTTATAGCTGGAGAGGAACTGAGTCCCACTGACACACCAAGAAAGAGCCAATTCAATCCAAGCCTCTATTAATACGCGCTGGAGTGGTACTGAGTCACACTCACACACCAGGAAAGAGGCAATTCCACCCAGGTCTCTATTCATACCAGCTGGAGTGGTACTGAGCCCCACTCACACACAAGAAAAGAGCCAAGTCAATCCAGGCCTCTATTAATAACAGCTGGGGTGGTACTGTGCCGCACTCACACTCCAGGAAAGAGCCAATTCAATCCAGGCCTCTATTCATACCCGCTGGAGTGGTACTGAGTCCCACTCACACACCAGGAAAGTGTCAATTCATTCCAGAACTCTTATTCACACCAGCTGGAGAGGTACTGAAATCCACTCACACACCAGGAAAGAGTCAATTCAAACCAGACCTCCATGAATACCAGCTAGAGTGGAACTGAGTCCCACACACACATCAGGAAAGAGTCAATTCAAACCAGGCCTCTATTAATACTCGCTGGAGTGGAACTGAGTCCCACACACACAAGGAAAGAGCCTATTCAATCCAGGCCTCTATTCATACCCGCTGCAGTGGTACTGAGTCCCACTCACATACCAGGAAAGAGCCAATTAAATCCAGACGTCTATTCATACCAGCTGGAGTGTTACTGAGTCCCATTCACACACAGGAAAGAGCCAATAAAATCCAGACCTCTATTAATACCGGCTGGAGTGGGACTGAGACCCACTCACTCACCAGGAAGGAGCCAATTCAATCCAGACGTCTATTAACACCAGCTGGAGTGGTACTGAGTCCCCCTCACTGACCAGGAAAGTGTCAATTCAATCCAGGCCTCTATTCATAGCCGCTGGAGTGGTACTGAGTCCCATTCACACACCAGGAAATAGCCAATTAAATCCAGACCTCTATTAATACCAGCTGGCGCGTACTGAGCCCCACTCACAAACCAGGAAAAAGCCAATTCAATCCAGACCTCTTAATACCAGCTGGAGTGGGACTGAGACCCACTCACTCACCAGGAAGGAGCCAATTCAATCCAGACGTCTATTAACACCAGCTGGAGTGGTACTGAGTCCCCCTCACTGACCAGGAAAGTGTCAATTCATTCCAGAACTCTTATTCACACCAGCTGGAGAGGTACTGAGTCCCACTCACACACCAGGAAAGAGTCAATTCAAACCAGACCTCTATTAATACCAGCTGGAGTGGAACTGAGTCCCACACACACACCAGGAAAGAGTCAATTCAAACCAGGCCTCTATTAATACTCGCTGGAGTGGAACTGAGTCCCACAAACACACCAAGACAGAGTCAATTCAATCCAGAACTCTTATTCACACCAGCTGGAGAGGTACTGAGTCCCACTCACACACCAGGAAAGAGTCAATTCAATCCAGACCTCTATTAATACCAGCTGGAGTGGAACTGAGTCCGACTCACACACCAGGAAAGAGCCAATTTAATCCAGACATCTCTTAATACCAGCTGGAGTGGTACTGAGTCCCACTCACACACCAGGAAAGAGCCAATTCAATACAGGCCTCTATTAATACCAGCTGGAATGGTGCTGAGACCCAGTCACACACCAGGAAAGAGGCAATTCAACACAGAACTCCATTAATACCAGCTGGAATGGTAGAGTCCCACTCACACACCAGGAAAGAGCCAATTCCATACAGAACTACATTAATACCAGCTGGAGTGGTACTGAGTCCCACTCACACACCAGGAAAGAGCCAATTCAATACAGGCCTCGATTAATACCAGCTGGAGTGGTACTGAGCCCAACTCACACACCAGAAAATAGCCAGTTCAATCCAGGCCTCTATTAATATCAGCTGGAATGGTACTGAGCCCCAATCACACACCAGGAAAGAGCCAATTCAATATAGGCCTCTGTTAATACCAGCTGGAGTGGCACTGAGTCCCACTCAAACACCAGGAGAGAGCGAATTCAATCCAGGCTTCTATGAATACCAGCAGGAGTGGTATTGAGTGCCACTTACACACCAGTGAAGAGGCAATTAACTCCAGGCCTCTATTAATACCAGCTAGAGAGGTACTGAGTCCCACTCACACACCAGGAAATACCCAATTCAATCCAGACCTCTATTATTACCAGCTGGAGTGGTACTGTGTCCCACTCACACACCAGAAAAGAGCCAATTCAATACAGGCCTCTATTAATACCAGCTGGAGTGGTACTGTGTCCCACTCACACCCCAGAAAAAAGCCAATTCAATCCAGGCCTCTGTTAATAGCAGCTGGAGTGGCACTGAGTCCCTCACATTCACCAGGAAAGAGCCAATTAAAACCAGGCCTCGAGGAATACCAGCTGTAGTGGTACTGAGCCCCAGTCTTCCACCAGAAAAGAGCCAATTCAATACAGACCTCTATTAATACCAGCTGGCGCGTACTGAGCCCCACTCACAAACCAGGAAAGAGCCAATTCAATCCAGACCTCTTAATACCAGCTGGAGATGTACTGAGACCCACTCACACACCAGGAAGGAGCCAATTCAATCCAGACATCTATTAACACCAGCTGGAGTGGTACTGAGTCCCCCTCACTCACCAGGAAGGAGTCAATTCAATCCAGCCCTCAATTAATAACAGCTGGAGTGGTACTGAGTCCCACTCACACACCAGGAAAGAGAAATATCAATCCAAACCTCTATAAGTACCAGCTGCAGTGTTACCGAGTCACATTCACACACCAGGAAAGAGGCAATTAACTCCAGGCCTCTATTAATACCAGCTAGAGAGGTACTGAGTGCCACCCACTCACCATTAAAGAGCCAATTCAATCCAGGCCTCTATTAATACCAGCTGCATTGGCACTGAGCCCCCGTCAAGCACCAGGAAAGAGCCAAGTCAATTCAGGCCTCTATTCATACCAGCTGGAGTGGGACTTAGCCCCAACCACACACCAGGAAAAAGTCAATTCAATCCAGACCTCTATTAATACCAGCTGGAGTGGACCTGAGTCCCACACACACGCCAGGAAAGAGTCAATTCAAACCTGGCCTCTATTAATACTCGCTGGAGTGGAACTGAGTCCACACACACACCAGGAAAGCGTCAATTCAATCCAGACCTCTATTAATACCAGCTGGAGTGGAACTGAGTCCGACTCACACACCAGGAAAGAGCCAATTAAATCCAGACATCTCTTAATACCAGCTGGAGTGGTACTGAGTCCCACTCACACACCAGAAAGAGCCAATTCAATACAGAACTCCATTAATACCAGCTGGAATGGTAGAGTCCCACTCACACACAAGGAAAGAGCCAATTCAATACAGAACTACATTAATGCCAGCTGGAGTGGCACTGAGTCCCACTCACACACCAGGAAAGAGCCAATTCAATACAGAACTCCATTAATAACAGCTGGAATGGTACTGAGCCCCACTCACACACCAGGAAAGAGCCAATTCAATATAGGCCTCTATTAATACCAGCTGGAGTGGCACTGAGTCCCACTCAAACACCAGGAGAGAGCGAATTCAATCCAGGCTTCTATCAATACCAGCAGGAGTGGTATTGAGTGCCACTTACACACCACTGAAGAGCCAATTCAATCCAGGCCTCTATTTATACCAGCTGGAGTGGTACTGAGTCCCACTCACACACCAGGAAAGAGCCAATTCAATCAAAACCTCTATTAACACCAGCTGGAGTGGTACTGAGTCCCTCTGACACACCAAGAAAGAGCCAATACAATCCAGGCCTCTACTAATACCAGCTGGAGTGGTACTGAGTCCCACTCACACACCAGGAAAGAGGCAATTCTTTCCAGGCCTCTATTAATACCAGCTGGAGTGGTACTGAGTCCCACTCACACACCAATAAAGACCCAATTCAATCCAGGCCTCTATTTATACCTGCTGGAGTGGTACTGAGCCCCACTCACGCACCTGAAAAGTGCCAAAACAAGCCAGGCCTCTATTGATAACAGCTGGAGAGGTACTGAGTCCCACTCACACACCAGCAAAGAGCCAATTCAATCGAAACCTCTTTTAACACCAGCGGGAGTGGTACTGAGTCCCACTGACACACCAAGAAAGAGGCAATTCAATCCAGGCCTCTATTAATACGAGCTGGAGTGGTACTGAGTCACACTCACACACCAGGAAAGAGGCAATTCTAACCAGGTATCTATTCATACCAGCTGGAGTGGTACCGAGCCCCACTCACACACCAGGAAAGAGCCAAGTCAATCTAGGCCTCTATTAATAACAGCTGGAGTGGTACTGAGCCCCACTCACACTCCAGGAAAGAGCCAATTCAATCCAGGCCTCTATTCATACCAGCTGGAGTGTTCCTGAGTCCCATTCACACACCTGGAAAGAGCCAATAAAATCCAGACCTCTATTAATACCGGCTGGAGTGGTACTGAGTCCCATTCACACACCAGGAAAGAGCCAATTCAATCCAGACATCTATTAACACCAGCTGGAGTGGTACTGAGTCCCCCTCACTGACCAGGAAAGTGTCAATTCATTCCAGAACTCTTATTCACACCAGCTGGAGAGGTACTGAGTCCCACTCACACACCAGGAAAGAGTCAATTCAAACCAGACCTCTATTAATACCAGCTGGAGTGGAACTGAGTCCCACACACACACCAGGAAAGAGTCAATTCAAACCAGGCCTCTATTAATACTCGCTGGAGAGGAACTGAGTCCCACACACACACACCAGGAAAGAGTCAATTCAATCCAGACCTCTATTAATACCAGCTGGAGTGGAACTGAGTCCGACTCACACACCAGGAAAGAGCCAATTAAATCCAGACATCTCTTAATACCAGCTGGAGTGGTGCTGAGTCCCACTCACACACCAGGAAAGAGCCAATTCAATACAGGCCTCTATTAATACCAGCTGGAGTGGAACTGAGTCCGACTCACACAACAGGAAAGAGCCAATTAAATCCAGACATCTCTAATTACCAGCTGGAATGGTACTGAGACCCAGTCACACACCAGGAAAGAGCCAATTCAATACAGAACTCCATTAATACCAGCTGGAATGGTAGAGTCCCACTCACACACCAGGAAAGAGCCAATTCCATACAGAACTACATTAATGCCAGCTGGAGTGGTACTGAGTCCCACTCACACACCAGAAAAGAGCCAATTCAATACAGGCCTCGATTAATACCAGCTGGAGTGGTACTGAGCCCAACTCACACACCAGAAAAGAGCCAGTTCAAACCAGCCCTCTATTAATATCAGCTGGAATGGTACTGAGCCCCAATCACACAACAGGAAAGAGCCAATTCAATATAGGCCTCTGTTAATACCAGCTGGAGTGGCACTGAGTCCCACTCAAACACCAGGAGAGAGCGAATTCAATCTAGGCTTCTATCAATACCAGCAGGAGTGGTATTGAGTGCCACTTACACACCAGTGAAGAGCCAATTCAATCCAGGCCTCTATTTATACCAGCTGGAGTGGTACTGAGTCCCACTCACACACCTGAAAAGAGAGAATTCAATCCAGGCCTCTATTTATACCAGTTGGAGTGGTACTGAGCCCCACTCACGCACCTGAAAAGTGCCAAAATAATCCAGGACTCTATTAATAACAGCTGGAGTGGAACTGAGTCCCACTCACACACCAAGAAAGAGCCAATTCAATCGAAACCTCTATTAACACCAGCTGGAGTGGTACTGAGTCCCTCTGACACACCAAGAACGAGCCAATACAATACAGGCCTCTATTAATACCAGCTGGAGTGGTACTGAGTCCCCCTCACTGACCAGGAAAGTGTCAATTCATTCCAGAACTCTTATTCACACCAGCTGGAGAGGTACTGAGTCCCACTCACACACCAGGAAAGAGTCAATTCAAACCAGACCTCTATTAATACCAGCTGGAGTGGAACTGAGTCCCACACACACACCAGGAAAGAGTCAATACAAACCAGGCCTCTATTAAAACTCGCTGGAGAGGAACTGAGTCCCACACACACACACCAGGAAAGAGTCAATTCAATCCAGACCTCTATTAATACCAGCTGGAGTGGAACTGAGTCCGACTCACACACCAGGAAAGAGCCAATTAAATCCAGACATCTCTTAATACCAGCTGGAGTGGTGCTGAGTCCCACTCACACACCAGGAAAGAGCCAATTCAATACAGGCCTCTATTAATACCAGCTGGAATGGTACTGAGACCCAGTCACACACCAGGAAAGAGCCAATTCAATACAGAACTCCATTAATACCAGCTGGAATGGTAGAGTCCCACTCACACACCAGGAAAGAGCCAATTCCATACAGAACTACATTAATGCCAGCTGGAGTGGTACTGAGTCCCACTCACACACCAGAAAAGAGCCAATTCAATACAGGCCTCGATTAATACCAGCTGGAGTGGTACTGAGCCCAACTCACACACCAGAAAAGAGCCAGTTCAAACCAGGCCTCTATTAATATCAGCTGGAATGGTACTGAGCCCCAATCACACACCAGGAAAGAGCCAATTCAATATAGGCCTCTGTTAATACCAGCTGGAGTGGCACTGAGTCCCACTCAAACACCAGGAGAGAGCGAATTCAATCTAGGCTTCTATCAATACCAGCAGGAGTGGTATTGAGTGCCACTTACACACCAGTGAAGAGCCAATTCAATCCAGGCCTCTATTTATACCAGCTGGAGTGGTACTGAGTCCCACTCACACACCTGAAAAGAGAGAATTCAATCCAGGCCTCTATTTATACCAGCTGGAGTGGTACTGAGCCCCACTCACACACCAGGAAAGAGCCAATTCAATCGAAACCTCTATTAACACCAGCTGGAGTGGTACTGAGTCCCTCTGACACACCAAGAAAGAGCCAATACAATACAGGCCTCTATTAATACCAGCTGGAGTGATACTGAGTCCCACTCACATAACAGGAAAGAGTCAATTCAAACCAGACCTCTATTAATACCAGCTGGAGTGGAACTGAGTCCCACACACACACCAGGAAAGAGTCAATTCAAACCAGGCCTCTATTAATACTCGCTGGAGTGGAACTGAGTCCCACACACACACCAGGAAAGAGTCAGTTCAATCCAGACCTCTATTAATACCAGCTGGAGTGGTACTCAGCCCCACTCACACACCAGGAAAGAGGCAATTCTATCCAGTCCTCTATTAATACCAGCTGGAGTGGTACAGAGTCACACTCACACACCAGTAAAGAGCCAATTCAATCCAGGCCTCTATTTATACCTGCTGGAGTGGTACTGAGCCCCAATCACGCACCTGAAAAGTGCCAAAACAAGCCAGGCCACTATTGTTAATAGCTGGAGAGGTACTGAGTCCCACTCACACACCAGGAAAGAGCCAATTAAATCCAGACATCACTTAATACCAGCTGGAGTGGTATTGAGTCCCACTCACACACCAGGAAAGAGCCAATTCAATACAGGCCTCTATTAATACCAGCTGGAATGGTACTGAGACCCAGTCACACACCAGGAAAGAGCCAATTCAATACAGAACTCCATTAATACCAGCTGGAATGGTAGAGGCCCACTCACACACCAGGAAAGAGCCAATTCCATACAGAACTACATTAATGCCAGCTGGAGTGGTACTGGGCCCAACTCACACACCAGAAAAGAGCCAGTTCAATCCAGGCCTCTATTAATATCAGCTGGAATGGTACTGAGCCCCAATCACACACCAGGAAAGAGCCAATTCAATATAGGCCTCTGTTAATACCAGCTGGAGTGGCACAGAGTCCCACTCAAACACCAGGAGAGAGCGAATTCAATCCAGGCTTCTATCAATACCAGCAGGAGTGGTATTGAGTGCCACTTACACACCAGTGAAGAGCCAATTCAATCCAGGCCTCTATTTATACCAGCTGGAGTGGTACTGAGTCCCATTCACACACCTGAAAATAGCCAATTCAATCCAGGCCTCTATTTATACCAGCTGGAGTGGTACTGAGCCCCACTCACGCACCTGAAAAGCGCCAAAATAATCCAGGACTCTATTAATAACAGCTGGAGTGGAACTGAGTCCCACTCACACGCCAGGAAAGAGCCAATTCAATCGAAACCTCTATTAACACCAGCTGGAGTGGTACTGAGTCCCTCTGACACACCAAGAAAGAGCCAATACAATCCAGGCCTCTATTAATACCAGCTGGAGTGCAACTGAGACCCACTCACATTCCAGGAAAGAGGCAATTCTATCCAGGCCTCAATTAATACCAGCTGGAGTGGTACTCAGCCCCACTCACACACCAGGAAAGAGCCAATTCTATCCAGGCCTCTATTAATACCAGCTGGAGTGGGACTGAGTCCCACTCACACACCAGTAAAGAGCCAATTCAATCCAGGCCTCTATTTATACCTTTTGGAGTTGTACTGAGCCCCAATCACGCACCTGAAAAGTGCCAAAACAAGCCAGGCCACTATTGTTAATAGCTGGAGAGGTGCTGAGTCCCACTCACACACCAGGAAAGAGCCAATTCAATCGAAACCTCTATTAACACCAGCTGGAGTGGTACTGAGCCCCACTCACACACAAGGAAAGAGCCAAGTCAATCCAGGCCTCTATTAATAACTGCTGGGGTGGTACTGAGCCCCACTCACACTCCAGGAAAGAGCCAATTCAATCCAGTCCTCTATTCATACCCGCTGGAGTGGTACTGAGTCCCACTCACACACCAGGAAAGAGTCAATTCAATCCAGACCTATATTAATACAAGCTGGAGTGGAACTGAGTCCGACGCAAACACCAGGAAAGAGCCAATTAAATCCAGACCTCTATTAATACCAGCTGGAGTGTTACTGAGTCCCACACACACACCAGGAAAGAGCCAATTCAACCAGGCCTCTATTCATACCAGCTGGAGTGTTACTGAGTCCCACACACACACCAGGAAAGAGCCAATTCAATCCAGGCCTCTATTAATATCAGCTGGCGCATACTGAGCACCACTCACTCACCAGGAAAGTGTCAATTCAATCCAGAACTCTTATTCACACCAGCTGGAGAGGTACGGAGCCCCAGTCACTCACCAGGAAGGAGCCAATTCAATCCAGACATCTATTAACACCAGCTGGAGTGGTACTGAGTCCCCCTCACTGACCAGGAAAGTGTCAATTCAATCCAGAACTCTTATTCACACCAGCTGGAGAGGTACGGAGCCCCAGTCACTCAACAGGAAGGAGCCAATTCAATCCAGACCTCTATTAATACCAGCTGGAGTGGCACTGAGTCCCACTCACACACCAGGAGAGAGCCAATTCCATATAGGCCTCTATTAATACCAGCTGGAGTTTCACTGAGTCCCACTCAAACACCAGGAGAGAGCGAATTCAATCCAGGCTTCTATCAATACCAGCAGGAGTGGTATTGAGTGCCACTTACACACCAGTGAAGTGCCAATTCAATCCAGGCCTCTATTTATACCAGCTGGAGTGGTACTGAGCCCCACTCACAGACCAGCAAAGAGCCAATTCAATACAGGCCTCTATTAATAACAGCTGGAGTACACTGAGTCCCACTCACACACCAGGAAAGAGGCAATTCTATCCAGGCCTCAATTAATACCAGCTGGAGTGGTACTCAGTCCCACTCACACACCAGGAAGGAGGCAATTCTATCCAGGCCACTGTTATTACCAGCTGGAGTGTTACTGAGTCCCACTCACACACCGGTAAAGAGCCAATTCAATCCAGGCCTCTATTAATACCTGCTGGAGTGGTACTGAGCCCCACTCACGCACCTGAAAAGTGCCAAATCAATCCAGGCCTCTATTACTAACAGCTGGAGTGGTACTGAGTCCCACTCACACACCAGGAAAGAACCAATTCAATCGAAAACTCTATTAACACCAGCGGGAGTGGTACTGAGTCCCACTGACACACCAGGAAAGAGCCAATTCAATCCAGGCCTCTATTAATACCAGCTGGAGTGGTACTGAGTCCCACTCACACACCAGGAAAGAGGGAATTCTATCCAGGCCTCAATTAATACCAGCTGGAGTGGTACTGAGCCCCACTCATCCACCAGGAAAGAGCCAATTCAATCCAGCCTTCAATTACTAACAGCTGGAGTGGTACTGAGCCCAACTCACGAACCAGGAAAGAGCCAATTCAATCCAGGCCTCAATTAATACAAGCTGTAGTGGTACTGAGCCCCACTCACACACCAGGAAAGAACCAATTCAAATCAGACCTCGATTAATTGCAGCTGGAGTTGTACTGAGTCCCACTTACACACCAGGAAAGAGACAATTGAAACCAGGCCTCTATTAATACCTGCTGGAGTGGTACTGAGCCCCACTCACACTCCAGGAAAGAGCCAATTCTATCCAGGCCTCTATTCATACCAGTTTTAGTGTTACTGAGTCCCACGCACACACCAGGAAAGAGCCAATTCAATCCAGGCCTCTATTCATACCAGCTGGAGTGGTACTGAGTCCAACTCACACACCAGGAAAGAGACAATTGAAACCAGGCCTCTATTAATACCTGCTGGAGTGGTACTGAGCCCCACTCACACTCCAGGAAAGAGCCAATTCTATCCAGGCCTCTATTCATACCAGTTTTAGTGTTACTGAGTCCCACGCACACACCAGGAAAGAGCGAATTCAATCCAGGCCTCTATTCATACCAGCTGGAGTGGTACTGAGTCCAACTCACACACCAGGAAGGAGTCAATTCAGTCCAGACCTCTATTAATACCAGCTGGAGTGGAACTGAGTCCGACTCACACACCAGGAAAGAGCCATTAAAATCCAGACCTCTATTAGTACCGGCTGGAGTGGTACTAAGTCCCAATCATACACCCGGAAAGAGCCAATTAAATCCAGTCCTCTATTAATACCAGCTGGAGTGGTACTGAGCTCCACTCACACACCAGGAAAGAGAAATATCAATCCAAACCTCTATACATACCAGCTGGAGTGTGACCGAGTCCCACTCACACACCAGGAAAGAGGCAATTCAATACAGGCCTCGATTAATACCAGCTGGAGTGGTCCTGAGCCACACTCACACACCAGGAAACTGCCAATTCAATACAGGCCTCGATTAATACCAGCTGGAGTGGTACTGATCCCCACTCACACACCAGAAAAGAGCCAGTTCAAACCAGGCCTCCATTAATACCAGCTGGAATGGTACTGATCCCCACTCACACACCAGGAAAGAGCCAATTCAATATAGGCTTCTATTAATACCAGCTGGAGCGGCACTGAGTCCCACTCACACACCAGGAGAGAGCCAAATCAATCCAGGCTTCTATCAATACCAGCAGGAGTGGTATCGAGTGCCACGTACACACCAGTGAAGAGCCAATTCAATCCAGGCCTCTATTTATACCAGTTGGAGTGGTACTGAGTCCCACTCACACACCAGTAAAGAGCCAATTCAATCCAGGCCTCTATTTATACCAGCTGGAGTGGTACTGAGCCACACTCACGCACCTGAAAAGTGCCAAAATAATCCAGGCCTCTATTAATACCAGCTGGAATGGTACTGAGCCCCACTCACACACCAGCAAAGAGCCAATTCAATATAGGCCTCCATTAATACCAGCTGGAGTGGTACTGATTCCCACTCACACACCAGGAGAGAGCCAATTCAATCCAGGCTTCTATCAAAACCAGCAGGAGTGGTATTGAGTCCCTCTGACACACCAAGAAATTGCCAATACAATCCATGCCTCTATTAATACCAGCTGGAGTGGTACTGAGCCCCACTCACACACCAGGAAAGAGCCAATTCAATCGAAACCTCTATTAACACCAGCGGGAATGGTACTGAATCGCACTGACACACCAAGAAGGAGCCAATTCAATCCAGGCCTCTATTAATACCAGCTGGAGTGGTACTGAGTCCCACTCACACACCAGGAAAGAGGGAATTCTATCCAGGCCTCCATTAATACCAGCTGGAGTGATACTGAGCCCAACTCACACACCAGGAAAGAGCCAATTCAAATCAGACCTCGATTAATTGCAGTTGGAGTGGTACTGAGTCCCACTTACACACCAGGAGAGAGACAATTGAAACCAGGTGTCTATTAATACCAGCTGGTGTGGTACTGAGCCCCACTCACACACCAGGAAAGAGCCAAGTCAATCCAGGCCTCTATTAAGACCAGCTGGAGTGGTACTGAGTCCAACTCACACTCCAGAAAGAGGCAATTCAATCCAGACCTCTATTAATACCAGCTGGAGTGGAACTGAGTCCGACGCAAACACCAGGAAACAGCCAATTCAATCCAGACCTCTTAATACCAGCTGGAGTGGGACTGAGACCCACTCACTCACCAGGAAAGAGTCAATTCAATCCAGACCTCTTATTAACACCAGCTGGAGAGGTACTGAGCCCCAGTCACTCACCAGGAAGGAGCCAATTCAATCCAGACCTCTATTAATACCAGCTGGAGTGGTACGGAGCCCCACTCACACACCAGGAAGGAGCCAATCCAATCCAGACCTCTATTAATACTAGCTGGAGTGGTACTGAGGCACAATCACACACCAGGAAAGAGAAATATCAATCCAAACCTCTATAAATACCAGCAAGAGTGTGACCGAGTCCCACTCACACACCAGTAAAGAGGCAATTCAATACAGGCCTCGATTAATACCAGCTGGAGTGGTACTGACCCACACTCATACACCAGGAAAGTGCCAATTCAATACAGGCCTCGATTAATACCAGCTGGAGTGGTACTGAGCCCCACTCACACACCAGAAAAGAGCCAGTTCAATCCAGGCCTCCATTAATACCAGCTGGAATGGTACTGAGCCCCACTCACACACCAGGAGAGAGCCAATTCAATCCAGGCTTCTGTCAATACCAGCAGGAGTGTTATTGAGTGCCACTTACACACCAGTGAAGAGCCAATTCAATCCAGGCCTCTATTTATAGCAGCTGGAGCGGTACTGAGTCCCACTCACACACCAGTAAAGAGCCAATTCAATCCAGGCCTCTATTTATACCAGCTGGAGTGGTACTGAGCCCCACTCACGCACCTGAAAAGTGCCAAAATAATCCAGGCCTCTATTAACACCAGCTGGAATGGTACTGAGTCCCACTCACACACCAGGAGAGTGCCAATTCAATCCAGGCTTCTATCAAAACCAGCAGGAGTGGTATTGAGTCCCTCTGACACACCAAGAAAGAGCCAATACAATCCATGCCTCTATTAATACCAGCTGGAGTGGTACTGAGTCCCACTCACACACCAGGAGAGAGCCAAATCTATCCAGGCTTCTATCAATACCAGCAGGAGTGGTATCGAGTGCCACGTACACACCAGTGAAGAGCCAATTCAATCCAGGCCTCTATTTATACCAGATGGAGTGGTACTGAGTCCCACTCACACACCAGTAAAGAGCCAATTCAATCCAGGCCTCTATTTATACCAGCTGGAGTGGTACTGAGCCACACTCACGCACCTGAAAAGTGCCAAAATATTCCAGGCCTCTATTAATACCAGCTGGAATGGTACTGAGCCCCACTCACACACCAGCAAAGAGCCAATTCAATATAGGCCTCCATTAATACCAGCTGGAGTGGTACTGATTCCCACTCACACACCAGGAGAGAGCCAATTCAATCCAGGCTTCTATCAAAACCAGCAGGAGTGGTATTGAGTCCCTCTGACACACCAAGAAATTGCCAATACAATCCATGCCTCTATTAATACCAGCTGGAGTGGTACTGAGCCCCACTCACACACCAGGAAAGAGCCAATTCAATCGAAACCTCTATTAACACCAGCGGGAATGGTACTGAATCGCACTGACACACCAAGAAAGAGCCAATTCAATCCAGGCCTCTATTAATACCAGCTGGAGTGGTACTGAGTCCCACTCACACACCAGGAAAGAGGGAATTCTATCCAGGCCTCCATTAATACCAGCTGGAGTGATACTGAGCCCCACTAACACACCAGGAAAGAGCCAATTCAATCCAGCCTTCAATTAGTAACAGCTGGAGTGGTACTGAGCCCAACTCACACACCAGGAAAGAGCCAATTCAAATCAGACCTCGATTAATTGCAGCTGGAGTGGTACTGAGTCCCACTTACACACCAGGAGAGAGACAATTGAAACCAGGTGTCTATTAATCCAGCTGGTGTGGTACTGAGCCCCACTCACACACCAGGAAAGAGCCAAGTCAATCCAGGCCTCTATTAAGACCAGCTGGAGTGGTACTGAGTCCAACTCACACTCCAGGAAAGAGTCAATTCAATCCAGACCTCAATTAATACCAGCTGGAGTGGAACTGAGTCCGACGCAAACACCAGGAAACAGCCAATTCAATCCAGACCTCTTAATACCAGCTGGAGTGGGACTGAGTCCCACTCACACACCAGTAAAGAGCCAATTCAATCCAGGCCTCTATTTATACCAGCTGGAGTGGTACTGAGCCACACTCACGCACCTGAAAAGTGCCAAAATAATCCAGGCCTCTATTAATACCAGCTGGAATGGTACTGAGCCCCACTCACACACCAGCAAAGAGCCAATTCAATATAGGCCTCCATTAATACCAGCTGGAGTGGTACTGATTCCCACTCACACACCAGGAGAGAGCCAATTCAATCCAGGCTTCTATCAAAACCAGCAGGAGTGGTATTGAGTCCCTCTGACACACCAAGAAATTGCCAATACAATCCATGCCTCTATTAATACCAGCTGGAGTGGTACTGAGCCCCACTCACACACCAGGAAAGAGCCAATTCAATCGAAACCTCTATTAACACCAGCGGGAATGGTACTGAATCGCACTGACACACCAAGAAAGAGCCAATTCAATCCAGGCCTCTATTAATACCAGCTGGAGTGGTACTGAGTCCCACTCACACACCAGGAAAGAGGGAATTCTATCCAGGCCTCCATTAATACCAGCTGGAGTGATACTGAGCCCCACTCACACACCAGGAAAGAGCCAATTCAATCCAGCCTTCAATTAGTAACAGCTGGAGTGGTACTGAGCCCAACTCACACACCAGGAAAGAGCCAATTCAAATCAGACCTCGATTAATTGCAGCTGGAGTGGTACTGAGTCCCACTTACACACCAGGAGAGAGACAATTGAAACCAGGTGTCTATTAATACCAGCTGGTGTGGTACTGAGCCCCACTCACACACCAGGAAAGAGCCAATTCAATCCAGCCTTCAATTAGTAACAGCTGGAGTGGTACTGAGCCCAACTCACACACCAGGAAAGAGCCAATTCAAATCAGACCTCGATTAATTGCAGCTGGAGTGGTACTGAGTCCCACTTACACACCAGGAGAGAGACAATTGAAACCAGGTGTCTATTAAGACCAGCTGGAGTGGTACTGAGTCCAGCTCACAATCCAGGAAAGAGTCAATTCAATCCAGACCTCTATTAATACCAGCTGGAGTGGAACTGAGTCTGACGCAAACACCAGGAAACAGCCAATTCAATCCAGACCTCTTAATACCAGCTGGAGTGGGACTGAGACCCACTCACTCACCAGGAAAGTGTCAATTCAATCCAGACCTCTTATTAACACCAGCTGGAGAGGTACTGAGCCCCAGTCACTCACCAGGAAGGAGCCAATTCAATCCAGACCTCTATTAATACCAGCTGGAGTGGTACGGAGCCCCACTCACACACCAGGAAGGAGCCAATCCAATCCAGACCTCTATTAATACTAGCTGGAGTGGTACTGAGGCACAATCACACACCAGGAAAGAGAAATATCAATCCAAACCTCTATAAATACCAGCAAGAGTGTGACCGAGTCCCACTCACACACCAGTAAAGAGGCAATTCAATACAGGCCTCGATTAATACCAGCTGGAGTGGTACTGACCCACACTCATACACCAGGAAAGTGCCAATTCAATACAGGCCTCGATTAATACCAGCTGGAGTGGTACTGAGCCCCACTCACACACCAGAAAAGAGCCAGTTCAATCCAGGCCTCCATTAATACCAGCTGGAATGGTACTGAGCCCCACTCACACACCAGGAGAGAGCCAATTCAATCCAGGCTTCTATCAATACCAGCAGGAGTGTTATTGAGTGCCACTTACACACCAGTGAAGAGCCAATTCAATCCAGGCCTCTATTTATAGCAGCTGGAGCGGTACTGAGTCCCACTCACACACCAGTAAAGAGCCAATTCAATCCAGGCCTCTATTTATACCAGCTGGAGTGGTACTGAGCCCCACTCACGCACCTGAAAAGTGCCAAAATAATCCAGGCCTCTATTAATACCAGCTGGAATGGTACTGAGTCCCACTCACACACCAGGAGAGTGCCAATTCAATCCAGGCTTCTATCAAAACCAGCAGGAGTGGTATTGAGTCCCTCTGACACACCAAGAAAGAGCCAATACAATCCATGCCTCTATTAATACCAGCTGGAGTGGTACTGAGTCCCACTCACACACCAGGAAAGAGCCAATTCAATCGAAACCTCTATTAACACCAGCGGGAGTGGTACTGAGCCCACTGACACACCAAGAAAGAGCCAATTCAATCCAGGCCTCTATTAATACCAGCTGGAGTGGTACTGAGTCCCACTCACACACCAGGAAAGAGGAAATTCTATCCAGGCCTCTATTAATACCAGCTGGAGTGGTACTGAGTCCCACTTACACACCAGGAAAGAGCCATTTCAATCCAGGCCTCTATTAATACGAGCTGGAGTGGTTCTGAGTCCCACTCACACACCAGGAAAGAGGTAATTCTATCCAGGCCTCTATTAATACCAGCTGGAATGGTACTGAGTCCCACTCACACACCAGGAAAAAGCCAATTCAATCCACGCCTCTATTAATACCAGCTAGAATGGTACTGAGCCCCACTCACACACCAGGAAAGAGCCAATTCAATACAGAACTCCATTAATACCAGCTGGAATGGTAGAGTCCCACTCACACACCAGGAAAGAGACAATTCAATACAGAACTACATTAATGCCAGCTGGAGTGGTAATGAGTCCCACGCACACACCACGAAAGAGCCAATTCAATACAGAACTCCATTAATAACAGCATGAGTGCTACTGAGTCCCACTCACACACCAGGAAAGAGCCAATTCAATACAGGCCTCGATTAATACCAGCTGGAGTGGTACTGAGCCCCACTCACACACCAGAAAAGAGCCAGTTCAATCCAGGCCTCTATTAATACCAGTTGGAATGGTACTGAGCCCCACTCACACACCAGGAAAGAGCCAATTCAATATAGGCCTCTATTAATACCAACTGGAGTGGCACTGAGTCCCACTCACACACCAGGAGAGAGCCAATTCAATCCAGGCTTCTATCAATACCAGCAGGAGTGGTATTGAGTGCCACTTACACACCAGTGAAGAGCCAATTCAATCCAGGCCTCTATGTATACCAGCTGGAGCGGTACTGAGTCCCACTCACACACCAGTAAAGAGCCAATTCAATCCAGGCCTCTATTTATACCAGCTGGAGTGGTACTGAGTACCACTCACGCACCTGAAAAGTGCCAAAATAATCCAGGCCTCTATTAATAACAGCTGGAGTGGTACTGAGCCCCACTCACACACCAGGAAAGAGCCAATTCAATCGAAACCTCTATTAACACCAGCGGGAATGGTACTGAATCGCACTGACACACCAAGAAAGAGTAAATTCAATCCAGGCCTCTATTAATACCAGCTGGAGTGGTACTGAGTCCCACTCACACACCAGGAAAGAGGGAATTCTATCCAGGCCTCCATTAATACCAGCTGGAGTGATACTGAGCCCCACGCACACACCAGGAAAGAGCCAATTCAATCCAGCCTTCAATTAGTAACAGCTGGAGTGGTACTGAGCCCAACTCACACACCAGGAAAGAGCCAATTCAAATCAGACCTCGATTAATTGCAGCTGGAGTGGTACTGAGTCCCACTTACACACCAGGAGAGAGACAATTGAAACCAGGTGTCTATTAAGACCAGCTGGAGTGGTACTGAGTCCAACTCACACTCCAGGAAAGAGTCAATTCAATCCAGACCTCTATTAATACCAGCTGGAGTGGAACTGAGTCCGACGCAAACACCAGGAAACAGCCAATTCAATCCAGACCTCTTAATACCAGCTGGAGTGGGACCGAGACCCACTCACTCACCAGGAAAGAGTCAATTCAATCCAGACCTCTTATTAACACCAGCTGGAGAGGTACTGAGCCCCAGTCACTCACCAGGAAGGAGCCAATTCAATCCAGACCTCTATTAATACCAGCTGGAGTGGTACGGAGCCCCACTCACACACCAGGAAGGAGCCAATCCAATCCAGACCTCTATTAATACTAGCTGGAGTGGTACTGAGGCACAATCACACACCAGGAAAGAGAAATATCAATCCAAACCTCTATAAATACCAGCAAGAGTGTGACCGAGTCCCACTCACACACCAGTAAAGAGGCAATTCAATACAGGCCTCGATTAATACCAGCTGGAGTGGTACTGAGCCACACTCATACACCAGGAAAGTGCCAATTCAATACAGGCCTCGATTAATACCAGCTGGAGTGGTACTGAGCCCCACTCACACACCAGAAAAGAGCCAGTTCAATCCAGGCCTCCATTAATACCAGCTGGAATGGTACTGAGCCCCACTCACACACCAGGAGAGAGCCAATTCAATCCAGGCTTCTATCAATACCAGCAGGAGTGTTATTGAGTGCCACTTACACACCAGTGAAGAGCCAATTCAATCCAGGCCTCTATTTATAGCAGCTGGAGCGGTACTGAGTCCCACTCACACACCAGTAAAGAGCCAATTCAATCCAGGCCTCTATTTATACCAGCTGGAGTGGTACTGAGCCCCACTCACGCACCTGAAAAGTGCCAAAATAATCCAGGCCTCTATTAACACCAGCTGGAATGGTACTGAGTCCCACTCACACACCAGGAGAGTGCCAATTCAATCCAGGCTTCTATCAAAACCAGCAGGAGTGGTATTGAGTCCCTCTGACACACCAAGAAAGAGCCAATACAATCCATGCCTCTATTAATACCAGCTGGAGTGGTACTGAGTCCCACTCACACACCAGGAAAGAGCCAATTCAATCGAAACCTCTATTAACACCAGCGGGAGTGGTACTGAGCCCACTGACACACCAAGAAAGAGCCAATTCAATCCAGGCCTCTATTAATACCAGCTGGAGTGGTACTGAGTCCCACTCACACACCAGGAAAGAGGAAATTCTATCCAGGCCTCTATTAATACCAGCTGGAGTGGTACTGAGTCCCACTGACACACCAGGAAAGAGCCATTTCAATCCAGGCCTCTATTAATACGAGCTGGAGTGGTTCTGAGTCCCACTCACACACCAGGAAAGAGGCAATTCTATCCAGGCCTCTATTAATACCAGCTGGAATGGTACTGAGTCCCACTCACACACCAGGAAAAAGCCAATTCAATCCACGCCTCTATTAATACCAGCTAGAATGGTACTGAGCCCCACTCACACACCAGGAAAGAGCCAATTCAATACAGAACTCCATTAATACCAGCTGGAATGGTAGAGTCCCACTCACACACCAGGAAAGAGACAATTCAATACAGAACTACATTAATGCCAGCTGGAGTGGTAATGAGTCCCACGCACAGACCACGAAAGAGCCAATTCAATACAGAACTCCATTAATAACAGCATGAGTGGTACTGAGTCCCACTCACACACCAGGAAAGAGCCAATTCAATACAGGCCTCGATTAATACCAGCTGGAGTGGTACTGAGCCCCACTCACACACCAGAAAAGAGCCAGTTCAATCCAGGCCTCTATTAATACCAGTTGGAATGGTACTGAGCCCCACTCACACACCAGGAAAGAGCCAATTCAATATAGGCCTCTATTAATACCAGCTGGAGTGGCACTGAGTCCCACTCACACACCAGGAGAGAGCCAATTCAATCCAGGCTTCTATCAATACCAGCAGGAGTGGTATTGAGTGCCACTTACACACCAGTGAAGAGCCAATTCAATCCAGGCCTCTATGTATACCAGCTGGAGCGGTACTGAGTCCCACTCACACACCAGTAAAGAGCCAATTCAATCCAGGCCTCTATTTATACCAGCTGGAGTGGTGCTGAGTACCACTCACGCACCTGAAAAGTGCCAAAATAATCCAGGCCTCTATTAATAACAGCTGGAGTGGTACTGAGTCCCACTCACACACCAGGAAAGAGCCAATTCAATTGAAACCTCTATTAACACCAGCTGGAGTGGTACTGAGACCCTCTGACACACCAAGAAAGAGTCAATACATTCCATGCCTCTATTAATACCAGCTGGAGTGGTACTGAGCCCCACTCACACACCAGGAAGGAGCCAATTCAATCCAGGCCTCTATTTATACCAGCTGGAGTGGTACTGAGTACCACACACGCACCTGAAGAGTGCCAAAATAATCCAGGTCTCTATTAATTACAGCTGGAGTGGTACTGAGGCCCCCTCACTCACCAGGAAGGAGACAATTCAATCCAAACCTTTTATTAACACCAGCTGGAGAGGTACTGAGCCCCAGTCACTCACCAGGAAGGAGCCAATTCAATGCAGACCTCTATTAATACCAGCTGGAGTGGTACTGAGGCACACTCACAAACCAGGAAAGAGAAATATCAATCCAAACCTCTATAAATACCAGCTGGAGTGTGACCGAGTCCCACTCACACACCAGGAAAGAGGCAATTCAATACAGGCCTCGATTAATACCAGCTGGAGTGGTACTGAGCCACACTCACACACCAGGAAAGTGCCAATTCAATACAGGCCTCGATTAATACCAGCTGGAGTGGTACTGAACCCAACTCACACACCAGAAAAGAGCCAGTTCAATCCAGGCCTCCATTAATACCAGCTGGAATGGTACTGACACCGACTCACACACCAGGAAAGAGCCAATTCAATATAGGCCTCTATTAATACCAGCTGGAGTGGCACTGAGTCCCACTCACACCCCAGTGAAGAGCCAATTCAATCCAGGCCTCTATTTATAGCAGCTGGAGTGGTACTGAGTCCCACTCACACACCAATAAAGAGCCAATTCAATCCAGGCCTCTATTTATACCAGCTGGAGTGGGACTGTGCCCCACTCACGCACCTGAAAAGTGCCAAAATAATCCAGGCCTCTATTAATACCAGCTGGAATGGTACTGAGCCCCACTCACAGACCAGGAAAGAGCCAATTCAATATAGGCCTCCATTAATACCAGCTGGAGTGGCACTGAGTCCCACTCACACACCAGGAGAGTGCCAATTCAATCCAGGCTTCTATCAAAACCAGCAGGAGTGGTATTGAGTCCCTCTGACACACCATGAAAGAGCCAATACAATCCATGCCTCTATTAATACCAGCTGGAGTGGTACTGAGTCCCACTCACACATCAGGAAAGAGCCAATTCAATCGAAACCTCTATTAACACCAGCGGGAGTGGTACTGAGTCCCACTGACACAGCAAGAAAGAGCCAATTCAATCCAGGCCTCTATTAATACCAGCTGGAGTGGTACTGAGTCCCACTCACATACCAGGAAAGAGGAAATTCTATCCAGGCCTCTATTAATACCAGCTGGAGTGGTACTGAGTCCCACTGACACACCAGGAAAGAGCCATTTCAATCCAGGCCTCTATTAATACGAGCTGGAGTGGTACTGAGTCCCACTCACATCCCAGGAAAGAGGCAATTCTATCCAGGCCTCTATTAATACGAGCTGGAGTGGTACTGAGTTCCACTCACACACCAGGAAAGAGGCAATTCTATCCAGGCCTCTATTAATACCAGCTGGAACGGTTCTGAGTCCCACTCACACACCAGGAAAAAGCCAATTCAATCCAGGCCTCTATTAATACCAGCTAGAATGGTACTGAGCCCCACTCACACACCAGGAAAGAGCCAATTCAATACAGAACTCCATTTATGCCAGCTGTAGTGGAAATGAGTCCCAAGCACACACCAGGAAAGAGCCAATTCAATACAGAACTCCATTAATAACTGCATGAGTGGTACTGAGTCCCCCTCACACACCAGGAAAGAGCCAATTCAATACAGGCCTCGATTAATACCAGCTGGAGTGTTTCTGAGCCCCACTCACACACCAGAAAAGAGCCAGTTCAATCCAGGCCTCTATTAATACCAGCTGGAATGGTACTGAGCCCCACTCACACACAAGGAAAGAGCCAATTCAATATAGGCCTCTATTAATACCAGCTGGAGTGGCACTGAGTCCCACTCACACACCAGGAGAGAGCCAATTCAATCCAGGCTTCTATCAATACCAGCAGGAGTGGTATTGAGTGCCACTTACACACCAGTGAAGAGCCAATTCAACCCAGGCCTCGATTAATACCAGCTGGAGTGGTACTGAGCCCCAATCACACACCAGAAAAGAGCCAGTTCAATCCAGGCCTCTATTAATACCAGCTGGAATGGTACTGAGCCCCACTCACACACCAGGAAAGAGCCAATTCATTATAGGCCTCTATTAATACCAGCTGGAATGGTACTGAGCCCCACTTACACACCAGTGAAGAGCCAATTCAATCCAGGCCTCTATGTATACCAGCTGGAGCGGTACTGAGTCCCACTCACACACAAGGAAAGAGCCAATTCAATATAGGCCTCCATTAATACCAGCTGGAGTGGCACTGAGTCCCACTCACACACCAGGAGAGAGCCAATTCAATCCAGGCCTCTATTAATAACAGCTGGAGTGGTACTGAGTCCCACTCACACACCAGGAAAGAGCCAATTCAATTGAAACCTCTACTAACACCAGCTGGAGTGGTACTGAGTCCCTCTGACACACCAAGAAAGATCCAATACAATCCATGCCTCTATTAATACCAGCAGGAGTGGTACTGAGTCCCATTCACACACCAGGAAAGAGGCAATTCTATCCAGGCCTGAATTAATACCAGCTGGAGTGGTACTCAGTCCCACTCACACACCAGGAAAGAGGCAATTCTATCCAGGCCTCGATTAATACCAGCTGGAGTGGTACTGAGTCCCACTCACACACCAGGATACAGGCAATTCTATCCAGGCCTCTATTAATACCAGCTGGAGTGGTACTGAGTCCCTCTGACACACCAAGAAAGAGCCAATTCTATCCAGGCCTCTATTAATAAGCGCAGGTGTGGAACTGAGTCCCACTCACAGACCAGGGAAGAAGCAATTCTATCCAGGCCTCTACTAATACCAGCTGGAGAGGTACTGAGTCCCACTGACACACCAGGAAAGAAGCAATTCTATCCAGGCCTCAATTAACACCAGCTGGAGTGGTACTGAGCCCCACTCACACACCAGGAAAGAGGCAATTCTGTCCAGGCCTCTATTAATACCAGCTGGAGTGGTACTGAGTCCCACTCACACACCAGGAAAGAGGCAATTCTATCCAGGCCTCAATTAATACCAGCTGGAGTGGTACTGAGCCCCACTCACACACCAGGAAAGAGCCAATTCAATCCATCCTTCTATTAATAACAGCTGGAGTGGTACCGAGCCCAACTCACACACCAGGAAATTGCCAGTTCAAATCAGACCTCGATTATTTGCAGCTGGATTGGTACTGAGTCCCACTTACCCACCAGGAAAGAGACAATTGAAACCAGGTCTCTATTAATACCAGCTGGAGTGGTACTGAGCCCCACTCACACACCAGGAAAGAGCCAAGTCAATCCAGGCCTCTATTAATACCAGATGGAGTGGTACTGAGCCCCACTCACACTCCAGGAAAGATCCAATTCAATCCAGGCCTCTCTTCATACCAGCTGTAGTGGTACTGAGTCCCACTCACACACCAGGAAAGAGCCAATTCAATCCAGGCCTCTATTCATACCAGCTGTAGTGGTACTGAGTCCCACTCACACACCAGGAAAGAGCCAATTCAATCCAGACCTCTTAATACCAGCTGGAGTGGGACTGAGCCCCACTCACTCACCAGGAAGGAGCCAATTCAATCCAGAACTCCATTAATAACTGCATGAGTGGTACTGAGTCCCCCTCACACACCAGGAAAGAGCCAATTCAATACAGGCCTCGATTAATACCAGCTGGAGTGGTTCTGAGCCCCACTCACACACCAGAAAAGAGCCAGTTCAATCCAGGCCTCTATTAATACCAGCTGGAATGGTACTGAGCCCCACTGACACACAAGGAAAGAGCCAATTCAATATAGGCCTCTATTAATACCAGCTGGAGTGGCACTGAGTCCCACTCACACACCAGGAGAGAGCCAATTCAATCCAGGCTTCTATCAATACCAGCAGGAGTGGTACTGAGTCCCACTCACACACCAGGAAAGAGCCAATTCAATCCAGGCCTCTATTCATACCAGCTGTAGTGGTACTGAGTCCCACTCACACACCAGGAAAGAACCAATTCAATCCAGGCCTCTATTAATAACAGCTGGAGTGGTACTGAGCCCCACTCACAAACCAGGAAAGAGACAAGTCAATCCAGGCCTCTATTAATACCAGATGGAGTGGTACTGAGCCCCACTCACAAACCAGGAAAGAGCCAATTCAATCCAGACCTCTTAATACCAGCTGGAGTGGGACTGAGACCCACTCACTCACCAGGATGGAGCCAATTCAATCCAGACATCTATTAACACCAGCTGGAGTGCGTACTGAGCCCCACTCACTCACCAGGAAGGAGCCAATTCAATCCAGACCTCTATTAATACCAGCTGGAGTGGTACTGAGGCCCACTCACACATCAGGAAAGAGATATATCAATCCAAACCTCTACAAAAACCAGCTGGAGTGTGACCGAGTCCCACACACACAACAGGAAATAGTCCATTCAATCCAGAACACTATTAATACCAGCTGGAGTGGACCTGAGTCCCACTCACACACCAGGAAATTGCCAATTCAAATCAGACCTCGATTATTTGCAGCTGGATTGGTACTGAGTCCCACTTACCCACCAGGAAAGAGACAATTGAAACCAGGTCTCTATTAATACCAGCTGGAGTGTTACTGAGCCCCACTCACACACCAGGAAAGAGCCAAGTCAATCCAGGCCTCTATTAAAACCAGATGGAGTGGTACTGAGCCCCACTCACACTCCAGGAAAGATCCAATTCAATCCAGGCCTCTCTTCATACCAGCTGTAGTGGTACTGAGTCCCACTCACACACCAGGAAAGAGCCAATTCAATCCAGGCCTCTATTCATACCAGCTGTAGTGGTACTGAGTCCCACTCACACACCAGGAAAGAACCAATTCAATCCAGGCCTCTATTAATACCAGCTGGAGTGGTACTGAGCCCCACTCACACACAAGGAAAGAGGCAATTCTATCCAGGCCTCTATTAATACCAGCTGCAGTGGTACTGAGTTCCACTCACACACCAGGAAAGAGGCAATTCTATCCAGGCCTCTATTAATACCAGCTGGAACGGTTCTGAGTCCCACTCACACACCAGGAAAAAGCCAATTCAATCCAGGCCTCTATTAATACCAGCTAGAATGGTACTGAGCCCCACACACACACCAGGAAAGAGCCAATTCAATACAGAACTCCATTAATACCAGCTGGAAAGGTAGAGTCCCACTCACACACCAGGAAAGAGCCAATTCAATACAGAACTCCATTAATAACTGCATGAGTGGTACTGAGTCCCCCTCACACACCAGGAAAGAGCCAATTCAATACAGGCCTCGATTAATACCAGCTGGAGTGGTTCTGAGCCCCACTCACACACCAGAAAACAGCCAGTTCAATCCAGGCCTCTATTAATACCAGCTGGAATGGTACTGAGCCCCACTCACACACAAGGAAAGAGCCAATTCAATATAGGCCTCTATTAATACCAGCTGGAGTGGCACTGAGTCCCACTCACACACCAGGAGAGAGCCAATTCAATCCAGGCTTCTATTAATACCAGCTGGAGTGGTATTGAGTGCCACTTACACACCAGTGAAGAGCCAATTCAATCCAGGCCTCGATTAATACCAGCTGGAGTGGTACTGAGCCCCAATCACACACCAGAAAAGAGCCAGTTCAATCCAGGCCTCTATTAATACCAGCTGGAATGGTACTGAGCCCCACTCACACACAAGGAAAGAGCCAATTCAATATAGGCCTCTATTAATACCAGCTGGAGTGGCACTGAGTCCCACTCACACACCAGGAGAGAGCCAATTCAATCCAGGCTTCTATTAATACCAGCTGGAGTGGTATTGAGTGCCACTTACACACCAGTGAAGAGCCAATTCAATCCAGGCCTCGATTAATACCAGCTGGAGTGGTACTGAGCCCCAATCACACACCAGAAAAGAGCCAGTTCAATCCAGGCCTCTATTAATACCAGCTGGAATGGTACTGAGCCCCACTCACACACCAGGAAAGAGCCAATTCATTATAGGCCTCCATTAATACCAGCTGGAGTGGTATTGAGTCCCACTCACACACCAGTAAAGAGCCAATTCAATCCAGGCCTCTATTTATACCAGCTGGAGTGGTGCTGAGTACCACTCAAGCACCTGAAAAGTGCCAAAATAATCCAGGCCTCTATTAATAACAGCTGGAGTGGTACTGAGTCCCACTGACACACCAAGAAAGAGCCAATACAATCCATGCCTCTATTAATACCAGCAGGAGTGGTACTGAGTCCCATTCACACACCAGGAAAGAGGCAATTCTATCCAGGCCTGAATTAATACCAGCTGGAGTGGTACTCAGTCCCACTCACACACCAGGAAAGAGGCAATTCTATCCAGGCCTCGATTAATACCAGCTGGAGTGGTACTGAGTCCCACTCACACACCAGGAAAGAGCCAATTCAATATAGGCCTCTATTAATACCAGCTGGAGTGGCACTGAGTCCCACTCACACACCAGGAGAGAGCCAATTCAATCCAGGCTTCTATCAATACCAGCAGGAGTGGTATTGAGTGCCACTTACACACCAGTGAAGAGCCAATTCAATCCAGGCCTCTCTTCATACCAGCTGTAGTGGTACTGAGTCCCACTCACACACCAGGAAAGAGCCAATTCAATCCAGGCCTCTATTCATACCAGCTGTAGTGGTACTGAGTCCCACTCACACACCAGGAAAGAACCAATTCAATCCAGGCCTCTATTAATACCAGCTGGAGTGGTACTGAGCCCCACTCACAAACCAGGAAAGAGCCAAGTCAATCCAGGCCTCTTAATACCAGCTGGAGTGGGACTGAGACCCACTCACTCACCAGGATGGAGCCAATTCAATCCAGACATCTATTAACACCAGCTGGAGTGCGTACTGAGCCCCACTCACTCACCAGGAAGGAGCCAATTCAATCCAGACCTCTATTAATACCAGCTGGAGTGGTACTGAGGCCCACTCACACATCAGGAAAGAGATATATCAATCCAAACCTCTACAAAAACCAGCTGGAGTGTGACCGAGTTCCACACACACAACAGGAAATAGTCAATTCAATCCAGAACACTATTAATACCAGCTGGAGTGGACCTGAGTCCCACTCACACACCAGGAAATTGCCAATTCAAATCAGACCTCGATTATTTGCAGCTGGATTGGTACTGAGTCCCACTTACCCACCAGGAAAGAGACAATTGAAACCAGGTCTCTATTAATACCAGCTGGAGTGGTACTGAGCCCCACTCACACACCAGGAAAGAGCCAAGTCAATCCAGGCCTCTATTAAAACCAGATGGAGTGGTACTGAGCCCCACTCACACTCCAGGAAAGATCCAATTCAATCCAGGCCTCTCTTCATACCAGCTGTAGTGGTACTGAGTCCCACTCACACACCAGGAAAGAGCCAATTCAATCCAGGCCTCTATTCATACCAGCTGTAGTGGTACTGAGTCCCACTCACACACCAGGAAAGAACCAATTCAATCCAGGCATCTATTAATACCAGCTGGAGTGGTACTGAGCCCCACTCACACACAAGGAAAGAGCCAAGTCAATCCAGGCCTCTATTAATACCAGATGGAGTGGTACTGAGCCCCACTCACAAACCAGGAAAGAGCCAATTCAATCCAGACCTCTTAATACCAGCTGGAGTGGGACTGAGTCCCACTCACACACCAGGAAAGAGCCAATTCAATCCAGGCCTCTATTCATACCAGCTGTAGTGGTACTGAGTCCCACTCACACACCAGGAAAGGACCAATTCAATCCAGGCCTCTATTAATACCAGCTGGAGTGGTACTGAGCCCCACTCACACACAAGGAAAGAGCCAAGTCAATCCAGGCCTCTATTAATACCAGATGGAGTGGTACTGAGCCCCACTCACAAACCAGGAAAGAGCCAATTCAATCCAGACCTCTTAATAACAGCTGGAGTGGGACTGAGACCCACTCACTCACCAGGATGGAGCCAATTCAATCCAGACATCTATTAACACCAGCTGGAGTGCGTACCGAGCCCCACTCACTCACCAGGAAGGAGCCAATTCAATCCAGACCTCTATTAATACCAGCTGGAGTGGTTCTGAGGCCCACTCACACATCAGGAAAGAGATATATCAATCCAAACCTCTACAAAAACCAGCTGGAGTGTGACCGAGTCCCACACACACACCAGGAAATAGTCAATTCAATCCAGAACACTATTAATACCAGCTGGAGTGGACCTGAGTCCCACTCACACACCAGGAAAGATTCAATTCAAACCAGGCCTCTATGAATACCAGCTGGAGTGGAACTGAGTCCCACACACACACCAGGAAATAGTCAGTTCAATCCAGAACACTATTAATACCAGCTGGAGTGGACCTGAGTCCCACTCACACACCAGGAAAGATTCAATTCAAACCAGGCCTCTATTAATACCAGCTGGAGTGGAACTGAGTCCCAAACACCCACCAGGAAAGAGTCAATTCAATCCAGACCTCTATTAATACCAGCTGGAGTGGAACTGAGTCTCACTCGCACACCAGGAAAGAGCCAATTCAATACAGGCCTCTATTACTACCAGCTGGCGCGGACTGAGCACCACTCACACACCAGGAAAGAACCAATTCAATCCAGACCTCTTAATACCAGCTGGAGTGGGACTGAGCCCCACTCACTCAGCAGTAAAGAGTCAACTCAATCCAGACCTCTTAATACCAGCTGGAGTGGTACTGAGTCCCACTCACTCTCCAGTATCGAGTCAATTCAGTCCAGACCTCTTATTAACACCAGCTGCAGAGGTACTGAGCACCACTCACTCACCAGGAAGGTGCCATTTCAATCCAGACCTCTATGAATACAAGCTGGTGTGGTACTGAGTCCCTATCACACACCAGCTAAGAGGCAATTCAATCCAGGTCTCTATGAATACCAGCTGGAGTGGTACTGAGTCCCACTCAAACACCAGGAAAGAGGCAATTCAATCCAGGCCTCCATAAATACCAGCTGGAGTGTGACCGAGTCCCACTCACACACCAGGAAAGAGCCAATTCAATCCATACCTCTTTTAATACCAGCTGGAGTGGGACTGATCCCCACTCACACACCAGGAAAGAGGCAATTCAATCCAGGCCTCTGTTAATACCAGCTGGAGTGGTACTGAGCCCCACTCACACACCAGGAAAGAGTCAATTTATACCAGGCCCCTATTTATACAAAAACAAGAAATGCTGGATTCACTCAGCAGGTCTGGCAGCATCTGTGGAAAGAGAAGCAGAGTTAACGTTTCGGGTCAGTGACCCTTCTTCGGAACTCTATTTATACAAGCTGGAGTTGAACTGAGTCCCACACACACACCACGAAAAAGACAAATCAATCCAGACCTCTATTAATACCAACCAGAGTGGTACTGAGCCCACTCTCAAACCAGGAAAGAGGCAATTCAATCCAGGTCTCTATTAATACTAGCTGGAGTGGAACTGAGTCCCACTCATGCACCAGGAAAGAGGCAATTCAATCCAGACCTCTATTAATACCAGCTGGAGTTGTACGGAGCCCCACGCACACACCAGGAAAGAGCCAATTCCAACCAGGCCTCTATTAATGCCAGCTGGAGTGGTACTGAGTCCCACTCTAACACCAGGAAAGAGCCAATTCAATCCAGATCTCTTTTAATACCAGCTGGAGTGGGACTGAGCCCCACTCACACACCAGAAAAGAGCCAGTTCAATCCAGGCCTCTATTAATACCAGCTGGAATGGTACTGAGCCCCACTCACACACCAGGAAAGAGCCAATTCATTATAGGCCTCCATTAATACCAGCTGGAGTGGTATTGAGTCCCACTCACACACCAGTAAAGAGCCAATTCAATCCAGGCCTCTATTTATACCAGCTGGAGTGGTGCTGAGTACCACTCAAGCACCTGAAAAGTGCCAAAATAATCCAGGCCTCTATTAATAACAGCTGGAGTGGTAGTGAGTCCCACTGACACACCAAGAAAGAGCCAATACAATCCATGCCTCTATTAATACCAGCAGGAGTGGTACTGAGTCCCATTCACACACCAGGAAACAGGCAATTCTATCCAGGCCTGAATTAATACCAGCTGGAGTGGTACTCAGTCCCACTCACACACCAGGAAAGAGGCAATTCTATCCAGGCCTCGATTAATACCAGCTGGAGTGGTACTGAGTCCCACTCACACACCAGGAAAGAGCCAATTCAATATAGGCCTCTATTAATACCAGCTGGAGTGGCACTGAGTCCCACTCACACACCAGGAGAGAGCCAATTCAATCCAGGCTTCTATCAATACCAGCAGGAGTGGTATTGAGTGCCACTTACACACCAGTGAAGAGCCAATTCAATCCAGGCCTCTATTAATACCAGATGGAGTGGTACTGAGCCCCACTCACAAACCAGGAAAGAGCCAATTCAATCCAGACCTCTTAATACCAGCTGGAGTGGGACTGAGACCCACTCACTCACCAGGATGGAGCCAATTCAATCCAGACATCTATTAGCACCAGCTGGAGTGCGTACTGAGCCCCACTCACAAACCAGGAAAGAGCCAAGTCAATCCAGGCCTCTATTAATACCAGATGGAGTGGTACTGAGCCCCACTCACAAACCAGGAAAGAGCCAATTCAATCCAGACCTCTTAATACCAGCTGGAGTGGGACTGAGACCCACTCACTCACCAGGATGGAGCCAATTCAATCCAGACATCTATTAGCACCAGCTGGAGTGCGTACTGAGCCCCACTCACTCACCAGGAAAGAGGCAATTCTATCCAGGCCTCGATTAATACCAGCTGGAGTGGTACTGAGTCCCACTCACCCACCAGGAAAGAGCCAATTCAATATAGGCCTCTATTGATACCAGCTGGAGTGGTACTGAGTCCCACTCACACACCAGTAAAGTGCCAATTGAAAGCAAATTTCTATTATTACCAGCTGTAGTGGTACTGAGTCCCACTCACACACCAGGAAAGAGCCAATTCAATCCAGGCCTCTATTCATACCAGCTGTAGTGGTACTGAGTCCCACTCACACACCAGGAAAGAACCAATTCAATCCAGGCCTCTATTAATACCAGCTGGAGTGGTACTGAGCCCCACTCACAAACCAGGAAAGAGCCAAGTCAATCCAGGCCTCTATTAATACCAGATGGAGTGGTACTGAGCCCCACTCACAAACCAGGAAAGAGCCAATTCAATCCAGACCTCTTAATACCAGCTGGAGTGGGACTGAGACCCACTCACTCACCAGGATGGAGCCAATTCAATCCAGACATCTATTAGCACCAGCTGGAGTGCGTACTGAGCCCCACTCACTCACCAGGAAGGAGCCAATTCAATCCAGACCTCTATTAATACCAGCTGGAGTGGTACTGAGGCCCACTCACACATCAGGAAAGAGATATATCAATCCAAACCTCTACAAAAACCAGCTGGAGTTTGACCGAGTTCCACACACACAACAGGAAATAGTCAATTCAATCCAGAACACTATTAATACCAGCTGGAGTGGACCTGAGTCCCACTCACACACCAGGAAATTGCCAATTCAAATCAGACCTCGATTATTTGCAGCTGGATTGGTACTGAGTCCCACTTACCCACCAGGAAAGAGACAATTGAAACCAGGTCTCTATTAATACCAGCTGGAGTGGTACTGAGCCCCACTCACACACCAGGAAAGAGCCAAGTCAATCCAGGCCTCTATTAAAACCAGATGGAGTGGTACTGAGCCCCACTCACACTCCAGGAAAGATCCAATTCAATCCAGACCTCTCTTCATACCAGCTGTAGTGGTACTGAGTCCCACTCACACACCAGGAAAGAGCCAATTCAATCCAGGCCTCTATTCATACCAGCTGTAGTGGTACTGAGTCCCACTCACACACCAGGAAAGAACCAATTCAATCCAGGCATCTATTAATACCAGCTGGAGTGGTACTGAGCCCCACTCACACACAAGGAAAGAGCCAAGTCAATCCAGGCCTCTATTAATACCAGATGGAGTGGTACTGAGCCCCACTCACAAACCAGGAAAGAGCCAATTCAATCCAGACCTCTTAATACCAGCTGGAGTGGGACTGAGTCCCACTCACACACCAGGAAAGAGCCAATTCAATCCAGGCCTCTATTCATACCAGCTGTAGTGGTACTGAGTCCCACTCACACACCAGGAAAGGACCAATTCAATCCAGGCCTCTATTAATACCAGCTGGAGTGGTACTGAGCCCCACTCACACACAAGGAAAGAGCCAAGTCAATCCAGGCCTCTATTAATACCAGATGGAGTGGTACTGAGCCCCACTCACAAACCAGGAAAGAGCCAATTCAATCCAGACCTCTTAATAACAGCTGGAGTGGGACTGAGACCCACTCACTCACCAGGATGGAGCCAATTCAATCCAGACATCTATTAACACCAGCTGGAGTGCGTACCGAGCCCCACTCACTCACCAGGAAGGAGCCAATTCAATCCAGACCTCTATTAATACCAGCTGGAGTGGTTCTGAGGCCCACTCACACATCAGGAAAGAGATATATCAATCCAAACCTCTACAAAAACCAGCTGGAGTGTGACCGAGTCCCACACACACACCAGGAAATAGTCAATTCAATCCAGAACACTATTAATACCAGCTGGAGTGGACCTGAGTCCCACTCACACACCAGGAAAGATTCAATTCAAACCAGGCCTCTATGAATACCAGCTGGAGTGGAACTGAGTCCCACACACACACCAGGAAATAGTCAGTTCAATCCAGAACACTATTAATACCAGCTGGAGTGGACCTGAGTCCCACTCACACACCAGGAAAGATTCAATTCAAACCAGGCCTCTATTAATACCAGCTGGAGTGGAACTGAGTCCCAAACACCCACCAGGAAAGAGTCAATTCAATCCAGACCTCTATTAATACCAGCTGGAGTGGAACTGAGTCTCACTCGCACACCAGGAAAGAGCCAATTCAATCCAGACCTCTTAATACCAGCTGGAGTGGGACTGAGCCCCACTCACTCAGCAGTAAAGAGTCAACTCAATCCAGACCTCTTAATACCAGCTGGAGTGGTACTGAGTCCCACTCACTCTCCAGTATCGAGTCAATTCAGTCCAGACCTCTTATTAACACCAGCTGCAGAGGTACTGAGCACCACTCACTCACCAGGAAGGTGCCATTTCAATCCAGACCTCTATGAATACAAGCTGGTGTGGTACTGAGTCCCTATCACACACCAGCTAAGAGGCAATTCAATCCAGGTCTCTATGAATACCAGCTGGAGTGGTACTGAGTCCCACTCAAACACCAGGAAAGAGGCAATTCAATCCAGGCCTCCATAAATACCAGCTGGAGTGTGACCGAGTCCCACTCACACACCAGGAAAGAGCCAATTCAATCCATACCTCTTTTAATACCAGCTGGAGTGGGACTGATCCCCACTCACACACCAGGAAAGAGGCAATTCAATCCAGGCCTCTGTTAATACCAGCTGGAGTGGTACTGAGCCCCACTCACACACCAGGAAAGAGTCAATTTATACCAGGCCCCTATTTATACAAAAACAAGAAATGCTGGATTCACTCAGCAGGTCTGGCAGCATCTGTGGAAAGAGAAGCAGAGTTAACGTTTCGGGTCAGTGACCCTTCTTCGGAACTCTATTTATACAAGCTGGAGTTGAACTGAGTCCCACACACACACCACGAAAAAGACAAATCAATCCAGACCTCTATTAATACCAACCAGAGTGGTACTGAGCCCACTCTCAAACCAGGAAAGAGGCAATTCAATCCAGGTCTCTATTAATACTAGCTGGAGTGGAACTGAGTCCCACTCATGCACCAGGAAAGAGGCAATTCAATCCAGACCTCTATTAATACCAGCTGGAGTTGTACGGAGCCCCACGCACACACCAGGAAAGAGCCAATTCCAACCAGGCCTCTATTAATGCCAGCTGGAGTGGTACTGAGTCCCACTCTAACACCAGGAAAGAGCCAATTCAATCCAGATCTCTTTTAATACCAGCTGGAGTGGGACTGAGCCCCACTCACACACCAGAAAAGAGCCAGTTCAATCCAGGCCTCTATTAATACCAGCTGGAATGGTACTGAGCCCCACTCACACACCAGGAAAGAGCCAATTCATTATAGGCCTCCATTAATACCAGCTGGAGTGGTATTGAGTCCCACTCACACACCAGTAAAGAGCCAATTCAATCCAGGCCTCTATTTATACCAGCTGGAGTGGTGCTGAGTACCACTCAAGCACCTGAAAAGTGCCAAAATAATCCAGGCCTCTATTAATAACAGCTGGAGTGGTATTGAGTCCCACTGACACACCAAGAAAGAGCCAATACAATCCATGCCTCTATTAATACCAGCAGGAGTGGTACTGAGTCCCATTCACACACCAGGAAACAGGCAATTCTATCCAGGCCTGAATTAATACCAGCTGGAGTGGTACTCAGTCCCACTCACACACCAGGAAAGAGGCAATTCTATCCAGGCCTCGATTAATACCAGCTGGAGTGGTACTGAGTCCCACTCACACACCAGGAAAGAGC
The DNA here is from genome assembly GCF_036365525.1 of Heterodontus francisci. NCBI lineage: Eukaryota > Metazoa > Chordata > Chondrichthyes > Heterodontiformes > Heterodontidae > Heterodontus > Heterodontus francisci. Next base: position 1,457,668 of record NC_090409.1, on the reverse strand, counting down.
CAATTCAATATAGGCCTCTATTAATACCAGCTGGAGTGGCACTGAGTCCCACTCACACACCAGGAGAGAGCCAATTCAATCCAGGCTTCTATCAATACCAGCAGGAGTGGTATTGAGTGCCACTTACACACCAGTGAAGAGCCAATTCAATCCAGGCCTCTATTAATACCAGATGGAGTGGTACTGAGCCCCACTCACAAACCAGGAAAGAGCCAATTCAATCCAGACCTCTTAATACCAGCTGGAGTGGGACTGAGACCCACTCACTCACCAGGATGGAGCCAATTCAATCCAGACATCTATTAGCACCAGCTGGAGTGCGTACTGAGCCCCACTCACGAACCAGGAAAGAGCCAAGTCAATCCAGGCCTCTATTAATACCAGATGGAGTGGTACTGAGCCCCACTCACAAACCAGGAAAGAGCCAATTCAATCCAGACCTCTTAATACCAGCTGGAGTGGGACTGAGACCCACTCACTCACCAGGATGGAGCCAATTCAATCCAGACATCTATTAGCACCAGCTGGAGTGCGTACTGAGCCCCACTCACTCACCAGGAAAGAGGCAATTCTATCCAGGCCTCGATTAATACCAGCTGGAGTGGTACTGAGTCCCACTCACCCACCAGGAAAGAGCCAATTCAATATAGGCCTCTATTGATACCAGCTGGAGTGGTACTGAGTCCCACTCACACACCAGTAAAGTGCCAATTGAAAGCAAATTTCTATTATTACCAGCTGTAGTGGTACTGAGTCCCACTCACACACCAGGAAAGAGCCAATTCAATCCAGGCCTCTATTCATACCAGCTGTAGTGGTACTGAGTCCCACTCACACACCAGGAAAGAACCAATTCAATCCAGGCCTCTATTAATACCAGCTGGAGTGGTACTGAGCCCCACTCACAAACCAGGAAAGAGCCAAGTCAATCCAGGCCTCTATTAATACCAGATGGAGTGGTACTGAGCCCCACTCACAAACCAGGAAAGAGCCAATTCAATCCAGACCTCTTAATACCAGCTGGAGTGGGACTGAGACCCACTCACTCACCAGGATGGAGCCAATTCAATCCAGACATCTATTAGCACCAGCTGGAGTGGTACTGAGGCCCACTCACACATCAGGAAAGAGATATATCAATCCAAACCTCTACAAAAACCAGCTGGAGTGTGACCGAGTTCCACACACACAACAGGAAATAGTCAATTCAATCCAGAACACTATTAATACCAGCTGGAGTGGACCTGAGTCCCACTCACACACCAGGAAATTGCCAATTCAAATCAGACCTCGATTATTTGCAGCTGGATTGGTACTGAGTCCCACTTACCCACCAGGAAAGAGACAATTGAAACCAGGTCTCTATTAATACCAGCTGGAGTGGTACTGAGCCCCACTCACACACCAGGAAAGAGCCAAGTCAATCCAGGCCTCTATTAAAACCAGATGGAGTGGTACTGAGCCCCACTCACACTCCAGGAAAGATCCAATTCAATCCAGGCCTCTCTTCATACCAGCTGTAGTGGTACTGAGTCCCACTCACACACCAGGAAAGAGCCAATTCAATCCAGGCCTCTATTCATACCAGCTGTAGTGGTACTGAGTCCCACTCACACACCAGGAAAGAACCAATTCAATCCAGGCATCTATTAATACCAGCTGGAGTGGTACTGAGCCCCACTCACAAACCAGGAAAGAGCCAATTCAATCCAGACCTCTTAATACCAGCTGGAGTGGGACTGAGTCCCACTCACACACCAGGAAAGAGCCAATTCAATCCAGGCCTCTATTCATACCAGCTGTAGTGGTACTGAGTCCCACTCACACACCAGGAAAGGACCAATTCAATCCAGGCCTCTATTAATACCAGCTGGAGTGGTACTGAGCCCCACTCACACACAAGGAAAGAGCCAAGTCAATCCAGGCCTCTATTAATACCAGATGGAGTGGTACTGAGCCCCACTCACAAACCAGGAAAGAGCCAATTCAATCCAGACCTCTTAATAACAGCTGGAGTGGGACTGAGACCCACTCACTCACCAGGATGGAGCCAATTCAATCCAGACATCTATTAACACCAGCTGGAGTGCGTACCGAGCCCCACTCACTCACCAGGAAGGAGCCAATTCAATCCAGACCTCTATTAATACCAGCTGGAGTGGTTCTGAGGCCCACTCACACATCAGGAAAGAGATATATCAATCCAAACCTCTACAAAAACCAGCTGGAGTGTGACCGAGTCCCACACACACACCAGGAAATAGTCAATTCAATCCAGAACACTATTAATACCAGCTGGAGTGGACCTGAGTCCCACTCACACACCAGGAAAGATTCAATTCAAACCAGGCCTCTATGAATACCAGCTGGAGTGGAACTGAGTCCCACACACACACCAGGAAATAGTCAGTTCAATCCAGAACACTATTAATACCAGCTGGAGTGGACCTGAGTCCCACTCACACACCAGGAAAGATTCAATTCAAACCAGGCCTCTATTAATACCAGCTGGAGTGGAACTGAGTCCCAAACACCCACCAGGAAAGAGTCAATTCAATCCAGACCTCTATTAATACCAGCTGGAGTGGAACTGAGTCTCACTCGCACACCAGGAAAGAGCCAATTCAATACAGGCCTCTATTACTACCAGCTGGCGCGGACTGAGCACCACTCACACACCAGGAAAGAACCAATTCAATCCAGACCTCTTAATACCAGCTGGAGTGGGACTGAGCCCCACTCACTCAGCAGTAAAGAGTCAACTCAATCCAGACCTCTTAATACCAGCTGGAGTGGTACTGAGTCCCACTCACTCTCCAGTATCGAGTCAATTCAGTCCAGACCTCTTATTAACACCAGCTGCAGAGGTACTGAGCACCACTCACTCACCAGGAAGGTGCCATTTCAATCCAGACCTCTATGAATACAAGCTGGTGTGGTACTGAGTCCCTATCACACACCAGCTAAGAGGCAATTCAATCCAGGTCTCTATGAATACCAGCTGGAGTGGTACTGAGTCCCACTCAAACACCAGGAAAGAGGCAATTCAATCCAGGCCTCCATAAATACCAGCTGGAGTGTGACCGAGTCCCACTCACACACCAGGAAAGAGCCAATTCAATCCATACCTCTTTTAATACCAGCTGGAGTGGGACTGATCCCCACTCACACACCAGGAAAGAGGCAATTCAATCCAGGCCTCTGTTAATACCAGCTGGAGTGGTACTGAGCCCCACTCACACACCAGGAAAGAGTCAATTTATACCAGGCCCCTATTTATACAAAAACAAGAAATGCTGGATTCACTCAGCAGGTCTGGCAGCATCTGTGGAAAGAGAAGCAGAGTTAACGTTTCGGGTCAGTGACCCTTCTTCGGAACTCTATTTATACAAGCTGGAGTTGAACTGAGTCCCACACACACACCACGAAAAAGACAAATCAATCCAGACCTCTATTAATACCAACCAGAGTGGTACTGAGCCCACTCTCACACCAGGAAAGAGGCAATTCAATCCAGGCCTCTATTAATACTAGCTGGAGTGGAACTGAGTCCCACTCACACACAAGGAAAGAGCCAAGTCAATCCAGGCCTCTATTAATACCAGATGGAGTGGTACTGAGCCCCACTCACAAACCAGGAAAGAGCCAATTCAATCCAGACCTCTTAATAACAGCTGGAGTGGGACTGAGACCCACTCACTCACCAGGATGGAGCCAATTCAATCCAGACATCTATTAACACCAGCTGGAGTGCGTACCGAGCCCCACTCACTCACCAGGAAGGAGCCAATTCAATCCAGACCTCTATTAATACCAGCTGGAGTGGTTCTGAGGCCCACTCACACATCAGGAAAGAGATATATCAATCCAAACCTCTACAAAAACCAGCTGGAGTGTGACCGAGTCCCACACACACACCAGGAAATAGTCAATTCAATCCAGAACACTATTAATACCAGCTGGAGTGGACCTGAGTCCCACTCACACACCAGGAAAGATTCAATTCAAACCAGGCCTCTATGAATACCAGCTGGAGTGGAACTGAGTCCCACACACACACCAGGAAATAGTCAGTTCAATCCAGAACACTATTAATACCAGCTGGAGTGGACCTGAGTCCCACTCACACACCAGGAAAGATTCAATTCAAACCAGGCCTCTATTAATACCAGCTGGAGTGGAACTGAGTCCCAAACACCCACCAGGAAAGAGTCAATTCAATCCAGACCTCTATTAATACCAGCTGGAGTGGAACTGAGTCTCACTCGCACACCAGGAAAGAGCCAATTCAATACAGGCCTCTATTACTACCAGCTGGCGCGGACTGAGCACCACTCACACACCAGGAAAGAACCAATTCAATCCAGACCTCTTAATACCAGCTGGAGTGGGACTGAGCCCCACTCACTCAGCAGTAAAGAGTCAACTCAATCCAGACCTCTTAATACCAGCTGGAGTGGTACTGAGTCCCACTCACTCTCCAGTATCGAGTCAATTCAGTCCAGACCTCTTATTAACACCAGCTGCAGAGGTACTGAGCACCACTCACTCACCAGGAAGGTGCCATTTCAATCCAGACCTCTATGAATACAAGCTGGTGTGGTACTGAGTCCCTATCACACACCAGCTAAGAGGCAATTCAATCCAGGTCTCTATGAATACCAGCTGGAGTGGTACTGAGTCCCACTCAAACACCAGGAAAGAGGCAATTCAATCCAGGCCTCCATAAATACCAGCTGGAGTGTGACCGAGTCCCACTCACACACCAGGAAAGAGCCAATTCAATCCATACCTCTTTTAATACCAGCTGGAGTGGGACTGATCCCCACTCACACACCAGGAAAGAGGCAATTCAATCCAGGCCTCTGTTAATACCAGCTGGAGTGGTACTGAGCCCCACTCACACACCAGGAAAGAGTCAATTTATACCAGGCCCCTATTTATACAAAAACAAGAAATGCTGGATTCACTCAGCAGGTCTGGCAGCATCTGTGGAAAGAGAAGCAGAGTTAACGTTTCGGGTCAGTGACCCTTCTTCGGAACTCTATTTATACAAGCTGGAGTTGAACTGAGTCCCACACACACACCACGAAAAAGACAAATCAATCCAGACCTCTATTAATACCAACCAGAGTGGTACTGAGCCCACTCTCACACCAGGAAAGAGGCAATTCAATCCAGGCCTCTATTAATACTAGCTGGAGTGGAACTGAGTCCCACTCATGCACCAGGAAAGAGGCAATTCAATCCAGACCTCTATTAATACCAGCTGGAGTTGTACGGAGCCCCACGCACACACCAGGAAAGAGCCAATTCAATCCAGATCTCTTTTAATACCAGCTGGAGTGGGACTGAGCCCCACTCACACACCAGGAAGGAGCCAATTCAATCCAGAAATCTTTTAATACCAGCTGGAGTGGGACTGAGCCCCACTCACACACCAAGAAAGAGGCAATTCAATCCAGGTCTCTATTAATACCAGCGGGAGTGGCACTGAATCCCACTCACATACCAGGGAAGCGACATTTCGATTGAGGCCTCCATTTCTAGCGACTGGAGTGGGACTCAGCCCCACTCACAAACAAGGAATGAGCCAAATCAATCCAGATCTCTACAAATTCCAGCAGGACTGGTACTGAGTCCCACTCAAACACCAGGAAAGAGCCAATTCAATCCAGACCTCTTTTAATACCAGCTGGAGTGGGACTGATCCCCACTCACATACCAGGAAAGAGGCAATTCAATCCAGGCCTCTATTAATACCAGCTGGAGTGGCACTGAATCCCACTCAGACACCAGGAAAGAGTCAATTCAAAACAGGTTTCTATTTATACCAGCTGGAGTGGTACTGAGCCCCACTCACACACCAGGAAAGAGGCAATACAATCCAAGTCTCTATTAATACCAGCTGGAGTGGGACTGAGCCCCACTCACACACCTGGAAAGAGCCAAATCACTCCAGATCTCTATAAATACCGGCTGGATTGGCACTGTGTCCCAATAGCACACCAGGAAAGAGCCAATTCAATCCAGACCTCTTTTAATATCAGCTGGAGTGGGACTGAGCCCCACTCACACGCCAGGAAAGAGCCAATTCTATCCAGATCTCTTTTAATGCCAGCAGGAGAGGGAATGAGTCACACTCACACACCAGGAAAGAGCCAATTCAATCCAGACCTCTTTTCATACCAGCTGGAGTGGGACTGAGCCCCACTCACACACCAGGAAAGTGCCAATTCAATCCAGATCTCTTTTAATACCAGCTGGAGTGGGACTGAGCCCCACTCGCACACCAGGAAAGAGCCAAATCAATCCAGATCTCTATAAATACCAGCTGGAGTGGCACTGAGTCCTACTCTCACACAGGACAGAGCCAATTCAAACCAGGTAACTATTAATACCAGCTGGAGTGGTACTGAGTCCCACTCACACACCAAGAAAGAGGGAATTCAATCCAATCCTCTTTTACTACCAGCTGGAGTGGTACTGAGCACCACTCACACATTAGGAAAGAGCCAAATCAATCCAGATCTCTATAAATACCAGCTGGAGTGGCACTGAGTCCTACTCTCACACAGGACAGAGCCAATTCAAACCAGGTAACTATTAATACCAGCTGGAGTGGTACTGAGTCCCACTGACACACCAAGAAAGAGGGAATTCAATCCAATCCTCTTTTACTACCAGCTGGAGTGGTACTGATCCCCAGTCACCCACCAGAAAAGAGCCAATTCAATCCAGGACTGTACTAATACCAATTCCCACTCACACACCAGGAAAGAGCCAATTCAATCCACACCTCGATAAATACCAGCTGGAGTGTTACCGAGACCAACTCACACACCAGGAAAGAGGCAATTAAATCCAGGTATCTATTAATACCAGCTGGAGTGGTACTGATTCCCACTCACACACCAGGAAAGAGAAATATCAATCCACACCTCTATAAATACCATCTGGAGTGGCACTGAGCCCCCGTCACGCACCTGGAAAGAGCCAAGTCAATCCAGGCTTCTATTCATACCAGCTGGAGTGGTACTCAGTCCCACTCACACACCAGGAAAGAGTCAATTCAAGCCAGGTCTCTATTAGATTAGAGATACAGCACTGAAACAGGCCCTTCGGCCCACCGAGTCTGTGCCGAACATCAACCACCCATTTATACTAATCCTACACTAATCCCATATTCCTACCAAACATCCCCACCTGTCCCTATATTTCCCTACCACCTACCTATACTAGTGACAATTTATAATGGCCAATTTACCTATCAACCTGCAAGTCTTTGGCATGTGGGAGGAAACCGGAGCACCCGGAGGAAACCCACGCAGACACAGGGAGAACTTGCAAACTCCACACAGGCAGTACCCGGAATCGAACCCGGGTCCCTGGAGCTGTGAGGCTGCGGTGCTAACCACTGCGCCACTGTGCCGCCCTGGTATTAATACCAGCTGGAGTGGAACTGAGCCCCACTCACTACCAGGAAAGAGCCAAATCAATCCAATCTCTATAAATACCAGCTGGAGTGGTACTGAGTGCCACTCAAACACCAGGACAGAGCCAAATCAATCAACACCTCTTTCAATACCAGCTGGAGAGGGCCTGAGCCCCACTCTCACACCAGGAAACAGCCAATTCAATCCAGACCCCTTTTAATACCAGCTGGAGTGTGACTGAGTCCCACCCACACACCAGGAAAGAGCCAAAAAATGCAGGTCTCTATTCATACCAGCTGGAGTGGTACTGAGTCGCATGCACACACCAGGAAAGAGCCAATTCATTCAAGACCTCTATGAATACAAGCTGGAGTGGGACTGAGCCCCAAGCACGCACCAGGAAAGAGACAAATCAATCCAGACCTCGATTCATACCAGCTGGATTGGGACTGACTCCCACTCACACACCAGCTAAGAGGCAATTCAATCTAGGTCTCTATTAATACCAGCTGGAGTGGAACTGAGTCCCACTCATGCACCAGGAAAGAGGCAATTCAATCCAGACCTCTATTAATACCAGCTGGAGAGGTACAGAGCCCCACTCACACACCAGGAAAGAGCCAATTCAAAGCAGGCCTCTATTGATACCAGCTGGAGTGGAACTGAGTCCCACTCACACACCAGGAATGGGCCAAATCAATCTAGCCCTCTATTAATAGCAGCTGGAGTGGTACTGAGCCCCACTCACACACAGGAAAGATCCAAATCTACCTAGATCTCTATAAATACCAGCTGGAGTGATACTGAGTCCCACTCACACACCAGGACAAAGCCAATTCAATCCAGACATCTTTAAATACCAGCTGGTGTGGGACTGAGCCTCACTCACACACCAGGAAAGAGCCAATTCAATCCAGATCTCTTTTAATACCAGCTGGAGTGGGACTGAGCCCCACTCACACATCAGGAAAGAGCCAATTCAATCCAGAAATCATTTAATACAAGCTGGAGTGGGACTGAGCCCCACTCACACACCAGGAAAGAGGCAATTCAATCCAGGTCTCTATTAATACCAGCTGGAGTGGCACTGAGTCCAACTGACACACCAGGAAAGTGCCAATTCAAACCAGGCCTATATTAATAACAGCTGGAGTGGTACTGATTCCCACTCTCACACCAGGACAGAGCCAGTTCAAAACAGGTTTCTATTAATACCAGCTGGAGTGGTACTGAGTCCCAAACACACACCAGGAAAGAGCCAAATCAATCTAGACCTCTATTAACACCAGCTGGAGTGGTACTGAGCCCCACTCACACGCAGGAAAGAACCAATTCACTCCAGATCTCTTTCAATACCAGCTGGAGTGGGACTGAGCCCCACTCACACACCAGGAAAGAGCCAATTCAATCCAGACCTCTTTTAATACCAGCTGGAGTGGGACTGAGCCCCACTCACACACCAGGAAAGAGCCAATTCAATCCAGATCTCTTTTAATACCAGCTGGAGTGGGACTGAGCCCCACTCACACACCAGGAAAGAGGCAATTCAATCCAGGTATCTATTAATACCAGCTGGAGTGGTACTGAGCCCCACTCACATACCAGGGAAGCGACATTTCGATCCAGGCCTCTATTTATCGCGACTGGAGTGGGACTGAGCCCCACTCACACACCAGGAAAGAGCCAAATCAATCCAGATCTCTAAAAAATACCAGCTCGAGTGGTACTGAGTCCCACTCACACACCAGGAAAGAGCCAATTCAATCCAGACCTCTTTTAATACCAGCTGGCGTGGGACTGATCCTCACTCACACTCCAGGAAAGAGGCAATTAAATCCAGACCTCTATTCATACCAGCTGGAGTGGTACTGAGACGCATTCACACACCAGGAAAGAGCCAATTCAATCCAGACATCTATGAATACAAGCTGGAGTGGGACTGAGCCTGTCTAACACAACAGGAAAGAACCAATTCAAACCAGGTTTCTATCAATACCAGCTGGAGTGGTACTGAGTCCCACACACACAGCAGTAAAGAGGCAATTCAATCCAGACCTCTTAATACCAGCTGGAGTGGGACTGAGTCCCAAGCACACACCAGGAAAGAAACAATTCAATCCAGACCTCTATGAATACAAGATGGAGTGGGACTGAGCCTGACTAACACAACAGGAAAGAACCAATTCAAACCAGGCTTCTATCAAAACCAGCTGGAGTGGTACTGAGTCCCACTCGCACACCAGCTAAGAGGCAATTCAATCCAGGTCTCTATTAATACCAGCCGGAGTGGTACTGAGTCCCACTCTCAAACCAGGAAAGAGGCAATTCAATCCAGGTCTCTATTAATACCAGCTGGAGTGGAACTGAGTACCACTCATGCACCAGGAAAGTGGCAGTTCAATCCAGACCACTATTAATACCAGCTGGAGTGGTACGGAGCCCCACTCACACACCACGAAAGAGCCAATTCAAACCAGGCCTATATTAATAACAGCTGGAGTGGTACTGAGTCCCACTCTCACACCAGGACAGAGCCAATTCAAAACAGGTTTCTATTAATACCAGCTGGAGTGGTACTCAGACCCAAACACACACCATGAAAATGCCAAATCAATCTAGACCTCTATTAATACCAGCTGGAGTGATACTGAGTCCCACTCACACACCAGGAAAAGCCAATTCAATCCAGACCTCTTTAAATACCAGCTGGAGTAGGACTGAGCCCCACTCACACACCAGGAAAGAGCCAATTCAATCCAGATCTCTTTTAATACCAGCTGGAGTGGGACTGAGCCCCACTCACACACCAGGAAAGAGCCAATTCAATCCAGAAATCATTTAATACCTGCTGGAGTGGGACTGAGCCCCACTCACACACCAGGAAAGAGGCAATTCAATCCAGGTCTCTATTAATACCAGCTGGAGTGGTACTGAGCCACACTCACAGACCAGGAAAGAGGCAATTCAATCCAGGTCTCTATTAATACCAGCTGGAGTGGTACTGAATCCCACTAAGACACCAGGAAAGTGGCAATTCAAACCAGGTTTCAATTTATACCAGCTGGAGTGGTACTGAATCCAACTCACACACCAGGAAAGAGGCAGTACAATCCAGGCCTCTATTTATACAAGCTGGAGTGGAACTGAGTCCCACTCACACACCAGGAAAGTGGCAATTCAATCCAGGCCTCTATTAATACCAGCTGGAGTGGGGCTGAGCCCCGCTCACACACCAGGAAAGACCCAAATCGCACCAGATCTCTATATATACCGGCTGGAGTGGTACTGAGTCCCACTCACACACCAGGAAAGAGCCACTTCAATCCAGATCTCTTTTAATACCAGCAGGAGAGTGAGTGAGTCCCACTCACACAACAGGAAAGAGCCAATTCAATCCAGACCACTTTTAATACCAGCTGGAGTGGGACTGAGCCCCACTCACACACCAGGAAAGAGCCAATTCAATCCAGATCTCTTTTAATACCAGCTGGAGTGGTACTGATCCCCACTCACACACCAGGAAAGAGCCAAATCAGACCAGGTTACTATTAATACCAGCTGGAGTGGTACTGAGTCCCACTCACACACCAGGAAAGAGGCAATTCAATCCAATCCTCTTTTCATACCAGCTGGAGTGATACTGATCCCCACTCAACCACCAGGAAGGAGCCAATTCAATCCAATCCTCTATTAATACCAGCAGGAGTGGTACTGAGCCCCGCTCACCCACCAGGAAAGAGCCAATTCAATCCAGTCCTGTATTGATACCAGCTGGAGTGGTACTGAGCCCCACTGACTCATCAGGAAGAAGCCAATTCAATCCAGACCTCTATTAATACCAGCTGGAGTGGTACTGAGCCGCATTCACCCACCAGGAAAGAGCCAATTCATTCCAGACCTCGATGAATACAAACTGGAGAGGACTGAGCCTGACTAACACAACAGGAAAGAGCAAATTCAAACCAGGCTTCTATTAATACCAGCTGGAGTGGTACGGAGTCCCACTCACACACCAGCTAAGAGGCAATTCAATCCAAGTCTCTATTGATAAAAGCCGGACTGGGACTGATTCCCACTGACACACCAGGAAAGTGCCAATTCAATCCAGGCCTCTATTAATAGCAGCAGGAGTGGTACTGAGTCCCATACACACACCAGTGAAAAGTGCCAATTCAATCCAGGCCTCTATTATTACCAGCTGGAGTAGAACTGAGTCTCACTCACACACCAGGAATGTGCCAAGTCAATCCAGGGCTCTATTAATACCATCTGGAGTGGCACTGAGTCCCACTCATACACCAGGAAAGTGCCAATTCAATCCAGGCCTCTATTAATACGAGCTGGAGTGGTACTGAGCCGCATTCACCCACCAGGAAAGAACCAATTCATTCCAGACCTCGATGAATACAAACTGGAGAGGACTGAGCCTGACTAACACAACAGGAAAGAGCCAATTCAAACCAGGCTTCTATTAATACCAGCTGGAGTGGTACTGAGTCCCACTCACACACCAGCTAAGAGGCAATTCAATCCAAGTCTCTATTGATAAAAGCCGGACTGGGACTGATTCCCACTGACACACCAGGAAAGTGCCAATTCAATCCAGGCCTCTATTAATACCAGCAGGAGTGGTACTGAGTCCCATACACACACCAGGAAAGTGCCAATTCAATCCAGGCCTCTATTATTACCAGCTGGAGTAGAACTGAATCTCACTCACACACCAGGAATGTGCCAAGTCAATCCAGGGCTCTATTAATACCATCTGGAGTGGCACTGAGTCCCACTCATACACCAGGAAAGTGCCAATTCAATCCAGGCCTCTATTAATACCAGCTGGAGTGTTACCGAGTCCCACTCACAGTCCAGGAAAGTGCCAATTCAATCCAGCCCTCTATTAATACCAGCTGGCGTGGTACTGAGCCCCACTCAACAGCAAGAAAGAGTCAATTCAATCCAGACCTATATTGATACCAGCTGGAGTGGTATTGAGTCCCGCACACACATCAGGAAAGTGCCAATTGAAAGCAAATTTCTATTATTATCAGCTGGAGTGGTACTGAGTCCCGCTCACACACCAGGAAAGATTCAATTCAAACCAGGCCTCTGTTAATACCAGCTGGAGTGGAACTGAGTCCCAGTCACACACCAGGAAAGAGGCAATTCAATCCAGGTCTCTATTAATACCAGCTGGAGTGGATCTGAATCCCACTCAGACACCAGGAAAGAGCCAATTCAAATCAGGTTTCTATTAATACCAGCTGGAGTGGTACTCAGTCCAACTCACACACCTGGAAAGAGGCAATTCAATCCAGGTCTCTACTTATACCAGCTGGAGTGGAACTGAGTCCCACTCACACACCAGGAAAGAGTCAATTCAAACCAGGCCACAATTAATACAAGCTGGAGTGGAACTGAGTCCCACTCACACACCAGGAAAGAGTCAATTCAATCCAGGCCTCTATTAATACCAGCTGGAGTGGTACTGTGTCCCACACACACACCAGGAAAGTGCCAATTCAATCCAGGCCTCTTTTCATACCATCTGGAGTGGAACTGAGTCCCACTCAGACACCAGGAAAGTGCCAATTCAATCAAGGCCTCTATTAATACCAGCTGGCCCCACTCAGAGATCAGGAAAGTGCCAATTCAATCAAGGCCTCTATTAATACCAGCTGGAGTGGTACTGAGTCACACTCACATCACCAGGAAAGAGCCAATTCAATCCAGACCTCTGAATACCATCTGGAATGGGAGTGAGTCCCACTCACACACGAAGAAAGAGCCAATTCAATCCAGACCTCTATTAATTCCAGCTGGAGTGGGACTGAGTCCCACTCACACACCAGGAAAGAGCCAATTCAATCCAGACCTCTATTAATACAAGCTGGAGAGGACTGAGCCTGACTAACATAACAGGAAAGAGCCAATTCAAACCAGGCTTCTATTAATACCAGCTGGAGTGGTATTGAGTCCCACTCACACTCCAGGAAAGAGGCAATTCAATCCAGGAATCTATTAATACCAGCTGGAGTGGTACTCAGCCCCGCTCACACACCAGGAAAGAACCAATTCAATCCAATCCTCTATTAATACCAGCTGGAGTGGTACTGAGCCCCGCTCACCCACCAGGAAAGAGCCAATTCAATCCAGTCCTGTATTAATACCAGCTGGAGTGATACTGAGCCCCACTGACTCACCAGGAAGAAGCCAAATCAATCCATACCTCTATTAATACCAGCTGGAGTGGTACTGAGCCCCGCTCACCCTCCAGGAAAGAGCCAATTCAATCCAGTCCTGTATTAATACCAGCTGGAGTGGTACTGAGCCCCACTGACTCACCAGGAAGAAGCCAATTCATTCCAGACCTCAATGAATACAAGCTGGAGAGGACTGAGCCTGACTAACACAACAGGAAAGAGCCAATTCAAACCAGGCTTCTATTAATACCAGCTGGAGTGGTACTGAGTCCCACTCACACACCAGCTAAGAGGCAATTCAATCCAAGTCTCTATTGATAAAAGCCGGAGTGGTACTGAGTCCCACTCACACACCAGGAAAGTGCCAATACAATCCAGGCCTCTATTATTCCCAGCAGGAGTGGTACTGAGTCCCACTCAGACACCAGGAAAGTACCAATTCAATCAAGGCCTCTATTAATACCAGCTGGAGTGGTACTGAGTCACACTCACATACCAGGAAAGTGCCAATTCAATCCAGGCCTCTATTAATACCAGTTGGAGTGGTACTGAGCCCCACTCACATCACCAGGAAAGAGCCAATTCAATCCAGAACTCTGAATACCATCTCGAATGGGAGTGAGTCCCACTCAAACACCAGGAAAGAGTCAATTCAATCCAGAACACTTTTAATACCAGCTGGAGTGGGACTGAGCCCCACTCACACACCAGGAAAGAGCCAATTCGATCCAGATTTCTTTTAATACCAGCTGGAGTGGGACTGAGCCCCACTCACACACCATGAAAGAGCCAATTCAGTCCAGAACTCTTTTAATACCAGCTGGAGTGGTACTGAGCCGCACTCACACACCAGGAAAGAGCCAAATCAATCCAGATCTCTATAAATACCAGCTATAGTGGTACTGAGTCCCACCCTCACACAGGACAGAGCCAATTCAAACCAGGTTACTATTAATACCAGCTGGAGTGGTACTGAGTCCCACTCACACACAAGGAAACAGGCAATTCTATCCAATCCTCTTTTAATACCAGCTGGAGTGGTACTGATCACCACTCAACCACCAGGAAAGAGCCAATTCAATCCTGTCCTGTATTAATACCAGCTGGAGTGGTACTGAGCCCCACTGACTCACCAGGAAGAAGCCCATTCAATCCAGACCTGTATTAATACCAGCTGGAGCTGTACTGAGCTCCACTCACACACCAGGAAAGAGTCAATTCAAACCAGGCCTCTACTAATACAAGCTGGAGTGGAACTGAGCCCCACTCACACACCACGAAAGAGTCAATTCAAACCAGGCCTCTACTAATACAAGCTGGAGTGGAACTGAGCCCCACTCACACACCAGGAAAGTGCCAATTCAATCCAGGCCTCTATTAATGCGAGCAGGAGTGGAACTGAGTCCCAGACACACACCTGAAAAGTGCCAATTCAATCCAGGCCTCTATTATTACCAGCTGGAGTGGAACTGAGTCCCACTCACACACCAGGAATGTGCCAACTCAATCCAGGCCTCTATTAATACCAGCTGGAGTGGTACTGAGCCCCACTCACATCACCAGGAAAGAGCCAATTCAATCCAGAACACTGAATACCATCTGGAATGGGAGTGAGTCCCACTCACACACCAAGAAAGAGTCAATTCAATCCAGACCTCTATTGATACCAGCTGGAGTGGTACTGAGTCCCACTCACACACCAGTAAAGTGCCAATTGAAAGCAAATTTCTATTATTACCAGCTGGAGTGGTACTGAGTCCCACTCACACACAAGGAAAGTGCCAATTCAATCCAGGCCTCTATTAATACCGTCTCGAGTGGTACTGCGTGCCACTCACAAACCAGGAAAGTTCCAATTCAATCCAGGCCTCTATTAATACCGTCTAGAGTGGTACTGCGCGCCACTCACAAACCAGGAAAGAATCAATTTTAAACCAGGCCTCTATTAATACCAGCTGGAGTGGAACTGAGTCCACTCACACACCAGGAAAGTGCCAATTTAAACCAGGCCTCTATTTATACCAGCTGGAGTGGAACTGAGTCCCACTCACACACCAGGAAAGAGTCAATTCAAACCAGGCCTCTATTAATACAAGCTGGAGTGGAACTGAGCCCCACTCACACACAGGGAAAGTGCCAATTCAATCCAGGCCTCTTTTCATACCATCTGGAGTGGAACTGAGTCCCACTCAGACACCAGGAAAGTACCAATTCAATCAAGGCCTCTATTAATACCAGCTGGAGTGGTACTGAGTCACACTCACATACCAGGAAAGAGCCAATTCAATCCAGATCTCTTTTAATACCAGCAGGAGAGGGTGTGAGTACCACTCACACACAAGGAGAGAGCCAATTCAATCCAGAACTATTTTAATACCAGCTGGAGTGGGACTGAGTCCCACTCACACACCAGGAAAGAGTCAATTCAAACCAGGCCTCTATTAATACAAGCTGGAGTGGAACTGAGCCCCACTCGCAAACCAGGAAAGTGCCAATTCAATCCAGACCTGTATTAATACCAGCTGGAGTTGTACTGAGTCCCACTCACACACCAGGAAAGAGTCAATTCAAACCAGGCCTCCATTAATACAAGCTGGAGTTGTACTGAGCCCCACTCACACTCCAGGAAAGAGTCAATTTAAACCAGGCCTCTATTTATACCAGCTGGAGTGGAACTGAGTCCCACTCACACACCAGGAAAGAGTCAATTCAAACCAGGCCTCTATTAATACAAGCTGGAGTGGAACTGAGCCCCACTCACACACCAGGAAAGTGCCAATTCAATCCAGGCCTCTTTTCATACCATCTGGAGTGGAACTGACTCCCCCTCATACACCAGGAAAGTACCAATTCAATCAAGGCCTCTATTAATACCAGCTGGAGTGGTACTGAGTCACACTCACATACCAGGAAAGTGCCAATTCAATCCAAGCCTCTATTAATACCAGTTGGAGTGGTACTGAGCCCCACTCACATCACCAGGAAAGATCCAATTCAATCCAGAACTCTGAATACCATCTCGAATGGGAGTGAGTCCCACTCAAACACCAGGAAAGAGCCAATTCAATCCAGAACACTTTTAATACCAGCTGGAGTGGGACTGAGCCCCACTCACACACCAGGAAAGAGCCAATTCGATCCAGATTTCTTTTAATACCAGCTGGAGTGGGACTGAGCACCACTCACACACCAGGAAAGTGCCAATTCAATCCAGGCCTCTATTAATACCAGCTGGAGTGGGGCTGAACCCCACTCACGCACCAGGAAAGAGCCAATTCAATCCAGATCTCTTTCAGTACCAGCAGGAGAGGGAGTGAGTACTACTCACACACAAGGAGAGAGCCAATTCAATCCAGAACTATTTTAATACCAGCTGGAGTGGGACTGAGTCCCACTCACACACCAGGAAAGAGTCAATTCAAACCAGGCCTCTATTAATACAAGCTGGAGTGGAACTGAGCCCCACTCACACACCAGGAAAGAGTCAATTTAAACCAGGCCTCTATTTGTACCAGCTGGAGTGGAACTGAGTCCCACTCACACACCAGAAAAGTGCCAATTCAAACCATGCCTCTATTAATACCGTATGGAGTGGTACTGCGCGCCACTCACACAACAGGAAAGAGCAAATTCAATCCAGACCTCTATTAATACCAGCTGGAGTGGTACTGAGTCCCACTCACAAACCAGGAAAGAATCAATTCAAACCAGGCCTCTATTAATACCAGCTGGAGTGGAACTGAGTCCACTCACACACCAGGAAAGTGCCAATTCAATCCAGGCCTCTATTAATACCAGCTGGTGTGGGGCTGAACCCCACTCACGCACCAGGAAAGAGCCAATTCAATCCAGATCTCTTTTAATACCAGCAGGAGAAGGAGTGAGTACCACTCACACACAAGGAGAGAGCCAATTCAATCCAGAACTATTTTAATACCAGCTGGAGTGGGACTGAGTCCCACTCACACACCAGGAAAGAGTCAATTCAAACCAGGCCTCTATTAAAACAAGCAGGAGTGGAACTGAGCCCCACTCACACACCAGGACAGAGCCAATTCAAACCAGGTTACTATTAATACCAGCTGGAGTGGTACTGAGTCCCACTCACACACAAGGAAACAGGCAATTCTATCCAATCCTCTTTTAATACCAGCTGGAGTGGTACTGATCACCACTCAACCACCAGGAAAGAGCCAATTCAATCCTGTCCAGTATTAATACCAGCTGGAGTGGTACTGAGCCCCACTGACTCACCAGGAAGAAGCCCATTCAATCCAGACCTGTATTAATACCAGCTGGAGTTGTACTGAGCCCCACTCACACACCAGGAAAGAGTCAATTTAAACCAGGCCTCCACTAATACAAGCTGGAGTGGAACTGAGCCCCACTCACACACCAGGACAGAGCCAATTCAAACCAGGTTACTATTAATACCAGCTGGAGTGCTACTGAGTCCCACTCACACACAAGGAAACAGGCAATTCTATCCAATCCTCTTTTAATACCAGCTGGAGTGGTACTGATCACCACTCAACCACCAGGAAAGAGCCAATTCAATCCTGTCCTGTATTAATACCAGCTGGAGTGGTACTGAGCCCCACTGACTCACCAGGAAGAAGCCCATTCAATCCAGACGTGTATTAATAACAGCTGGAGTTGTACTGAGCCCCACTCACGCACCAGGAAAGAGCCAATTCAATCCAGATCTCTTTTAATACCAGCAGGAGAAGGAGTGAGTACCACTCACACACAAGGAGAGAGCCAATTCAATCCAGAACTATTTTAATACCAGCTGGAGTGGGACTGAGTCCCACTCACACACCAGGAAAGAGTCAATTCAAACCAGGCCTCTATTAAAACAAGCTGGAGTGGAACTGAGCCCCACTCACACACCAGGACAGAGCCAATTCAAACCAGGTTACTATTAATACCAGCTGGAGTGGTACTGAGTCCCACTCACACACAAGGAAACAGGCAATTCTATCCAATCCTCTTTTAATACCAGCTGGAGTGGTACTGATCACCACTCAACCACCAGGAAAGAGCTAATTCAATCCTGTCCTGTTTTAATACCAGCTGGAGTGGTACTGAGCCCCACTGACTCACCAGGAAGAAGCCCATTCAATCCAGGCCTCTATTAATACCAGCTGGAGTGGTACTGAGCCCCACTCACATCACCAGGAAAGAGCCAATTCAATCCAGAACACTGAATACCATCTGGAATGGGAGTGAGTCCCACTCACACACCAAGAAAGAGTCAATTCAATCCAGACCTCTATTGATACCAGCTGGAGTGGTACTGAGTCCCATTCACACACCAGGAAAGTGCCAATTCAATCCAGGCCTCTATTAATACCGTCTAGAGTGGTACTGCGCGCCACTCACAAACCAGGAAAGAAACAATTCAAACCAGGCCTCTATTAATACAAGCTGGAGTGGAGCTGAGCCCCACTCACACACCAGGAAAGAGTCAATTTAAACCAGGCCTCTATTTATACCAGCTGGAGTGGAACTGAGTCCCACTCACACACCAGGAAAGAGTCAATTCAAACCAGGCCTCTATTAATACAAGCTGGAGTGGAACTGAGCCCCACTCACACACCAGCAAAGTGCCAATTCAATCCAGGCCTCTTTTCATACCATCTGGAGTGGAACTGAGTCCCACTCAGACACCAGGAAAGTACCAATTCAATCAAGGCCTCTATTAATACCAGCTGGAGTGGTACTGAGTCACACTCACATACCAGGAAAGAGCCAATTCAATCCAGATCTCTTTTAATACCAGCAGGAGAGGGAGTGAGTACCACTCACACACAAGGAGAGAGCTAATTCAATCCAGAACTATTTTAATACCAGCTGGAGTGGGACTGAGTCCCACTCACACACCAGGAAAGAGTCAATTCAAACCAGGCCTCTATTAATACAAGCTGGAGTGGAACTGAGCCCCACTCGCAAACCAGGAAAGTGCCAATTCAATCCAGACCTGTATTAATACCAGCTGGAGTTGTACTGAGTCCCACTCACACACCAGGAAAGAGTCAATTCAAACCAGGCCTCTATTAATACAAGCTGGAGTTGTACTGAGCCCCACTCACACACCAGTAAAGTGTCAATTTAATCCAGGCCTCTATTTATACCAGCTGGAGTGGAACTGAGCCCCACTCACACACCAGGAAAGAGTCAATTCAAACCAGGCCTCTATTAATACAAGCTGCAGTGGAACTGAGCCCCACTCACACACCAGTAAAGTGCCAATTCAATGCAGGCCTCTTTTCATACCATCTGGAGTGGAACTGAGTCCCACTCAGACACCAGGAAAGTACCAATTCAATCAAGGCCTCTATTAATACCAGCTGGAGTGGTACTGAGTCACACTCACATACCAGGAAAGAGCCAATTCAATCCAGATCTCTTTTAATACCAGCAGGAGAGGGAGTGAGTACCACTCACACACAAGGAGAGAGCCAATTCAATCCAGAACTATTTTAATACCAGCTGGAGTGGGACTGAGTCCCACTCACACACCAGGAAAGAGTCAATTCAAACCAGGCCTCTATTAATACAAGCTGGAGTGGAACTGAGCCCCACTCGCAAACCAGGAAAGTGCCAATTCAATCCAGACCTGTATTAATACCAGCTGGAGTTGTACTGAGTCCCACTCACACACCAGGAAAGAGTCAATTCAAACCAGGCCTCTATTAATACAAGCTGGAGTTGTACTGAGCCCCACTCACACACCAGTAAAGTGTCAATTTAATCCAGGCCTCTATTTATACCAGCTGGAGTGGAACTGAGCCCCACTCACACACCAGGAAAGAGTCAATTCAAACCAGGCCTCTATTAATACAAGCTGGAGTGGAACTGAGCCCCACTCACACACCAGTAAAGTGCCAATTCAATGCAGGCCTCTTTTCATACCATCTGGAGTGGAACTGAGTCCCACTCAGACACCAGGAAAGTACCAATTCAATCAAGGCCTCTATTAATACCAGTTGGAGTGGTACTGAGCCCCACTCACATCACCAGGAAAGAGTCAATTCAATCCAGAACTCTTTTAATACCAGCTGGAGTGGGACTGAGCCCCACTCACACAACAGGAAAGAGCCAATTCGATCCAGATTTCTTTTAATACCAGCTGGAGTGGGACTGAGCCCCACTCACACACCATGAAAGAGCCAATTCAGTCCAGAACTATTTTAATACCAGCTGGAGTGGTACTGAGCCGCACTCACACACCAGGAAAGAGCCAAATCAATCCAGATCTCTATAAATACCAGCTATAGTGGTACTGAGTCCCACTCTCACACAGGACAGAGCCAATTCAAACCAGGTTACTATTAATACCAGCTGGAGTGGTACTGAGTCCCACTCACACACAAGGAAACAGTCAATTCTATCCAATCCTCTTTTAATACCAGCTGGAGTGGTACTGATCACCACTCAACCACCAGGAATGAGCCAATTCAATCCTGTCCTGTATTAATACCAGCTAGAGAGGTACTGAGCTCCACTGACTCACCAGGAAGAAGCCCATTCAATCCAGACCTGTATTAATACCAGCTGGAGTTGTACTGAGCCCCACTCACACACCAGGAAAGAGTCAATTTAAACCAGGCCTCTATTTATACCAGCTGGAGTGGGACTGAGTCCCACTCACCCACCACGAAAGAGTCAATTCAAACCAGGCCTCTACTAATACAAGCTGGAGTGGAACTGAGCCCCACTCACACACCAGCAAAGTGCCAATTCAATCCAGGCCTCTTTTCATACCATCTGGAGTGGAACTGAGTCCCAGACACACACCAGGAAAGTGCCAATTCAATCCAGGCCTCTATTATTACCAGCTGGAGTGGAACTGAGTCCCACTCACACACCAAGAATGCGCCAACTCAATCCAGGCCTCTATTAATACCAGCTGGAGTGGTACTGAGCCCCACTCACATCACCAGGAAAGAGCCAATTCAATCCAGAACACTGAATACCATCTGGAATGGGAGTGAGTCCCAGTCACACACCAAGAAAGAGTCAATTCAATCCAGACCTCTATTAATACCAGCTGGAGTGGTACTGAGTCCCACTCACACACGTGTAAAGTGCCAATTGAAAGCAAATTTCTATTATTACCTGCTGGTGTGGTACTGAGTCCCACTCACACACCAGGAAAGTGCCAATTCAAACCAGGCCTCTATTAATACCGTCTGGAGTGGTACTGCGCGCCACTCACACAACAGGAAAGAGCAAATTCAATCCAGACCTCTATTAATACCAGCTGGAGTGGTACTGAGTCCCACTCACAAACCAGGAAAGAATCAATTCAAACCAGGCCTCTATTAATACCAGCTGGAGTGGAACTGAGTCCACTCACACACCAGGAAAGTGCCAATTCAATCCAGGCCTCTATTAATACCAGCTGGTGTGGGGCTGAACCCCACTCACGCACCAGGAAAGAGCCAATTCAATCCAGATCTCTTTTAATACCAGCAGGAGAGGGAGTGAGTACCACTCACACACAAGGAGAGAGCCAATTCAATCCAGAACTATTTTAATACCAGCTGGAGTGGGACTGAGTCCCACTCACACACCAGGAAAGAGTCAATTCAAACCAGGCCTCTATTAAAACAAGCTGGAGTGGAACTGAGTCCCCACTCACACACCAGGACAGAGCCAATTCAAACCAGGTTACTATTAATACCAGCTGGAGTGGTACTGAGTCCCACTCACACACAAGGAAACAGGCAATTCTATCCAATCCTCTTTTAATACCAGCTGGAGTGGTACTGATCACCACTCAACCACCAGGAAAGAGCCAATTCAATCCTGTCCTGTATTAATACCAGCTGGAGTGGTACTGAGCCCCACTGACTCACCAGGAAGAAGCCCATTCAATCCAGACCTGTATTAATACCAGCTGGAGTTGTACTGAGCCCCACTCACACACCAGGAAAGAGTCAATTTAAACCAGGCCTCTATTTATACCAGCTGGAGTGGGACTGAGTCACACTCACACACCACGAAAGAGTCAATTCAAACCAGGCCTCTACTAATACAAGCTGGAGTGGAACTGAGCCCCACTCACACACCAGGAAAGTGCCAATTCAATCCAGGCCTCTATTAATGCGAGCAGGAGTGGAACTGAGTCCCAGACACACACCTGAAAAGTGCCAATTCAATCCAGGCCTCTATTATTACCAGCTGGAGTGGAACTGAGTCCCACTCACACACCAGGAATGTGCCAACTCAATCCAGGCCTCTATTAATACCAGCTGGAGTGGTACTGAGCCCCACTCACATCACCAGGAAAGAGCCAATTCAATCCAGAACACTGAATACCATCTGGAATGGGAGTGTGTCCCACTCACATACCAAGAAAGAGTCAATTCAATCCAGACCTCTATTGATACCAGCTGGAGAGGTACTGAGTCCCACTCACACACCAGTAAAGTGCCAATTGAAAGCAAATTTCTATTATTACCAGCTGGAGTGGTACTGAGTCCCACTCACACACCAGGAAAGTGCCAATTCAATCCAGGCCTCTATTAATACCGTCTAGAGTGGTACTGCGCGCCACTCACAAACCAGGAAAGAATCAATTCAAACCAGGCCTCTATTAATACCAGCTGGAGTGGAACTGAGTACACTCACACACCAGGAAAGAGTCAATTCAAACCAGGCCTCTTTTAATACAGGCTGGAGTGGAACTGAGCCCCACTCACAAACCAGGAAAGTGCCAATTCAATCCAGACCTCTATTAATACCAGCTGGAGTGGAACTGAGCCCCACTCACACACCAGGAAAGAGTCAATTCAAACCAGGCCTCTATTAATACAAGCTGGAGTGGAACTGAGCCCCACTCACACACCAGTAAAGTGCCAATTCAATGCAGGCCTCTTTTCATACCATCTGGAGTGGAACTGAGTCCCACTCACAAAACAGGAAAGAGCCAATTCAATCCAGATCTCTTTTAATACCAGCAGGAGAGGGAGTGAGTACCACTCACACACAAGGAGAGAGCCAATTCAATCCAGAACTATTTTAATACCAGCTGAAGTGCGACTGAGTCCCACTCACACACCAGGAAAGAGTCAATTCAAACCAGGCCTCTATTAATACAAGCTGGAGTGGAACTGAGCCCCACTCACACAACAGGAAAGAGCCAATTCGATCCAGATTTCTTTTAATACCAGCTGGAGTGGGACTGAGCCCCACTCACACACCATGAAAGAGCCAATTCCGTCCAGGCCTCTATTAACACAAGCTGGAGTTGTACTGAGCCCCACTCACACACCAGGAAAGAGTCAATTTAAACCAGGCCTCTATTTATACCAGCTGGAGTGGAACTGAGTCCCACTCACACACCAGGAAAGAGTCAATTCAAACCAGGCCTCTATTAATACAAGCTGGAGTGGAACTGAGCCCCACTCACAAACCAGGAAAGTGCCAATTCAATCCAGACCTGTATTAATACAAGCTAGAGTGGAACTGAGTCCCACTCAGACACCAGGAAAGTACCAATTCAATCAAGGCCTCTATTAATACCAGCTGGAGTGGTACTGAGTCACACTCACATACCAGGAAAGAGCCAATTCAATCCAGAAACTCTTTTAATACCAGCAGGACAGGGAGTGAGTACCACTCACACACAAGGAGAGAGCCAATTCAATCCAGAACTATTTTAATACCAACTGGAGTGGGACTGAGTCCCACTCACACACCAGGAAACAGTCAATTCAAACCAGGCCTCGATTAATACAGGCTGGAGTGGAACTGAGCCCCACTCACTAACCAGGAAAGTGCCAATTCAATCCAGACCTGTATTAATACCAGCTGGAGTTGTACTGAGTCCCACTCACACACCAGGAAAGAGTCAATTCAAACCAGGCCTCTATTAATACAAGCTGGAGTTGTACTGAGCCCCACTCACACACCAGGAAAGAGTCAATTTAAACCAGGCCTCTATTTATACCAGCTGGAGTGGAACTGAGCCCCACTCACACATCAGGAAAGAGTCAATTCAAACCAGGCCTCTATTAATACAAGCTGCAGTGGAACTGAGCCCCACTCACACACCAGTAAAGTGCCAATTCAATGCAGGCCTCTTTTCATACCATCTGGAGTGGAACTGAGTCCCCCTCAGACACCAGGAAAGTACCAATTCAATCAAGGCCTCTATTAATACCAGCTGGAGTGGTACTGAGTCACACTCACATACCAGGAAAGTGCCAATTCAATCCAAGCCTCTATTAATACCAGTTGGAGTGGTACTGAGCCCCACTCACCTCACCAGGAAAGAGCCAATTCAATCCAGAACTCTTTTAATACCAGCTGGAGTGGGACTGAGCCCCACTCACACAACAGGAAAGAGCCAATTCGATCCAGATTTCTTTTAATACCAGCTGGAGTGGGACTGAGCCCCACTCACACACCATGAAAGAGCCAATTCAGTCCAGAACTATTTTAATACCAGCTGGAGTGGTACTGAGCCGCACTCACACACCAGGAAAGAGCCAAATCAATCCAGATCTCTATAAATACCAGCTATAGTGGTACTGAGTCCCACTCTCACACAGGACAGAGCCAATTCAAACCAGGTTACTATTAATACCAGCTGGAGTGGTACTGAGTCCCACTCACACACAAGGAAACAGGCAATTCTATCCAATCCTCTTTTAATACCAGCTGGAGTGGTACTGATCACCACTCAACCACCAGGAAAGAGCCAATTCAATCCTGTCCTGTATTAATACCAGCTGGAGAGGTACTGAGCCCCACTGACTCACCAGGAAGAAGCCCATTCAATCCAGACCTCTATTAATACCAGCTGGAGTTGTACTGAGCCCCACTCACACACCAGGAAAGAGTCAATTTAAACCAGGCCTCTATTTATACCAGCTGGAGTGGGACTGAGTCCCACTCACCCACCACGAAAGAGTCAATTCAAACCAGGCCTCTACTAATACAAGCTGGAGTGGAACTGAGCCCCACTCACACACCAGCAAAGTGCCAATTCAATCCAGGCCTCTATTAATACGAGCAGGAGTGGAAGTGAGTCCCACATACAGACCGGGAAAGTGCCAATTCAATCCAGGCCTCTATTATTACCAGCTGGAGTGGAACTGAGTCCCACTCACTCACCAGGAATGCGCCAACTCAATCCAGGCCTCTATTAATACCAGCTGGAGTGGTACTGAGCCCCACTCACATCACCAGGAAAGAGCCAATTCAATCCAGAACACTGAATACCATCTGGAATGGGAGTGAGTCCCACTCACACACCAAGATAGAGCCAATTCAATCCAGACCTCTTAATACCAGCTGGAGTGGTACTGAGTCCCACTCACACACCAGTAAAGTGCCAATTGAAAGCAAATTTCTATTATTACCTGCTGGAGTGGTACTGAGTCCCACTCACACAACAGGAAAGTGCCAATTCAAACCATGCCTCTATTAATACCGTCTGGAGTGGTACTGCGCGCCACTCACACAACAGGAAAGAGCAAATTCAATCCAGACCTCTATTAATACCAGCTGGAGTGGTACTGAGTCCCACTCACAAACCAGGAAAGAATCAATTCAAACCTGGCCTCTATTAATACCAGCTGGAGTGGAACTGAGTCCACTCACACACCAGGAAAGTGCCAATTCAATCCAGGCCTCTATTAATACCAGCTGGTGTGGGGCTGAACCCCACTCACGCACCAGAAAAGAGCCAATTCAATCCAGATCTCTTTTAATACCAGCAGGAGAGGGAGTGAGTACCACTCACACACAAGGAGAGAGCCAATTCAATCCAGAACTATTTTAATACCAGCTGGAGTGGGACTGAGTCCCACTCACACACCAGGAAAGAGTCAATTCAAACCAGGCCTCTATTAAAACAAGCTGGAGTGGAACTGAGCCCCACTCACACACCAGGACAGAGCCAATTCAAACCAGGTTACTATTAATACCAGCTGGAGTGGTACTGAGTCCCACTCACACACAAGGAAACAGGCAATTCTATCCAATCCTCTTTTAATACCAGCTGGAGTGGTACTGATCACCACTCAACCACCAGGAAAGAGCCAATTCAATCCTGTCCTGTATTAATACCAGCTGGAGTGGTACTGAGCCCCACTGACTCACCAGGAAGAAGCCCATTCAATCCAGACCTGTATTAATACCAGCTGGAGTTGTACTGAGCCCCACTCACACACCAGGAAAGAGTCAATTTAAACCAGGCCTCTATTTATACCAGCTGGAGTGGGACTGAGTCCCACTCACACACCACGAAAGAGTCAATTCAAACCAGGCCTCTACTAATACAAGCTGGAGTGGAACTGAGCCCCACTCACACACCAGGAAAGTGCCAATTCAATCCAGGCCTCTATTAATGCGAGCAGGAGTGGAACTGAGTCCCAGACACACACCTGAAAAGTGCCAATTCAATCCAGGCCTCTATTATTACCAGCTGGAGTGGAACTGAGTCCCACTCACACACCAGGAATGTGCCAACTCAATCCAGGCCTCTATTAATACCAGCTGGAGTGGTACTGAGCCCCACTCACATCACCAGGAAAGAGCCAATTCAATCCAGAACACTGAATACCATCTGGAATGGGAGTGAGTCCCACTCACACACCAAGAAAGAGTCAATTCAATCCAGACCTCTATTGATACCAGCTGGAGTGGTACTGAGTCCCACTCACACACCAGGAAAGTGCCAATTCAATCCAGGCCTCTATTAATACCGTCTAGAGCGGTACTGCGCGCCACTCACAAACCAGGAAAGAATCAGTTTTAAACCAGGCCTCTATTAATACCAGCTGGAGTGGAACTGAGTCCACTCACACACCAGGAAAGTGCCAATTTAAACCAGGCCTCTATTTATACCAGCTGGAGTGGAACTGAGTCCCACTCACACACCAGGAAAGAGTCAATTCAAACCAGGCCTCTATTAATACAAGCTGGAGTGGAACTGAGCCCCACTCACATACCAGGAAAGTGCCAATTCAATCCAGGCCTCTTTTCATACCATCTGGAGTGGAACTGAGTCCCACTCAGACACCAGGAAAGTACCAATTCAATCAAGGCCTCTATTAATACCAGCTGGAGTGGTACTGAGTCACACTCACATACCAGGAAAGAGCCAATTCAATCCAGATCTCTTTTAATACCAGCAGGAGAGGGAGTGAGTACCACTCACACACAAGGAGAGAGCCAATTCAATCCAGAACTATTTTAATACCAGCTGGAGTGGGACTGAGTCCCACTCACACACCAGGAAAGAGTCAATTCAAACCAGGCCTCTATTAATACAAGCTGGAGTGGAACTGAGCCCCACTCGCAAACCAGGAAAGTGCCAATTCAATCCAGACCTGTATTAATACCAGCTGGAGTTGTACTGAGTCCAACTCACACACCAGGAAAGAGTCAATTCAAACCAGGCCTCTATTAATACAAGCTGGGGTTGTACTGAGCCCCACTCACACACCAGGAAAGAGTCAATTTAAACCACGCCTCTATTTATACCAGCTGGAGTGGAACTGAGCCCCACTCACACACCAGGAAAGAGTCAATTCAAACCAGGCCTCTATTAATACAAGCTGGAGTGGATTTGAGTCCCACTCAGACACCAGGAAAGTACCAATTCAATCAAGGCCTCTATTAATACCAGATGGAGTGGTACTGAGACACACTCACATACCAGGAAAGAGCCAATTCAATCCAGATCTCTTTTAATACCAGCAGGAGAGGGCGTGAGTACCACTCACACACAAGGAGAGAGCCAATTCAATCCAGAACTATTTTAGTACCAGCTGGAGTGGGACTGAGTCCCAAGCACACACCAGGAAACAGTTAATTCAAACCAGGCCTCTATTAATACAGGCTGGAGTGGAACTGAGCCCCACTCACAAACCAGGAAAGTGCCAATTCAATCCAGACATGCATTAATACCAGCTGGAGTTGTACTGAGTCCCACTCACACACCAGAAAAGAGTCAATTCAAACCAGGCCTCTATTAATACAAGCTGGAGTTGCACTGAACCCCACTCACACACCAGGAAAGAGTCAATTTAAACCAGGCCTCTATTTATACCAGCTGGAGTGGAACAGAGCCCCACTCACACACCAGGAAAGAGTCAATTCAAACCAGGCCTCTATTAATACAAGCTGGAGTGGAACTGAGCCCCACTCACACACCAGGAAAGTGCCAATTCAATCCAGGCCTCTATTAATGCGAGCAGGAGTGGAACTGAGTCCCAGACACACACCTGAAAAGTGCCAATTCAATCCAGGCCTCTATTATTACCAGCTGGAGTGGAACTGAGTCCCACTCACACACCAGGAATGTGCCAACTCAATCCAGGCCTCTATTAATACCAGCTGGAGTGGTACTGAGCCCCACTCACATCACCAGGAAAGAGCCAATTCAATCCAGAACACTGAATACCATCTGGAATGGGAGTGAGTCCCACTCACACACCAAGAAAGAGTCAATTCAATCCAGACCTCTATTGATACCAGCTGGAGTGGTACTGAGTCCCACTCACACACCAGTAAAGTGCCAATTGAAAGCAAATTTCTATTATTACCAGCTGGAGTGGTACTGAGTCCCACTCACACACCAGGAAAGTGCCAATTCAATCCAGGCCTCTATTAATACCGTCTAGAGTGGTACTGCGCGCCACTCACAAACCAGGAAAGAATCAATTTTAAACCAGGCCTCTATTAATACCAGCTGGAGTGGAACTGAGTCCACTCACACACCAGGAAAGTGCCAATTTAAACCAGGCCTCTATTTATACCAGCTGGAGTGGAACTGAGTCCCACTCACACACCAGGAAAGAGTCAATTCAAACCAGGCCTCTATTAAAACAAGCTGGAGTGGAACTGAGCCCCACTCACACACCAGGAAAGTGCCAATTCAATCCAGGCCTCTTTTCATACCATCTGGAGTGGAACTGAGTCCCACTCAGACACCAGGAAAGTACCAATTCAATCAAGGCCTCTATTAATACCAGCTGGAGTGGTACTGAGTCACACTCACATACCAGGAAAGAGCCAATTCAATCCAGATCTCTTTTAATACCAGCAGGAGAGGGAGTGAGTACCACTCACACACAAGGAGAGAGCCAATTCAATCCAGAACTATTTTAATACCAGCTGGAGTGGGACTGAGTCCCACTCACACACCAGGAAAGAGTCAATTCAAACCAGGCCTCTATTAATACAAGCTGGAGTGGAACTGAGCCCCACTCGCAAACCAGGAAAGTGCCAATTCAATCCAGACCTGTATTAATACCAGCTGGAGTTGTACTGAGTCCAACTCACACACCAGGAAAGAGTCAATTCAAACCAGGCCTCTATTAATACAAGCTGGGGTTGTACTGAGCCCCACTCACACAACAGGAAAGAGCCAATTCGATCCAGATTTCTTTTAATACCAGCTGGAGTGGTACTGAGCCGCACTCACACACCAGGAAAGAGCCAAATCAATCCAGATCTCTATAAATACCAGCTATAGTGGTACTGAGTCCCACTCTCACACAGGACAGAGCCAATTCAAACCAGGTTACTATTAATACCAGCTGGAGTGGTACTGAGTCCCACTCACACACAAGGAAACAGGCAATTCTATCCAATCCTCTTTTAATACCAGCTGGAGTGGTACTGATCACCACTCAACCACCAGGAAAGAGCCAATTCAATCCTGTCCTGTATTAATACCAGCTGGAGAGGTACTGAGCCCCACTGACTCACCAGGAAGAAGCCCATTCAATCCAGACCTGTATTAATACCAGCTGGAGTTGTACTGAGCCCCACTCACACACCAGGAAAGAGTCTATTGAAACAAGGCCTCTATTTATACCAGCTGGAGTGGGACTGAGTCCCACTCACCCACCACGAAAGAGTCAATTCAAACCACGCCTCTACTAATACAAGCTGGAGTGGAACTGAGCCCCACTCACACACCAGGAAAGTGCCAATTCAATCCAGGCCTCTATTAATACGAGCAGGAGTGGAACTGAGTCCCACACACACACCAGTAAAGTGCCAATTGAAAGCAAATTTCTATTATTACCTGCTGGAGTGGTACTGAGTCCCACACACACACCAGGAAAGTGCCAATTCAATCCAGGCCACTATTATTACCAGCTGGAGTGGAACTGAGTCCCACTCACACACCAGGAATGTGCCAACTCAATCCAGGCCTCTATTAATACCAGCTGGAGTGGTACTGAGCCCCACTCACATCACCAAGAAAGAGTCAATTCAATCCAGACCTCTATTCATACCAGCTGGAGTGGTACTGAGTCCCACTCACACACCAGTATAGTGCCAATTGAAAGCAAATTTCTATTATTACCTGCTGGAGTGGTACTGAGTCCCACTCACACACCAGGAAAGTGCCAATTCAAACCAGGCCTCTATTAATACCGTCTGGAGTGGTACTGCGCGCCACTCACACAACAGGAAAGAGCAAATTCAATCCAGACCTCTATTAATACCAGCTGGAGTGGTACTGAGGCCCACTCACAAACCAGGAAAGAATCAATTCAAACCAGGCCTCTATTAATACCAGCTGGAGTGGAACTGAGTCCACTCACACACCAGGAAAGTGCCAATTCAATCCAGGCCTCTATTAATACCAGCTGGTGTGGGGCTGAACCCCACTCACGCACCAGGAAAGAGCCAATTCAATCCAGATCTCTTTTAATACCAGCAGGAGAGGGAGTGAGGACCACTCACACACAAGGAGAGAGCCAATTCTATCCAGAACTATTTTCATACCAGCTGGAGTGGGACTGAGTCCCACTCACACACCAGGAAAGAGTCAATTCAAACCAGGCCTCTATTAAAACAAGCTGGAGTGGAACTGAGCCCCACTCACACACCAGGAAAGTGCCAATTCAATCCAGACCTGTATTAATACCAGCTGGAGTTGTACTGAGTCCCACTCACACACCAGGAAAGAGTCAATTCAAACCAGGCCTCTATTAATACAAGCTGGAGTGGAACTGAGCCCCACTCACACACCAGCAAAGTGCCAATTCAATCCAGGCCTCTTTTCATACCATCTGGAGTGGAACTGAGTCCCACTCAGACACCTGGAAAGTACCAATTCAATCGAGGCCTCTATTAATACCAGCTGGAGTGGGACTGAGCCCCACTCACACACCAGGAAGGTGCCAATTCAATCCAGGCCTCTATTAATACCAGCTGGAGTGGTACTGAGCCCCACTCACGTCACCAGGAAAGAGCCAATTCAATCCAGAACACTGAATACCATCTGGAATGGGACTGAGTCCCAGTCACACACAAAGAAAGAGTCAATTCAATCCAGACCTCTATTAATACCAGCTGGAGTGGTACTGAGTCCCACTCACACACCAGTAAAGTGCCAATTGAAAGCAAATTTCTATTATTACCTGCTGGAGTGGTACTGAGTCCCACTCACACACCAGAAAAGTGCCAATTCAAACCAGGCCTCTATTAATACCGTCTGGAGTGGTACTGCGCGCCACTCACACAACAGGAAAGAGCAAATTCAATCCAGACCTCTATTAATACCAGCTGGAGTTGTACTGAGTCCCACTCACAAACCAGGAAAGAATCAATTCAAACCAGGCCTCTATTAATACCAGCTGGAGTGGAACTGAGTCCACTCACACACCAGGAAAGTGCCAATTCAATCCAGGCCTCTATTAATACCAGCTGGTGTGGGGCTGAACCCCACTCGCACCAGGAAAGAGCCAATTCAATCCAGATCTCTTTTAATACCAGCAGGAGAGGGAGTGAGTACCACTCACACACAAGGAGAGAGCCAATTCAATCCAGGCCTCTTTTCATACCATCTGGAGTGGAACTGAGTCCCACTCAGACACCAGGAAAGTACCAATTCAATCGAGGCCTCTATTAATACCAGCTGGAGTGGTACTGAGTCCCACTCGCACACCAGGAAAGAGTCAATTTAAACCAGGCCTCTATTTATACCAGCTGGAGTGGAACTGAGTCTCACTCACACACCAGGAAAGAGTCAATTCAAACCAGGCCTCTATTAATACAAGCTGGAGTGGAACTGAGCCCCACTCACCCACCAGGAAAGTGCCAATTCAATCCAGGCCTCTTTTCATACCATCTGGAGTGGAACTGAGTCCCACTCAGACACCAGGAAAGTACCAATTCAATCAAGGCCTCTATTAATACCAGCTGGAGTGGTACTGAGTCACACACACATACCAGGAAAGAGCCAATTCAATCCAGATCTCTTTTAATACCAGCAGGAGAGGGAGTGAGTACCACTCACACACAAGGAGAGAGCCAATTCAATCCAGAACACTTTTAATACCAGCTGGAGTGGGACTGAGCCCCACTCACACAACAGGAAAGAGCCAATTCGATCCAGATTTCTTTTAATACCAGCTGGAGTGGGACTGAGCCCCACTCACACACCATGAAAGAGCCAATTCAGTCCAGGCCTCTATTAATACGAGCAGGAGTGGAACTGAGTCCCACACACACACCAGGAAAGTGCCAATTCAATCCAGGCCACTATTATTACCAGCTGGAGTGGAACTGAGTCCCACTCACACACCAGGAATGTGCCAACTCAATCCAGGCCTCTATTAATACCAGCTGGAGTGGTACTGAGCCCCACTCACGCACCAGGAAAGAGCCAATTCAATCCAGATCTCTTTTAATACCAGCAGGAGAGGGAGTGAGTACCACTCACACACAAGGAGAGAGCCAATTCTATCCAGAACTATTTTCATACCAGCTGGAGTGGGACTGAGTCCCACTCACACACCAGGAAAGAGTCAATTCAAACCAGGCCTCTATTAAAACAAGCTGGAGTGGTACTGAGCCCCACTCACACACCAGGAAAGTGCCAATTCAATCCAGACCTGTATTAATACCAGCTGGAGTTGTACTGAGTCCCACTCACACACCAGGAAAGAGTCAATTCAAACCAGGCCTCTATTAATACAAGCTGGAGTGGAACTGAGCCCCACTCACACACCAGCAAAGTGCCAATTCAATCCAGGCCTCTTTTCATACCATCTGGAGTGGAACTGAGTCCCACTCAGACACCTGGAAAGTACCAATTCAATCGAGGCCTCTATTAATACCAGCTGGAGTGGGACTGAGCCCCACTCACACACCAGGAAGGTGCCAATTCAATCCAGGCCTCTATTAATACCAGCTGGAGTGGGGCTGAACCCCACTCACGCACCAGGAAAGAGCCAATTCAATCCAGATCTCTTTTAATACCAGCAGGAGAGGGAGTGAGTACCACTCACACACAAGGAGAGAGCCAATTCAATCCATAACTATTTTAATACCAGCTGGAGTGGAACTGAGCCCCACTCACACACCAGGAAAGTGCCAATTCAATCAAGGCCTCTATTAATACCAGCTGGAGTGGTACTGAGTCACACTCACATACCAGGAAAGAGCCAATTCAATCCAGATCTCTTTTAATACCAGCAGGAGAGGGCGTGAGTACCACTCACACACAAGGAGAGAGCCAATTCAATCCAGAACTATTTTAATACCAGCTGGAGTGGGACTGAGTCCCACTCACACACCAGGAAACAGTCAATTCAAACCAGGCCTCTATTAATACAGGCTGGAGTGGAACTGAGCCCAACACACAAACCAGGAAAGTGCCAATTCAATCCAGACCTGTATTAATACCAGCTGGAGTTGTACTGAGTCCCACTCACACACCAGGAAAGAGTCAATTCAAACCAGGCCTCTATTAATACCAGCTGGAGTGGAACTGAGCCCCACTCACACACCAGGAAAGAGTCAATTCAAACCAGGCCTCTATTAATACAAGCTGGAGTGGAACTGAGCCCCACTCACACACCAGTAAAGTGCCAATTCAATGCAGGCCTCTTTTCATACCATCTGGAGTGGAACTGAGTCCCACTCAGACACCAGGAAAGTACCAATTCAATCAAGGCCTCTATTAATACCAGCTGGAGTGGTACTGAGTCACACTCACATACCAGGAAAGTGCCAATTCAATCCAAGCCTCTATTAATACCAGTTGGAGTGGTACTGAGCCCCACTCAGACACCAGGAAAGAGCCAATTCAATCCACAACACTTTTAATACCAGCTGGAGTGGGACTGAGCCCCACTCACACAACAGGAAAGGGCCAATTCGATCCGGATTTCTTTTAATACCAGCTGGAGTGGGACTGAGCCCCACTCACACACCATGAAAGAGCCAATTCAGTCCAGAACTATTTTAATACCAGCTGGAGTGGTACTGAGCCGCACTCACACACCAGGAAAGAGCCAAATCAATCCAGATCTCTATAAATACCAGCTATAGTGGTACTGAGTCCCACTCTCACACAGGACAGAGCCAATTCAAACCAGGTTACTATTAATACCAGCTGGAGTGGTACTGAGTCCCACTCACACACAAGGAAACAGGCAATTCTATCCAATCCTCTTTTAATACCAGCTGGAGTGGTACTGATCACCACTCAACCACCAGGAAAGAGCCAATTCAATCCTGTCCTGTATTAATACCAGCTGGAGAGGTACTGAGCCCCACTGACTCACCAGGAAGAAGCCCATTCAATCCAGACCTGTATTAATACCAGCTGGAGTTGTACTGAGCCCCACTCACACACCAGGAAAGAGTCGATTTAAACAAGGCCTCTATTTATACCAGCTGGAGTGGGACTGAGTCCCACTCACCCACCACGAAAGAGTCAATTCAAACCACGCCTCTACTAATACAAGCTGGAGTGGAACTGAGTCCCACTCACACACCAGGAATGTGCCAACTCAATCCAGGCCTCTATTAATACCAGCTGGAGTGGTACTGAGCCCCACTCACATCACCAAGAAAGAGTCAATTCAATCCAGACCTCTATTCATACCAGCTGGAGTGGTACTGAGTCCCACTCACACACCAGTAAAGTGCCAATTGAAAGCAAATTTCTATTATTACCTGCTGGAGTGGTACTGAGTCCCACTCACACACCAGGAAAGTGCCAATTCAAACCAGGCCTCTATTAATACCGTCTGGAGTGGTACTGCGCGCCACTCACACAACAGGAAAGAGCAAATTCAATCCAGACCTCTATTAATACCAGCTGGAGTGGTACTGAGTCCCACTCACAAACCAGGAAAGAATCAATTCAAACCAGGCCTCTATTAATACCAGCTGGATTGGAACTGAGTCCACTCACACACCAGGAAAGTGCCAATTCAATCCAGGCCTCTATTAATACCAGCTGGTGTGGGGCTGAACCCCACTCACGCACCAGGAAAGAGCCAATTCAATCCAGATCTCTTTTAATACCAGCAGGAGAGGGAGTGAGTACCACTCACACACAAGGAGAGAGCCAATTCTATCCAGAACTATTTTCATACCAGCTGGAGTGGGACTGAGTCCCACTCACACACCAGGAAAGAGTCAATTCAAACCAGGCCTCTATTAAAACAAGCTGGAGTGGAACTGAGCCCCACTCACACACCAGGAAAGTGCCAATTCAATCCAGACCTGTATTAATACCAGCTGGAGTTGTACTGAGTCCCACTCACACACCAGGAAAGAGTCAATTCAAACCAGGCCTCTATTAATACAAGCTGGAGTGGAACTGAGCCCCACTCACACACCAGCAAAGTGCCAATTCAATCCAGGCCTCTTTTCATACCATCTGGAGTGGAACTGAGTCCCACTCAGACACCTGGAAAGTACCAATTCAATCGAGGCCTCTATTAATACCAGCTGGAGTGGGACTGAGCCCCACTCACACACCAGGAAGGTGCCAATTCAATCCAGACCTCTATTAATACCAGCTGGAGTTGTACTGAGTCCCACTCACACACCAGGAAAGAGTCAATTCAAACCAGGCCTCCATTAATACAAGCTGGAGTTGTACTGAGCCCCACTCACACTCCAGGAAAGAGTCAATTTAAACCAGGCCTCTATTTATACCAGCTGGAGTGGAACTGAGTCCCACTCACACACCAGGAAAGAGTCAATTCAAACCAGGCCTCTATTAATACAAGCTGGAGTGGAACTGAGCCCCACTCACACACCAGGAAAGTGCCAATTCAATCCAGGCCTCTTTTCATACCATCTGGAGTGGAACTGACTCCCCCTCATACACCAGGAAAGTACCAATTCAATCAAGGCCTCTATTAATACCAGCTGGAGTGGTACTGAGTCACACTCACATACCAGGAAAGTGCCAATTCAATCCAAGCCTCTATTAATACCAGTTGGAGTGGTACTGAGCCCCACTCACATCACCAGGAAAGATCCAATTCAATCCAGAACTCTGAATACCATCTCGAATGGGAGTGAGTCCCACTCAAACACCAGGAAAGAGCCAATTCAATCCAGAACACTTTTAATACCAGCTGGAGTGGGACTGAGCCCCACTCACACACCAGGAAAGAGCCAATTCGATCCAGATTTCTTTTAATACCAGCTGGAGTGGGACTGAGCACCACTCACACACCAGGAAAGTGCCAATTCAATCCAGGCCTCTATTAATACCAGCTGGAGTGGGGCTGAACCCCACTCACGCACCAGGAAAGAGCCAATTCAATCCAGATCTCTTTCAGTACCAGCAGGAGAGGGAGTGAGTACTACTCACACACAAGGAGAGAGCCAATTCAATCCAGAACTATTTTAATACCAGCTGGAGTGGGACTGAGTCCCACTCACACACCAGGAAAGAGTCAATTCAAACCAGGCCTCTATTAATACAAGCTGGAGTGGAACTGAGCCCCACTCACACACCAGGAAAGAGTCAATTTAAACCAGGCCTCTATTTGTACCAGCTGGAGTGGAACTGAGTCCCACTCACACACCAGAAAAGTGCCAATTCAAACCATGCCTCTATTAATACCGTATGGAGTGGTACTGCGCGCCACTCACACAACAGGAAAGAGCAAATTCAATCCAGACCTCTATTAATACCAGCTGGAGTGGTACTGAGTCCCACTCACAAACCAGGAAAGAATCAATTCAAACCAGGCCTCTATTAATACCAGCTGGAGTGGAACTGAGTCCACTCACACACCAGGAAAGTGCCAATTCAATCCAGGCCTCTATTAATACCAGCTGGTGTGGGGCTGAACCCCACTCACGCACCAGGAAAGAGCCAATTCAATCCAGATCTCTTTTAATACCAGCAGGAGAAGGAGTGAGTACCACTCACACACAAGGAGAGAGCCAATTCAATCCAGAACTATTTTAATACCAGCTGGAGTGGGACTGAGTCCCACTCACACACCAGGAAAGAGTCAATTCAAACCAGGCCTCTATTAAAACAAGCAGGAGTGGAACTGAGCCCCACTCACACACCAGGACAGAGCCAATTCAAACCAGGTTACTATTAATACCAGCTGGAGTGGTACTGAGTCCCACTCACACACAAGGAAACAGGCAATTCTATCCAATCCTCTTTTAATACCAGCTGGAGTGGTACTGATCACCACTCAACCACCAGGAAAGAGCCAATTCAATCCTGTCCAGTATTAATACCAGCTGGAGTGGTACTGAGCCCCACTGACTCACCAGGAAGAAGCCCATTCAATCCAGACCTGTATTAATACCAGCTGGAGTTGTACTGAGCCCCACTCACACACCAGGAAAGAGTCAATTTAAACCAGGCCTCCACTAATACAAGCTGGAGTGGAACTGAGCCCCACTCACACACCAGGACAGAGCCAATTCAAACCAGGTTACTATTAATACCAGCTGGAGTGCTACTGAGTCCCACTCACACACAAGGAAACAGGCAATTCTATCCAATCCTCTTTTAATACCAGCTGGAGTGGTACTGATCACCACTCAACCACCAGGAAAGAGCCAATTCAATCCTGTCCTGTATTAATACCAGCTGGAGTGGTACTGAGCCCCACTGACTCACCAGGAAGAAGCCCATTCAATCCAGACGTGTATTAATAACAGCTGGAGTTGTACTGAGCCCCACTCACGCACCAGGAAAGAGCCAATTCAATCCAGATCTCTTTTAATACCAGCAGGAGAAGGAGTGAGTACCACTCACACACAAGGAGAGAGCCAATTCAATCCAGAACTATTTTAATACCAGCTGGAGTGGGACTGAGTCCCACTCACACACCAGGAAAGAGTCAATTCAAACCAGGCCTCTATTAAAACAAGCTGGAGTGGAACTGAGCCCCACTCACACACCAGGACAGAGCCAATTCAAACCAGGTTACTATTAATACCAGCTGGAGTGGTACTGAGTCCCACTCACACACAAGGAAACAGGCAATTCTATCCAATCCTCTTTTAATACCAGCTGGAGTGGTACTGATCACCACTCAACCACCAGGAAAGAGCTAATTCAATCCTGTCCTGTTTTAATACCAGCTGGAGTGGTACTGAGCCCCACTGACTCACCAGGAAGAAGCCCATTCAATCCAGGCCTCTATTAATACCAGCTGGAGTGGTACTGAGCCCCACTCACATCACCAGGAAAGAGCCAATTCAATCCAGAACACTGAATACCATCTGGAATGGGAGTGAGTCCCACTCACACACCAAGAAAGAGTCAATTCAATCCAGACCTCTATTGATACCAGCTGGAGTGGTACTGAGTCCCATTCACACACCAGGAAAGTGCCAATTCAATCCAGGCCTCTATTAATACCGTCTAGAGTGGTACTGCGCGCCACTCACAAACCAGGAAAGAAACAATTCAAACCAGGCCTCTATTAATACAAGCTGGAGTGGAGCTGAGCCCCACTCACACACCAGGAAAGAGTCAATTTAAACCAGGCCTCTATTTATACCAGCTGGAGTGGAACTGAGTCCCACTCACACACCAGGAAAGAGTCAATTCAAACCAGGCCTCTATTAATACAAGCTGGAGTGGAACTGAGCCCCACTCACACACCAGCAAAGTGCCAATTCAATCCAGGCCTCTTTTCATACCATCTGGAGTGGAACTGAGTCCCACTCAGACACCAGGAAAGTACCAATTCAATCAAGGCCTCTATTAATACCAGCTGGAGTGGTACTGAGTCACACTCACATACCAGGAAAGAGCCAATTCAATCCAGATCTCTTTTAATACCAGCAGGAGAGGGAGTGAGTACCACTCACACACAAGGAGAGAGCTAATTCAATCCAGAACTATTTTAATACCAGCTGGAGTGGGACTGAGTCCCACTCACACACCAGGAAAGAGTCAATTCAAACCAGGCCTCTATTAATACAAGCTGGAGTGGAACTGAGCCCCACTCGCAAACCAGGAAAGTGCCAATTCAATCCAGACCTGTATTAATACCAGCTGGAGTTGTACTGAGTCCCACTCACACACCAGGAAAGAGTCAATTCAAACCAGGCCTCTATTAATACAAGCTGGAGTTGTACTGAGCCCCACTCACACACCAGTAAAGTGTCAATTTAATCCAGGCCTCTATTTATACCAGCTGGAGTGGAACTGAGCCCCACTCACACACCAGGAAAGAGTCAATTCAAACCAGGCCTCTATTAATACAAGCTGCAGTGGAACTGAGCCCCACTCACACACCAGTAAAGTGCCAATTCAATGCAGGCCTCTTTTCATACCATCTGGAGTGGAACTGAGTCCCACTCAGACACCAGGAAAGTACCAATTCAATCAAGGCCTCTATTAATACCAGCTGGAGTGGTACTGAGTCACACTCACATACCAGGAAAGAGCCAATTCAATCCAGATCTCTTTTAATACCAGCAGGAGAGGGAGTGAGTACCACTCACACACAAGGAGAGAGCCAATTCAATCCAGAACTATTTTAATACCAGCTGGAGTGGGACTGAGTCCCACTCACACACCAGGAAAGAGTCAATTCAAACCAGGCC
Organism: Heterodontus francisci; assembly: GCF_036365525.1. Taxonomy (NCBI): domain Eukaryota; kingdom Metazoa; phylum Chordata; class Chondrichthyes; order Heterodontiformes; family Heterodontidae; genus Heterodontus; species Heterodontus francisci. The sequence goes on along the minus strand of NC_090409.1, from coordinate 1,417,191 downwards.
TCTATTAATACAAGCTGGAGTGGAACTGAGCCCCACTCGCAAACCAGGAAAGTGCCAATTCAATCCAGACCTGTATTAATACCAGCTGGAGTTGTACTGAGTCCCACTCACACACCAGGAAAGAGTCAATTCAAACCAGGCCTCTATTAATACAAGCTGGAGTTGTACTGAGCCCCACTCACACACCAGTAAAGTGTCAATTTAATCCAGGCCTCTATTTATACCAGCTGGAGTGGAACTGAGCCCCACTCACACACCAGGAAAGAGTCAATTCAAACCAGGCCTCTATTAATACAAGCTGGAGTGGAACTGAGCCCCACTCACACACCAGTAAAGTGCCAATTCAATGCAGGCCTCTTTTCATACCATCTGGAGTGGAACTGAGTCCCACTCAGACACCAGGAAAGTACCAATTCAATCAAGGCCTCTATTAATACCAGTTGGAGTGGTACTGAGCCCCACTCACATCACCAGGAAAGAGTCAATTCAATCCAGAACTCTTTTAATACCAGCTGGAGTGGGACTGAGCCCCACTCACACAACAGGAAAGAGCCAATTCGATCCAGATTTCTTTTAATACCAGCTGGAGTGGGACTGAGCCCCACTCACACACCATGAAAGAGCCAATTCAGTCCAGAACTATTTTAATACCAGCTGGAGTGGTACTGAGCCGCACTCACACACCAGGAAAGAGCCAAATCAATCCAGATCTCTATAAATACCAGCTATAGTGGTACTGAGTCCCACTCTCACACAGGACAGAGCCAATTCAAACCAGGTTACTATTAATACCAGCTGGAGTGGTACTGAGTCCCACTCACACACAAGGAAACAGTCAATTCTATCCAATCCTCTTTTAATACCAGCTGGAGTGGTACTGATCACCACTCAACCACCAGGAATGAGCCAATTCAATCCTGTCCTGTATTAATACCAGCTAGAGAGGTACTGAGCTCCACTGACTCACCAGGAAGAAGCCCATTCAATCCAGACCTGTATTAATACCAGCTGGAGTTGTACTGAGCCCCACTCACACACCAGGAAAGAGTCAATTTAAACCAGGCCTCTATTTATACCAGCTGGAGTGGGACTGAGTCCCACTCACCCACCACGAAAGAGTCAATTCAAACCAGGCCTCTACTAATACAAGCTGGAGTGGAACTGAGCCCCACTCACACACCAGCAAAGTGCCAATTCAATCCAGGCCTCTTTTCATACCATCTGGAGTGGAACTGAGTCCCAGACACACACCAGGAAAGTGCCAATTCAATCCAGGCCTCTATTATTACCAGCTGGAGTGGAACTGAGTCCCACTCACACACCAAGAATGCGCCAACTCAATCCAGGCCTCTATTAATACCAGCTGGAGTGGTACTGAGCCCCACTCACATCACCAGGAAAGAGCCAATTCAATCCAGAACACTGAATACCATCTGGAATGGGAGTGAGTCCCAGTCACACACCAAGAAAGAGTCAATTCAATCCAGACCTCTATTAATACCAGCTGGAGTGGTACTGAGTCCCACTCACACACGTGTAAAGTGCCAATTGAAAGCAAATTTCTATTATTACCTGCTGGTGTGGTACTGAGTCCCACTCACACACCAGGAAAGTGCCAATTCAAACCAGGCCTCTATTAATACCGTCTGGAGTGGTACTGCGCGCCACTCACACAACAGGAAAGAGCAAATTCAATCCAGACCTCTATTAATACCAGCTGGAGTGGTACTGAGTCCCACTCACAAACCAGGAAAGAATCAATTCAAACCAGGCCTCTATTAATACCAGCTGGAGTGGAACTGAGTCCACTCACACACCAGGAAAGTGCCAATTCAATCCAGGCCTCTATTAATACCAGCTGGTGTGGGGCTGAACCCCACTCACGCACCAGGAAAGAGCCAATTCAATCCAGATCTCTTTTAATACCAGCAGGAGAGGGAGTGAGTACCACTCACACACAAGGAGAGAGCCAATTCAATCCAGAACTATTTTAATACCAGCTGGAGTGGGACTGAGTCCCACTCACACACCAGGAAAGAGTCAATTCAAACCAGGCCTCTATTAAAACAAGCTGGAGTGGAACTGAGTCCCCACTCACACACCAGGACAGAGCCAATTCAAACCAGGTTACTATTAATACCAGCTGGAGTGGTACTGAGTCCCACTCACACACAAGGAAACAGGCAATTCTATCCAATCCTCTTTTAATACCAGCTGGAGTGGTACTGATCACCACTCAACCACCAGGAAAGAGCCAATTCAATCCTGTCCTGTATTAATACCAGCTGGAGTGGTACTGAGCCCCACTGACTCACCAGGAAGAAGCCCATTCAATCCAGACCTGTATTAATACCAGCTGGAGTTGTACTGAGCCCCACTCACACACCAGGAAAGAGTCAATTTAAACCAGGCCTCTATTTATACCAGCTGGAGTGGGACTGAGTCACACTCACACACCACGAAAGAGTCAATTCAAACCAGGCCTCTACTAATACAAGCTGGAGTGGAACTGAGCCCCACTCACACACCAGGAAAGTGCCAATTCAATCCAGGCCTCTATTAATGCGAGCAGGAGTGGAACTGAGTCCCAGACACACACCTGAAAAGTGCCAATTCAATCCAGGCCTCTATTATTACCAGCTGGAGTGGAACTGAGTCCCACTCACACACCAGGAATGTGCCAACTCAATCCAGGCCTCTATTAATACCAGCTGGAGTGGTACTGAGCCCCACTCACATCACCAGGAAAGAGCCAATTCAATCCAGAACACTGAATACCATCTGGAATGGGAGTGTGTCCCACTCACATACCAAGAAAGAGTCAATTCAATCCAGACCTCTATTGATACCAGCTGGAGAGGTACTGAGTCCCACTCACACACCAGTAAAGTGCCAATTGAAAGCAAATTTCTATTATTACCAGCTGGAGTGGTACTGAGTCCCACTCACACACCAGGAAAGTGCCAATTCAATCCAGGCCTCTATTAATACCGTCTAGAGTGGTACTGCGCGCCACTCACAAACCAGGAAAGAATCAATTCAAACCAGGCCTCTATTAATACCAGCTGGAGTGGAACTGAGTACACTCACACACCAGGAAAGAGTCAATTCAAACCAGGCCTCTTTTAATACAGGCTGGAGTGGAACTGAGCCCCACTCACAAACCAGGAAAGTGCCAATTCAATCCAGACCTCTATTAATACCAGCTGGAGTGGAACTGAGCCCCACTCACACACCAGGAAAGAGTCAATTCAAACCAGGCCTCTATTAATACAAGCTGGAGTGGAACTGAGCCCCACTCACACACCAGTAAAGTGCCAATTCAATGCAGGCCTCTTTTCATACCATCTGGAGTGGAACTGAGTCCCACTCACAAAACAGGAAAGAGCCAATTCAATCCAGATCTCTTTTAATACCAGCAGGAGAGGGAGTGAGTACCACTCACACACAAGGAGAGAGCCAATTCAATCCAGAACTATTTTAATACCAGCTGAAGTGCGACTGAGTCCCACTCACACACCAGGAAAGAGTCAATTCAAACCAGGCCTCTATTAATACAAGCTGGAGTGGAACTGAGCCCCACTCACACAACAGGAAAGAGCCAATTCGATCCAGATTTCTTTTAATACCAGCTGGAGTGGGACTGAGCCCCACTCACACACCATGAAAGAGCCAATTCCGTCCAGGCCTCTATTAACACAAGCTGGAGTTGTACTGAGCCCCACTCACACACCAGGAAAGAGTCAATTTAAACCAGGCCTCTATTTATACCAGCTGGAGTGGAACTGAGTCCCACTCACACACCAGGAAAGAGTCAATTCAAACCAGGCCTCTATTAATACAAGCTGGAGTGGAACTGAGCCCCACTCACAAACCAGGAAAGTGCCAATTCAATCCAGACCTGTATTAATACAAGCTAGAGTGGAACTGAGTCCCACTCAGACACCAGGAAAGTACCAATTCAATCAAGGCCTCTATTAATACCAGCTGGAGTGGTACTGAGTCACACTCACATACCAGGAAAGAGCCAATTCAATCCAGAAACTCTTTTAATACCAGCAGGACAGGGAGTGAGTACCACTCACACACAAGGAGAGAGCCAATTCAATCCAGAACTATTTTAATACCAACTGGAGTGGGACTGAGTCCCACTCACACACCAGGAAACAGTCAATTCAAACCAGGCCTCGATTAATACAGGCTGGAGTGGAACTGAGCCCCACTCACTAACCAGGAAAGTGCCAATTCAATCCAGACCTGTATTAATACCAGCTGGAGTTGTACTGAGTCCCACTCACACACCAGGAAAGAGTCAATTCAAACCAGGCCTCTATTAATACAAGCTGGAGTTGTACTGAGCCCCACTCACACACCAGGAAAGAGTCAATTTAAACCAGGCCTCTATTTATACCAGCTGGAGTGGAACTGAGCCCCACTCACACATCAGGAAAGAGTCAATTCAAACCAGGCCTCTATTAATACAAGCTGCAGTGGAACTGAGCCCCACTCACACACCAGTAAAGTGCCAATTCAATGCAGGCCTCTTTTCATACCATCTGGAGTGGAACTGAGTCCCCCTCAGACACCAGGAAAGTACCAATTCAATCAAGGCCTCTATTAATACCAGCTGGAGTGGTACTGAGTCACACTCACATACCAGGAAAGTGCCAATTCAATCCAAGCCTCTATTAATACCAGTTGGAGTGGTACTGAGCCCCACTCACCTCACCAGGAAAGAGCCAATTCAATCCAGAACTCTTTTAATACCAGCTGGAGTGGGACTGAGCCCCACTCACACAACAGGAAAGAGCCAATTCGATCCAGATTTCTTTTAATACCAGCTGGAGTGGGACTGAGCCCCACTCACACACCATGAAAGAGCCAATTCAGTCCAGAACTATTTTAATACCAGCTGGAGTGGTACTGAGCCGCACTCACACACCAGGAAAGAGCCAAATCAATCCAGATCTCTATAAATACCAGCTATAGTGGTACTGAGTCCCACTCTCACACAGGACAGAGCCAATTCAAACCAGGTTACTATTAATACCAGCTGGAGTGGTACTGAGTCCCACTCACACACAAGGAAACAGGCAATTCTATCCAATCCTCTTTTAATACCAGCTGGAGTGGTACTGATCACCACTCAACCACCAGGAAAGAGCCAATTCAATCCTGTCCTGTATTAATACCAGCTGGAGAGGTACTGAGCCCCACTGACTCACCAGGAAGAAGCCCATTCAATCCAGACCTCTATTAATACCAGCTGGAGTTGTACTGAGCCCCACTCACACACCAGGAAAGAGTCAATTTAAACCAGGCCTCTATTTATACCAGCTGGAGTGGGACTGAGTCCCACTCACCCACCACGAAAGAGTCAATTCAAACCAGGCCTCTACTAATACAAGCTGGAGTGGAACTGAGCCCCACTCACACACCAGCAAAGTGCCAATTCAATCCAGGCCTCTATTAATACGAGCAGGAGTGGAAGTGAGTCCCACATACAGACCGGGAAAGTGCCAATTCAATCCAGGCCTCTATTATTACCAGCTGGAGTGGAACTGAGTCCCACTCACTCACCAGGAATGCGCCAACTCAATCCAGGCCTCTATTAATACCAGCTGGAGTGGTACTGAGCCCCACTCACATCACCAGGAAAGAGCCAATTCAATCCAGAACACTGAATACCATCTGGAATGGGAGTGAGTCCCACTCACACACCAAGATAGAGCCAATTCAATCCAGACCTCTTAATACCAGCTGGAGTGGTACTGAGTCCCACTCACACACCAGTAAAGTGCCAATTGAAAGCAAATTTCTATTATTACCTGCTGGAGTGGTACTGAGTCCCACTCACACAACAGGAAAGTGCCAATTCAAACCATGCCTCTATTAATACCGTCTGGAGTGGTACTGCGCGCCACTCACACAACAGGAAAGAGCAAATTCAATCCAGACCTCTATTAATACCAGCTGGAGTGGTACTGAGTCCCACTCACAAACCAGGAAAGAATCAATTCAAACCTGGCCTCTATTAATACCAGCTGGAGTGGAACTGAGTCCACTCACACACCAGGAAAGTGCCAATTCAATCCAGGCCTCTATTAATACCAGCTGGTGTGGGGCTGAACCCCACTCACGCACCAGAAAAGAGCCAATTCAATCCAGATCTCTTTTAATACCAGCAGGAGAGGGAGTGAGTACCACTCACACACAAGGAGAGAGCCAATTCAATCCAGAACTATTTTAATACCAGCTGGAGTGGGACTGAGTCCCACTCACACACCAGGAAAGAGTCAATTCAAACCAGGCCTCTATTAAAACAAGCTGGAGTGGAACTGAGCCCCACTCACACACCAGGACAGAGCCAATTCAAACCAGGTTACTATTAATACCAGCTGGAGTGGTACTGAGTCCCACTCACACACAAGGAAACAGGCAATTCTATCCAATCCTCTTTTAATACCAGCTGGAGTGGTACTGATCACCACTCAACCACCAGGAAAGAGCCAATTCAATCCTGTCCTGTATTAATACCAGCTGGAGTGGTACTGAGCCCCACTGACTCACCAGGAAGAAGCCCATTCAATCCAGACCTGTATTAATACCAGCTGGAGTTGTACTGAGCCCCACTCACACACCAGGAAAGAGTCAATTTAAACCAGGCCTCTATTTATACCAGCTGGAGTGGGACTGAGTCCCACTCACACACCACGAAAGAGTCAATTCAAACCAGGCCTCTACTAATACAAGCTGGAGTGGAACTGAGCCCCACTCACACACCAGGAAAGTGCCAATTCAATCCAGGCCTCTATTAATGCGAGCAGGAGTGGAACTGAGTCCCAGACACACACCTGAAAAGTGCCAATTCAATCCAGGCCTCTATTATTACCAGCTGGAGTGGAACTGAGTCCCACTCACACACCAGGAATGTGCCAACTCAATCCAGGCCTCTATTAATACCAGCTGGAGTGGTACTGAGCCCCACTCACATCACCAGGAAAGAGCCAATTCAATCCAGAACACTGAATACCATCTGGAATGGGAGTGAGTCCCACTCACACACCAAGAAAGAGTCAATTCAATCCAGACCTCTATTGATACCAGCTGGAGTGGTACTGAGTCCCACTCACACACCAGGAAAGTGCCAATTCAATCCAGGCCTCTATTAATACCGTCTAGAGCGGTACTGCGCGCCACTCACAAACCAGGAAAGAATCAGTTTTAAACCAGGCCTCTATTAATACCAGCTGGAGTGGAACTGAGTCCACTCACACACCAGGAAAGTGCCAATTTAAACCAGGCCTCTATTTATACCAGCTGGAGTGGAACTGAGTCCCACTCACACACCAGGAAAGAGTCAATTCAAACCAGGCCTCTATTAATACAAGCTGGAGTGGAACTGAGCCCCACTCACATACCAGGAAAGTGCCAATTCAATCCAGGCCTCTTTTCATACCATCTGGAGTGGAACTGAGTCCCACTCAGACACCAGGAAAGTACCAATTCAATCAAGGCCTCTATTAATACCAGCTGGAGTGGTACTGAGTCACACTCACATACCAGGAAAGAGCCAATTCAATCCAGATCTCTTTTAATACCAGCAGGAGAGGGAGTGAGTACCACTCACACACAAGGAGAGAGCCAATTCAATCCAGAACTATTTTAATACCAGCTGGAGTGGGACTGAGTCCCACTCACACACCAGGAAAGAGTCAATTCAAACCAGGCCTCTATTAATACAAGCTGGAGTGGAACTGAGCCCCACTCGCAAACCAGGAAAGTGCCAATTCAATCCAGACCTGTATTAATACCAGCTGGAGTTGTACTGAGTCCAACTCACACACCAGGAAAGAGTCAATTCAAACCAGGCCTCTATTAATACAAGCTGGGGTTGTACTGAGCCCCACTCACACACCAGGAAAGAGTCAATTTAAACCACGCCTCTATTTATACCAGCTGGAGTGGAACTGAGCCCCACTCACACACCAGGAAAGAGTCAATTCAAACCAGGCCTCTATTAATACAAGCTGGAGTGGATTTGAGTCCCACTCAGACACCAGGAAAGTACCAATTCAATCAAGGCCTCTATTAATACCAGATGGAGTGGTACTGAGACACACTCACATACCAGGAAAGAGCCAATTCAATCCAGATCTCTTTTAATACCAGCAGGAGAGGGCGTGAGTACCACTCACACACAAGGAGAGAGCCAATTCAATCCAGAACTATTTTAGTACCAGCTGGAGTGGGACTGAGTCCCAAGCACACACCAGGAAACAGTTAATTCAAACCAGGCCTCTATTAATACAGGCTGGAGTGGAACTGAGCCCCACTCACAAACCAGGAAAGTGCCAATTCAATCCAGACATGCATTAATACCAGCTGGAGTTGTACTGAGTCCCACTCACACACCAGAAAAGAGTCAATTCAAACCAGGCCTCTATTAATACAAGCTGGAGTTGCACTGAACCCCACTCACACACCAGGAAAGAGTCAATTTAAACCAGGCCTCTATTTATACCAGCTGGAGTGGAACAGAGCCCCACTCACACACCAGGAAAGAGTCAATTCAAACCAGGCCTCTATTAATACAAGCTGGAGTGGAACTGAGCCCCACTCACACACCAGGAAAGTGCCAATTCAATCCAGGCCTCTATTAATGCGAGCAGGAGTGGAACTGAGTCCCAGACACACACCTGAAAAGTGCCAATTCAATCCAGGCCTCTATTATTACCAGCTGGAGTGGAACTGAGTCCCACTCACACACCAGGAATGTGCCAACTCAATCCAGGCCTCTATTAATACCAGCTGGAGTGGTACTGAGCCCCACTCACATCACCAGGAAAGAGCCAATTCAATCCAGAACACTGAATACCATCTGGAATGGGAGTGAGTCCCACTCACACACCAAGAAAGAGTCAATTCAATCCAGACCTCTATTGATACCAGCTGGAGTGGTACTGAGTCCCACTCACACACCAGTAAAGTGCCAATTGAAAGCAAATTTCTATTATTACCAGCTGGAGTGGTACTGAGTCCCACTCACACACCAGGAAAGTGCCAATTCAATCCAGGCCTCTATTAATACCGTCTAGAGTGGTACTGCGCGCCACTCACAAACCAGGAAAGAATCAATTTTAAACCAGGCCTCTATTAATACCAGCTGGAGTGGAACTGAGTCCACTCACACACCAGGAAAGTGCCAATTTAAACCAGGCCTCTATTTATACCAGCTGGAGTGGAACTGAGTCCCACTCACACACCAGGAAAGAGTCAATTCAAACCAGGCCTCTATTAAAACAAGCTGGAGTGGAACTGAGCCCCACTCACACACCAGGAAAGTGCCAATTCAATCCAGGCCTCTTTTCATACCATCTGGAGTGGAACTGAGTCCCACTCAGACACCAGGAAAGTACCAATTCAATCAAGGCCTCTATTAATACCAGCTGGAGTGGTACTGAGTCACACTCACATACCAGGAAAGAGCCAATTCAATCCAGATCTCTTTTAATACCAGCAGGAGAGGGAGTGAGTACCACTCACACACAAGGAGAGAGCCAATTCAATCCAGAACTATTTTAATACCAGCTGGAGTGGGACTGAGTCCCACTCACACACCAGGAAAGAGTCAATTCAAACCAGGCCTCTATTAATACAAGCTGGAGTGGAACTGAGCCCCACTCGCAAACCAGGAAAGTGCCAATTCAATCCAGACCTGTATTAATACCAGCTGGAGTTGTACTGAGTCCAACTCACACACCAGGAAAGAGTCAATTCAAACCAGGCCTCTATTAATACAAGCTGGGGTTGTACTGAGCCCCACTCACACAACAGGAAAGAGCCAATTCGATCCAGATTTCTTTTAATACCAGCTGGAGTGGTACTGAGCCGCACTCACACACCAGGAAAGAGCCAAATCAATCCAGATCTCTATAAATACCAGCTATAGTGGTACTGAGTCCCACTCTCACACAGGACAGAGCCAATTCAAACCAGGTTACTATTAATACCAGCTGGAGTGGTACTGAGTCCCACTCACACACAAGGAAACAGGCAATTCTATCCAATCCTCTTTTAATACCAGCTGGAGTGGTACTGATCACCACTCAACCACCAGGAAAGAGCCAATTCAATCCTGTCCTGTATTAATACCAGCTGGAGAGGTACTGAGCCCCACTGACTCACCAGGAAGAAGCCCATTCAATCCAGACCTGTATTAATACCAGCTGGAGTTGTACTGAGCCCCACTCACACACCAGGAAAGAGTCTATTGAAACAAGGCCTCTATTTATACCAGCTGGAGTGGGACTGAGTCCCACTCACCCACCACGAAAGAGTCAATTCAAACCACGCCTCTACTAATACAAGCTGGAGTGGAACTGAGCCCCACTCACACACCAGGAAAGTGCCAATTCAATCCAGGCCTCTATTAATACGAGCAGGAGTGGAACTGAGTCCCACACACACACCAGTAAAGTGCCAATTGAAAGCAAATTTCTATTATTACCTGCTGGAGTGGTACTGAGTCCCACACACACACCAGGAAAGTGCCAATTCAATCCAGGCCACTATTATTACCAGCTGGAGTGGAACTGAGTCCCACTCACACACCAGGAATGTGCCAACTCAATCCAGGCCTCTATTAATACCAGCTGGAGTGGTACTGAGCCCCACTCACATCACCAAGAAAGAGTCAATTCAATCCAGACCTCTATTCATACCAGCTGGAGTGGTACTGAGTCCCACTCACACACCAGTATAGTGCCAATTGAAAGCAAATTTCTATTATTACCTGCTGGAGTGGTACTGAGTCCCACTCACACACCAGGAAAGTGCCAATTCAAACCAGGCCTCTATTAATACCGTCTGGAGTGGTACTGCGCGCCACTCACACAACAGGAAAGAGCAAATTCAATCCAGACCTCTATTAATACCAGCTGGAGTGGTACTGAGGCCCACTCACAAACCAGGAAAGAATCAATTCAAACCAGGCCTCTATTAATACCAGCTGGAGTGGAACTGAGTCCACTCACACACCAGGAAAGTGCCAATTCAATCCAGGCCTCTATTAATACCAGCTGGTGTGGGGCTGAACCCCACTCACGCACCAGGAAAGAGCCAATTCAATCCAGATCTCTTTTAATACCAGCAGGAGAGGGAGTGAGGACCACTCACACACAAGGAGAGAGCCAATTCTATCCAGAACTATTTTCATACCAGCTGGAGTGGGACTGAGTCCCACTCACACACCAGGAAAGAGTCAATTCAAACCAGGCCTCTATTAAAACAAGCTGGAGTGGAACTGAGCCCCACTCACACACCAGGAAAGTGCCAATTCAATCCAGACCTGTATTAATACCAGCTGGAGTTGTACTGAGTCCCACTCACACACCAGGAAAGAGTCAATTCAAACCAGGCCTCTATTAATACAAGCTGGAGTGGAACTGAGCCCCACTCACACACCAGCAAAGTGCCAATTCAATCCAGGCCTCTTTTCATACCATCTGGAGTGGAACTGAGTCCCACTCAGACACCTGGAAAGTACCAATTCAATCGAGGCCTCTATTAATACCAGCTGGAGTGGGACTGAGCCCCACTCACACACCAGGAAGGTGCCAATTCAATCCAGGCCTCTATTAATACCAGCTGGAGTGGTACTGAGCCCCACTCACGTCACCAGGAAAGAGCCAATTCAATCCAGAACACTGAATACCATCTGGAATGGGACTGAGTCCCAGTCACACACAAAGAAAGAGTCAATTCAATCCAGACCTCTATTAATACCAGCTGGAGTGGTACTGAGTCCCACTCACACACCAGTAAAGTGCCAATTGAAAGCAAATTTCTATTATTACCTGCTGGAGTGGTACTGAGTCCCACTCACACACCAGAAAAGTGCCAATTCAAACCAGGCCTCTATTAATACCGTCTGGAGTGGTACTGCGCGCCACTCACACAACAGGAAAGAGCAAATTCAATCCAGACCTCTATTAATACCAGCTGGAGTTGTACTGAGTCCCACTCACAAACCAGGAAAGAATCAATTCAAACCAGGCCTCTATTAATACCAGCTGGAGTGGAACTGAGTCCACTCACACACCAGGAAAGTGCCAATTCAATCCAGGCCTCTATTAATACCAGCTGGTGTGGGGCTGAACCCCACTCGCACCAGGAAAGAGCCAATTCAATCCAGATCTCTTTTAATACCAGCAGGAGAGGGAGTGAGTACCACTCACACACAAGGAGAGAGCCAATTCAATCCAGGCCTCTTTTCATACCATCTGGAGTGGAACTGAGTCCCACTCAGACACCAGGAAAGTACCAATTCAATCGAGGCCTCTATTAATACCAGCTGGAGTGGTACTGAGTCCCACTCGCACACCAGGAAAGAGTCAATTTAAACCAGGCCTCTATTTATACCAGCTGGAGTGGAACTGAGTCTCACTCACACACCAGGAAAGAGTCAATTCAAACCAGGCCTCTATTAATACAAGCTGGAGTGGAACTGAGCCCCACTCACCCACCAGGAAAGTGCCAATTCAATCCAGGCCTCTTTTCATACCATCTGGAGTGGAACTGAGTCCCACTCAGACACCAGGAAAGTACCAATTCAATCAAGGCCTCTATTAATACCAGCTGGAGTGGTACTGAGTCACACACACATACCAGGAAAGAGCCAATTCAATCCAGATCTCTTTTAATACCAGCAGGAGAGGGAGTGAGTACCACTCACACACAAGGAGAGAGCCAATTCAATCCAGAACACTTTTAATACCAGCTGGAGTGGGACTGAGCCCCACTCACACAACAGGAAAGAGCCAATTCGATCCAGATTTCTTTTAATACCAGCTGGAGTGGGACTGAGCCCCACTCACACACCATGAAAGAGCCAATTCAGTCCAGGCCTCTATTAATACGAGCAGGAGTGGAACTGAGTCCCACACACACACCAGGAAAGTGCCAATTCAATCCAGGCCACTATTATTACCAGCTGGAGTGGAACTGAGTCCCACTCACACACCAGGAATGTGCCAACTCAATCCAGGCCTCTATTAATACCAGCTGGAGTGGTACTGAGCCCCACTCACGCACCAGGAAAGAGCCAATTCAATCCAGATCTCTTTTAATACCAGCAGGAGAGGGAGTGAGTACCACTCACACACAAGGAGAGAGCCAATTCTATCCAGAACTATTTTCATACCAGCTGGAGTGGGACTGAGTCCCACTCACACACCAGGAAAGAGTCAATTCAAACCAGGCCTCTATTAAAACAAGCTGGAGTGGTACTGAGCCCCACTCACACACCAGGAAAGTGCCAATTCAATCCAGACCTGTATTAATACCAGCTGGAGTTGTACTGAGTCCCACTCACACACCAGGAAAGAGTCAATTCAAACCAGGCCTCTATTAATACAAGCTGGAGTGGAACTGAGCCCCACTCACACACCAGCAAAGTGCCAATTCAATCCAGGCCTCTTTTCATACCATCTGGAGTGGAACTGAGTCCCACTCAGACACCTGGAAAGTACCAATTCAATCGAGGCCTCTATTAATACCAGCTGGAGTGGGACTGAGCCCCACTCACACACCAGGAAGGTGCCAATTCAATCCAGGCCTCTATTAATACCAGCTGGAGTGGGGCTGAACCCCACTCACGCACCAGGAAAGAGCCAATTCAATCCAGATCTCTTTTAATACCAGCAGGAGAGGGAGTGAGTACCACTCACACACAAGGAGAGAGCCAATTCAATCCATAACTATTTTAATACCAGCTGGAGTGGAACTGAGCCCCACTCACACACCAGGAAAGTGCCAATTCAATCAAGGCCTCTATTAATACCAGCTGGAGTGGTACTGAGTCACACTCACATACCAGGAAAGAGCCAATTCAATCCAGATCTCTTTTAATACCAGCAGGAGAGGGCGTGAGTACCACTCACACACAAGGAGAGAGCCAATTCAATCCAGAACTATTTTAATACCAGCTGGAGTGGGACTGAGTCCCACTCACACACCAGGAAACAGTCAATTCAAACCAGGCCTCTATTAATACAGGCTGGAGTGGAACTGAGCCCAACACACAAACCAGGAAAGTGCCAATTCAATCCAGACCTGTATTAATACCAGCTGGAGTTGTACTGAGTCCCACTCACACACCAGGAAAGAGTCAATTCAAACCAGGCCTCTATTAATACCAGCTGGAGTGGAACTGAGCCCCACTCACACACCAGGAAAGAGTCAATTCAAACCAGGCCTCTATTAATACAAGCTGGAGTGGAACTGAGCCCCACTCACACACCAGTAAAGTGCCAATTCAATGCAGGCCTCTTTTCATACCATCTGGAGTGGAACTGAGTCCCACTCAGACACCAGGAAAGTACCAATTCAATCAAGGCCTCTATTAATACCAGCTGGAGTGGTACTGAGTCACACTCACATACCAGGAAAGTGCCAATTCAATCCAAGCCTCTATTAATACCAGTTGGAGTGGTACTGAGCCCCACTCAGACACCAGGAAAGAGCCAATTCAATCCACAACACTTTTAATACCAGCTGGAGTGGGACTGAGCCCCACTCACACAACAGGAAAGGGCCAATTCGATCCGGATTTCTTTTAATACCAGCTGGAGTGGGACTGAGCCCCACTCACACACCATGAAAGAGCCAATTCAGTCCAGAACTATTTTAATACCAGCTGGAGTGGTACTGAGCCGCACTCACACACCAGGAAAGAGCCAAATCAATCCAGATCTCTATAAATACCAGCTATAGTGGTACTGAGTCCCACTCTCACACAGGACAGAGCCAATTCAAACCAGGTTACTATTAATACCAGCTGGAGTGGTACTGAGTCCCACTCACACACAAGGAAACAGGCAATTCTATCCAATCCTCTTTTAATACCAGCTGGAGTGGTACTGATCACCACTCAACCACCAGGAAAGAGCCAATTCAATCCTGTCCTGTATTAATACCAGCTGGAGAGGTACTGAGCCCCACTGACTCACCAGGAAGAAGCCCATTCAATCCAGACCTGTATTAATACCAGCTGGAGTTGTACTGAGCCCCACTCACACACCAGGAAAGAGTCGATTTAAACAAGGCCTCTATTTATACCAGCTGGAGTGGGACTGAGTCCCACTCACCCACCACGAAAGAGTCAATTCAAACCACGCCTCTACTAATACAAGCTGGAGTGGAACTGAGTCCCACTCACACACCAGGAATGTGCCAACTCAATCCAGGCCTCTATTAATACCAGCTGGAGTGGTACTGAGCCCCACTCACATCACCAAGAAAGAGTCAATTCAATCCAGACCTCTATTCATACCAGCTGGAGTGGTACTGAGTCCCACTCACACACCAGTAAAGTGCCAATTGAAAGCAAATTTCTATTATTACCTGCTGGAGTGGTACTGAGTCCCACTCACACACCAGGAAAGTGCCAATTCAAACCAGGCCTCTATTAATACCGTCTGGAGTGGTACTGCGCGCCACTCACACAACAGGAAAGAGCAAATTCAATCCAGACCTCTATTAATACCAGCTGGAGTGGTACTGAGTCCCACTCACAAACCAGGAAAGAATCAATTCAAACCAGGCCTCTATTAATACCAGCTGGATTGGAACTGAGTCCACTCACACACCAGGAAAGTGCCAATTCAATCCAGGCCTCTATTAATACCAGCTGGTGTGGGGCTGAACCCCACTCACGCACCAGGAAAGAGCCAATTCAATCCAGATCTCTTTTAATACCAGCAGGAGAGGGAGTGAGTACCACTCACACACAAGGAGAGAGCCAATTCTATCCAGAACTATTTTCATACCAGCTGGAGTGGGACTGAGTCCCACTCACACACCAGGAAAGAGTCAATTCAAACCAGGCCTCTATTAAAACAAGCTGGAGTGGAACTGAGCCCCACTCACACACCAGGAAAGTGCCAATTCAATCCAGACCTGTATTAATACCAGCTGGAGTTGTACTGAGTCCCACTCACACACCAGGAAAGAGTCAATTCAAACCAGGCCTCTATTAATACAAGCTGGAGTGGAACTGAGCCCCACTCACACACCAGCAAAGTGCCAATTCAATCCAGGCCTCTTTTCATACCATCTGGAGTGGAACTGAGTCCCACTCAGACACCTGGAAAGTACCAATTCAATCGAGGCCTCTATTAATACCAGCTGGAGTGGGACTGAGCCCCACTCACACACCAGGAAGGTGCCAATTCAATCCAGGCCTCTATTAATACCAGCTGGAGTGGGGCTGAACCCCACTCACGCACCAGGAAAGAGACAATTCAATCCAGATCTCTTTTAATACCAGCAGGAGAGGGAGTGAGTACCACTCACACACAAGGAGAGAGCCAATTCAATCCATAACTATTTTAATACCAGCTGGAGTGGAACTGAGCCCCACTCACACACCAGGAAAGTGCCAATTCAATCAAGGCCTCTATTAATACCAGCTGGAGTGGTACTGAGTCACACTCACATACCAGGAAAGAGCCAATTCAATCCAGATCTCTTTTAATACCAGCAGGAGAGGGCGTGAGTACCACTCACACACAAGGAGAGAGCCAATTCAATCCAGAACTATTTTAATACCAGCTGGAGTGGGACTGAGTCCCACTCACACACCAGGAAACAGTCAATTCAAACCAGGCCTCTATTAATACAGGCTGGAGTGGAACTGAGCCCAACTCACAAACCAGGAAAGTGCCAATTCAATCCAGACCTGTATTAATACCAGCTGGAGTTGTACTGAGTCCCACTCACACACCAGGAAAGAGTCAATTCAAACCAGGCCTCTATTAATACCAGCTGGAGTGGAACTGAGCCCCACTCACACACCAGGAAAGAGTCAATTCAAACCAGGCCTCTATTAATACAAGCTGGAGTGGATCTGAGCCCCACTCACACACCAGGAAAGTGCCAATTCAATGCAGGCCTCTTTTCATACCATCTGGAGTGGAACTGAGTCCCACTCAGACACCAGGAAAGTACCAATTCAATCAAGGCCTCTATTAATACCAGCTGGAGTGGTACTGAGTCACACTCACATACCAGGAAAGTGCCAATTCAATCCAAGCCTCTATTAATACCAGTTGGAGTGGTACTGAGCCCCACTCACGTCACCAGGAAAGAGCCAATTCAATCCACAACACTTTTAATACCAGCTGGAGTGGGACTGAGCCCCACTCACACAACAGGAAAGGGCCAATTCGATCCGGATTTCTTTTAATACCAGCTGGAGTGGGACTGAGCCCCACTCACACACCATGAAAGAGCCAATTCAGTCCAGAACTATTTTAATACCAGCTGGAGTGGTACTGAGCCGCACTCATACCCCAGGAAAGAGCCAAATCAATCCAGATCTCTATAAATACCAGCTATAGTGGTACTGAGTCCCACTCTCACACAGGACAGAGCCAATTCAAACCAGGTTACTATTAATACCAGCTGGAGTGGTACTGAGTCCCACTCACACACAAGGAAACAGGCAATTCTATCCAATCCTCTTTTAATACCAGCTGGAGTGGTACTGATCACCACTCAACCACCAGGAAAGAGCCAATTCAATCCTGTCCTGTATTAATACCTGCTGGAGTGGTACTGAGCCCCACTGACTCACCAGGAAGAAGCCCATTCAATCCAGACCTGTATTAATACCAGCTGGAGTTGTACTGAGCCCCACTCACACACCAGAAAAGAGTCAATTTAAACCAGGCCTCTATTTATACCAGCTGGAGTGGGACTGAGTCCCACTCACGCACCACGAAAGAGTCAATTCAAACCAGGCCTCTACTAATACAAGCTGGAGTGGAACTGAGTCCCACACACACACCAATAAAGTGCCAATTCAATCCAGGCCTCTATTATTACCAGCTGGAGTGGAACTGAGTCCCACTCACACACCAGGAATGTGCCAACTCAATCCAGGCCTCTATTAATACCAGCTGGAGTGGTACTGAGCCCCACTCACGTCACCAGGAAAGAGCCAATTCAATCCAGAACACTGAATACCATCTGGAATGGGAGTGAGTCCCAGTCACACACAAAGAAAGAGTCAATTCAATCCAGACCTCTATTAATACCAGCTGGAGTGGTACTGAGTCCCACTCACACACCAGTAAAGTGCCAATTGAAAGCAAATTTCTATTATTACCTGCTGGAGTGGTACTGAGTCCCACTCACACACCTGAAAAGTGCCAATTCAAACCAGGCCTCTATTAATACCGTCTGGAGTGGTACTTCGCGCCACTCACACAACAGGAAAGAGCAAATTCAATCCAGACCTCTATTAATACCAGCTGGAGTTGTACTGCGTCCCACTCACAAACCAGGAAAGAATCAATTCAAACCAGGCCTCTATTAATACCAGCTGGAGTGGAACTGAGTCCACTCACACACCAGGAAAGTGCCAATTCAATCCAGGCCTCTATTAATACCAGCTGGTGTGGGGCTGAACCCCACTCACGCACCAGGAAAGAGCCAATTCAATCCAGATCTCTTTTAATACCAGCAGGAGAGGGAGTGAGTACCACTCACACACAAGGAGAGAGCCAATTCAATCCAGGCCTCTTTTCATACCATCTGGAGTGGAACTGAGTCCCACTCAGACACCAGGAAAGTACCAATTCAATCGAGGCCTCTATTAATACCAGCTGGAGTGGTACTGAGTCCCACTCGCACACCAGGAAAGAGTCAATTTAAACCAGGCCTCTATTTATACCAGCTGGAGTGGAACTGAGTCTCACTCACACACCAGGAAAGAGTCAATTCAAACCAGGCCTCTATTAATACAAGCTGGAGTGGAACTGAGCCCCACTCACACACCAGGAAAGTGCCAATTCAATCCAGGCCTCTTTTCATACCATCTGGAGTGGAACTGAGTCCCACTCAGACGCCAGGAAAGTACCAATTCAATCAAGGCCTCTATTAATACCAGCTGGAGTGGTACTGAGTCACACACACATACCAGGAAAGAGCCAATTCAATCCAGATCTCTTTTAATACCAGCAGGAGAGGGAGTGAGTACCACTCACACACAAGGAGAGAGCCAATTCAATCCAGAACACTTTTAATACCAGCTGGAGTGGGACTGAGCCCCACTCACACTACAGGAAAGAGCCAATTCGATCCAGATTTCTTTTAATACCAGCTGGAGTGGGACTGAGCCCCACTCACACACCATGAAAGAGCCAATTCAGTCCAGAACTATTTTAATACCAGCTGGAGTGGTACTGAGCCCCACTCACACACCAGGAAAGAGCCAAATCAATCCAGATCTCTATAAATACCAGCTATAGTGGTACTGAGTCCCACTCTCACGCAGGACAGAGCCAATTCAAACCAGGTTACTATTAATACCAGCTGGAGTGGTACTGAGTCCCACTCACACACAAGGAAACAGGCAATTCTATCCAATCCTCTTTTAATACCAGCTGGAGTGGTACTGATCACCACTCAACCACCAGGAAAGAGCCAATTCAATCCTGTCCTGTACTAATACCAGCTGGAGTGGTACTGAGCCCCACTGATTCACCAGGAAGAAGCCCATTCAATCCAGAACTGTATTAATACCAGCTGGAGTTGTACTGAGCCCCACTCACACACCAGGAAAGATTCAATTTAAACCAGGCCTCTATTTATACCAGCTGGAGTGCGACTGAGTCCCACTCACACACCACGAAAGAGTCAATTCAAACCAGGCCTCTACTAATACAAGCTGGAGTGGAACTGAGCCCCACTCACACACCAGAAAAGTGCCAATTCAATCCAGGCCTCTATTAATACGAGCAGGAGTGGAACTGAGTCCCACACACGCAACTGGAAAGTGCCAATTCAATCCAGGCCTCTATTATTACCAGCTGGAGTGGAAGTGAGTCCCACTCACACACCAGGAATGTGCCAACTCAATCCAGGCCTCTATTAATACCAGCTGGAGTGGTACTGAGCCCCACTCACATCACCAGGAAAGAGCCAATTCAATCCAGAACACTGAGTACCATCTGGAATGGGAGTGAGTACCAGTCACACACAAGAAAGAGTCAATTCAATCCAGACCTCTATTAATACCAGCTGGAGTGGTACTGAGTCCCACTCACACACCAGTAAAGTGCCAATTGAAAGCAAATTTCTATTATTACCTGCTGGAGTGGTACTGAGTCCCACTCACACACCAGGAAAGTGCCAATTCAATCCAGGCCTCTATTAATACCGTGTGCACTGGTACTGCGCGCCACTCACAAAACAGGAAAGAGCAAATTCAATCCAGACCTCTATTAATACCAGCTGGAGTGGTACTGAGTCCCACTCACAAAGCAGGAAAGAATCAATTCAAACCAGGCCTCTATTAATACCAGCTGGAGTGGAACTGAGTCCACTCACACACCAGGAAAGTGCCAATTCAATCCAGGCCTCCATTAATACCAGCTGGAGTGGAGCTGAACCCCACTCACGCAACAGGAAAGAGCCAATTCAATCCAGATCTCTTTTAATACCAGCAGGAGAGGGAGTGAGTACCACTCACACACAAGGAGAGAGCCAATTCAATCCAGAACTATTTTAATACCAGCTGGAGTGGGACTGAGTCCCACTCACACACCAGGAAAGAGTCAATTCAAACCAGGCCCCTATTAATACAAGCTGGAGTGGAACTGAGCCCCACTCACACACCAGGAAAGTGCCAATTCAATCCAGACCTGTATTAATACCAGCTGGAGTTGTACTGAGCCCCACTCACACACCAGGAAAGAGTCAATTTAAACCAGGCCTCTATTTCTACCAGCTGGAGTGGAACTGAGTCCCACTCACACACCAGGAAAGAGTCAATTCAAACCAGGCCTCTATTAATACAAGCTGGAGTGGAACTGAGCCCCACTCACACACCAGGAAAGTGCCGATTCAATCCAGACCTGTATTAATACCAGCTGGAGTTGTACTGAGCCCCACTCACACACCAGGAAAGAGTCAATTTAAACCAGGCCTCTATTTCTACCAGCTGGAGTGGAACTGAGTCCCACTCACACACCAGGAAAGAGTCAATTCAAACCAGGCCTCTATTAATACAAGCTGGAGTGGAACTGAGCCCCACTCACACACCAGGAAAGTGCCGATTCAATCCAGGCCTCTTTTCATGCCATCTGGAGTGGAACTGAGTCCCACTCAGACACCAGGAAAGTACCAATTCAATCAAGGCCTCTATTAATACCAGCTGGAGTGGGACTGAGTCCCACTCACACACCAGGAAAGAGTCAATTCAAACCAGGCCCCTATTAATACAAGCTGGAGTGGTACTGAGCCCCACTCACATCACCAGGAAAGAGCCAATTCAATCCAGAACTCTGAATACCATCTCGAATGGGAGTGAGTCCCACTCAAATACCAGGAAAGAGCCAATTCAATCCAGAACACTTTTAATACCAGCTGGAGTGGGACTGAGCCCCACTCACACACCAGGAAAGAGCCAATTCGATCCAGAACTATTTTAATACCAGCTGGAGTGTTACTGAGCCGCACTCACACACCAGGAAAGAGATAAAATCAATCCAGATCTCTATAAATACCAGCTATAGTGGTACTGAGTCCCACTCTCACACAGGACAGAGCCAATTCAAACCAGGTTACTATTAATACCAGCTGGAGTGGTACTGAGTCCCACTCACACACAAGGAAAGAGGCAATTCTATCCAATCCTCTTTTAATACCAGCTGGAGTGGTCCTGATCACCACTCAACCACCAGTAAAGAGCCAATTCAATCCTGTCCTGTATTAATACCAGCTCGAGTGGTACTGAGCCCCACTGAATCACCAGGAAGAAGCCAATTCAATCCAGACCTGTATTAATACCAGCTGGAGTTGTACTGAGCCCCACTCACACACCAGGAAATAGTCAATTTAAACCAGGCCTCTATTTATACCAGCTGGAGTGGGACTGAGTCCCACTCACACAACACGAAAGAGTCAATTCAAACCAGGCCTCTACTAATACAAGCTGGATGGAACTGAGCCCCACTCACACACCAGGAAAGTGCCAATTCAATCCAGGCCTCTATTAATACGAGCAGGAGTGGAACTGAGTCCCACACACACACCAGGAAAGTGCCAATTCAATCCAGGCCTCTATTATTACCAGCTGGAGTGGAACTGAGTCCCACTCACACACCAGGAAAGTGCGAACTCAATCCAGGCCTCTATTAATACCAGCTGGAGTGGTACTGAGCCCCACTCACATCACCAGGAAAGAGCCAATTCAATCCAGAACACTGAATACCATCTGGAATGGGAGTGAGTCCCAGTCACACACCAAGAAAGAGTCAATTCAATCCAGACCTCTATTAATACCAGCTGGAGTGGAACTGAGTCCACTCACACACCAGGAAAGTGCCAATTCAATCCAGGCCTCTATTAATACCAGCTGGAGAGGGGCTGAACCCCACTCACGCACCAGGAAAGAGCCAATTCAATCCAGATCTCTTTTAATACGAGCAGGAGAGGGAGTGAGTACCACTCACACACAAGGAGAGAGCCAATTCAATCCAGAACTATTTTAATACCAGCTGGCGTGGGACTGAGTCCCACTCACACACCAGGAAAGTGTAAATTCAAACCAGGCCTCTATTAATACAAGCTGGAGTGGAACTGAGCCCCACTCACACACCAGGAAAGTGCCAATTCAATCCAGACCTGTATTAATACCAGCTGGAGATGTACTGAGTCCCACTCACACACCAGGAAAGAGTCAATTCAAACCATGCCTCTATTAATACAAGCTGGAGTGGAACTGAGCCCCACTCACACACCAGGAAAGTGCCAATTCAATCCAGGCCTCTTTTCATTCCATCTGGAGTGGAACTGAGTCCCACTCAGACACCAGGAAAGTACCAATTCAATCGAGGCCTCTATTAATACCAGCTGGAGTGGTACTGAGTCCCACTCGCACACCAGGAAAGAGGCAATTCAATCCAATCCTCTTTTAATACCAGCTGGAGAGGTACTGATCCCCACTCAACCACCAGGAAAGAGCCAATTCAATCCAATCCTCCATTAATACCAGCTGGAGTGCTACTGAGCCCCGCTCACCCACCAGGAAAGAGCCAATTCAATCCATCCTGAAAAATACCAGCTGGAGTGGTACTGAGCCCCACTGACTCACCAGGAAGAAGCCAAATCAATCCAGACCTCTATTACTACCAGCTGGAGTGGTACTGAGCCCCGCTCACCCACCAGGAAAGAGCCAATTCAATCCAAGTCTCTATTGATAAAAGCCGGAATGGTACTGTGTCCCACTCACACACAAGGAAAGTGTCAGTACAATCCAGGCCTCTATTATTTCCAGCAGGAGTGGTACCGAGTCCCACTCACAGACCAGGAATGTGCCAAATCAATCCAGGCCTCTATTAATACCAGCTGGAGTGGTACCGAGTCCCACTCACAGACCAGGAATGTGCCAATTCAATCCAGCCCTCTATATATACCAGCTGGAGTGGTACTGAGTCCCACACACACACACACACAGGAAAGTGGAATTGAAAGCAAATTTCTATTATTATCAGCTGGAGTGGTACTGAGTCACACTCACACACCGGGAAAGAGTCAATTCAAACCAGGCCTCTATTAATACCAGCTGGAGTGGAAAAAAGTCCCAGTCACACACCATGAAAGAGGAAATTCAAACCAGGTCTCTATTAATACCAGCTGGAGTGGCACTGAATCCCACTCAGACACCAGGAAGAAGCCAATTCAAACCAGGTTTCTCTTAATACCAGCTGGAGTGGTACTCAGTCGAACTCACACACCAGGAAAGAGGCAATTCAATCCAGGTCTCTATTAATACCAGCTGGAGTGGTACTGAGCCCCACTCAGACACCACGAAAGAGTCAATTTAAGCCAGGCCTCTATTTGTACAAGCTGGAGTGGAACTGAGCCCCACTCACACACCAGGAAAGTGCCAATTCAATCCAGGCCTCTATTAATAACAGCAGGAGTGGTACTGAGTCCCACACACACACTAGGAATGTGCCAATTCAATCCAGGCCTCTATTAATAACAGCAGGAGTGGTACTGAGTCCCACACACACACTAGGAATGTGCCAATTCAATCCATGCCTCTATTATTACCAGCTGGAGTGGAACTGAGTCCCACTCACACACCAGGAATGTGCCAACTCAATCCAGGCCTCTTTTCATACCATCTGGAGTGGAACTGAGTCCCACTCAGACACCAGGAAAGTACCAATTCAATCAAGGCCTCTATTAATACCAGCTGGAGTGATACTGAGTCCCACTCACAGACCAGGAAAGTGCCAATTCAATCCAGGCCTCTATTAATTCCAGCTGGAGTGGTACTGAGCCCCACTCACATCACCAGGAAAGAGCCAATTCAATCCAGACCTCTGAATACCATTTGGAATGGGAGTGAGTCCCACTCTCACACCAAGAAAGAGCCAATTCAATCCAGACCTCTTAATACCAGCTGGAGTGGGACTGAGTCCCACTCACACACCAAGAAGGAGTCAATTCAATCCAAACCACTATTAATACCAGCTGGAGTGGTACTGAGTCCAACTGACACACCAGGAAAGAGCCAATTGAAAGCAAATTTCTATTATTACCAGCTGGAGTGGTACTGAGTCCCACTCACACACCAGGAGAGTGCCAATTCAATCCAGGCCTCTATTAATACCAGCTGGAGTGGTACTGAGTCCCACTCACAAACCATGAAAGAGTCAATTCAAACCAGGCCACTATTAATACCAGCTATTGTGGTACTGAGTCCCACTCTCACACAGGACAGAGCCAATTCAAACCAGGTTACAATTAATACCAGCTGGAGTGGTACTGAGTCCCACTCACACACCAGGAATGAGGCAATTCTATCCAATCCTCTTTTAATACCAGCTGGAGTGGTACTGAGCCCCACTGACTCACCAGGAAGAAGCCAATTCAATCCAGATCTGTATTAATACCAGCTGGAGTGGTACTGAGCCCCACTCACACACCAGGAAAGAGTCAATTTAAACCAGGCCTCTATTTATACAAGCTGGAGTGGAACTGAGTCCCACACACACACCAGGAAAGTGCCAATTCAATCCAGTCCTCTATTATTACCAGCTGGAGTGGAACTGAGTCCCACTCACACACCAGGAATGTGCCAACACAATCCAGGCCTCTTTTCATACCATCTGGAGTGGAACTGAGTCCCACTCAGACACCAGGAAAGTACCAATTCAATCAAGGCCTCTATTAATAACAGCTGGAGTGGTACTGAGTCCCACTCACAGACCAGGAAAGTGCCAATTCAATCCAGGCCTCTATTAATACCAGTTGGAGTGGTACTGAGCCCCACTGACATCACCAGGAAAGAGCCAATTCAATCCAGAACTCTTTTAATACCAGCTGGAGTGGGACTGAGCCCCCCTCACACACCAGGAAAGAGCCAATTCAATCCAGATTTCTTTTAATACCAGCTGGAGTGGGACTGAGCCCCAATCACACACGAGGAAAGAGCCAATTCAGTCCAGAACTCTTTTAATACCAGCTGGAGTGGTACTGAGCCCCACTCAACCACCAGTAAAGAGCCAATTCAATCCTGGCCTGTATTAATACCAGCTGTAGTGGTACTGAGCCCCACTGACTCACCAGGAAGAAGCCAATTCAATCCAGACCTGTATTAATACCAGCTGGAGTTGTACTGATCCCCACTCACACACCAGGAAAGACTCAATTTAAACCAGGCCTCTATTTATTCCAGCTGGAGTGGAACTGAGCCCCACTTACACACCAGGAAAGTGCCAGTTCAATCCAGGCCTCTTTTCATACCATCTGGAGTGGAACTGAGTCCCACTCAGACACCAGGAAAGTACCAATTCAATCAAGGCCTCTATTAATACCAGCTGGAGTGGTACTGAGTCCCACTCACATACCAGGAAAGTGCCAATTCAATCCAGGCCTCTATTAATACCAGTTGGAGTGGTACTGAGCCCCACTCACCTCACCAGGAAAGAGCAAATTCAATGCGGAACTCTGAATACCATCTCGAATGGGAGTGAGTCCCTCTCAAACACCAGGAAAGAGCCAATTCAATCCAGAACTCTTTTAATACCAGCTGGAGTGGGACTGAGCCCCACTCACACATCAGGAAAGAGCCAATTCGATCCAGATTTCTTTTAATACCAGCTGGAGTGGGACTGAGCCCCACTCACACACCAGGAAAGAGCCAATTCAGTCCAGAACTCTTTTAATACCAGCTGGAGTGGTACTGAGCCCCACTCACACACCAGGAAAGAGCCAAATCAATCCAGATCTCTATAAATACCAGCTATAGTGGTACTGAGTCCCACTGTCACACAGGACAGAGCCAATTCAATCCAGGTTACTATTAATACCAGCTGGAGTGGTACTGAGTCCCACTCACACACAAGGAAAGAGGCAATTCTATCCAATCCTCTTTTAGTACCAGCTGGAGTGGTACTGATCACCACTCAACCACCAGAAAAGAGCCAATTCAATCCTGTCCTGTATTAATACCAGCTGGAGTGGTACTGAGCCCCACTGATTCACCAGGAAGAAGCCAATTCAATCCAGACCTGTATTAATACCAGCTGGAGTTGTACTGAGTCCCACTCACACAGCGGGAAAGAGTCAATTTAAACCAGGCCTCTATTTATACCAGCTGGAGTGGGACTGAGTCCCACTCACACACCACGAAATAGTCAATTCAAACCAGGCCTCTACTAATACAAGCTGGAGTGGAACTGAGCCCCACTCACACACCAGGAAAGAGTCAATTTAAACCAGGCCTCTATTAATACAAGCTGGAGTGGAACTGAGCCCCACTCACACACCAGGAAAGTGCCAATTCAATCCAGACCTGTATTAATACCAGCTGGAGTTGTACTGAGTCCCACTCACACACCAGGAAAGAGTCAATTCAAACCAGGCCTCTATTAATACAGGCTGGAGTGGAACTGAGACCCACTCAGACACCAGGAAAGTACCAATTCAATCAAGGCCTCTATTAATACCAGCTGGAGTGGTACTGAGTCCCACTCACAGACCAGGAAAGTGCCAATTCAATCCAGTCCTCTATTAATACCAGTTGGAGTGGTACTGAGCCCCACTCACATCACCAGGAAAGAGCCAATTCAATCCAGAACTCTGAATACCATCTCGAATGGGAGTGAGTCCCACTCAAACACCAGGAAACAGCCAAATCAATCCAGATCTCCAAAAATACCAGCTGTAGTTGTACTGAGTCCCACTCTCACACAGGACAGAGCCAGTTCAAACCAGGTTACTATTAATACCAGCTGGAGTGGTACTGAGGCCCACTCACACACCAGGAAAGACGCAATTCTATCCAATCCTCTTTTAATACCAGCTGGAGTGGTACTGATCCCCACTCACCCACCACGAATGAGCCAATTCAATCCAGGCCAGTATTAATACCAGCTGGAGTGGTACTGAGTCCCACTCACACACTAGGAAAGAGGCAATTCAATCCAATCCTCCTTTAATACCAGCTGGAGTGGTACTGATCCCCACTCAACCCCAGGAAAGAGCCAATTCAATCCAGACCTCTATTAATACCAGCTGGAGTGGGACTGAGCCGCATTCACACACCAGGAAAGAGCCAATTCATTCCAGACCTCGATGAATACAAGCTGGAGAGGACTGAGCCTGACTAACACAACAGGAAAGAGCCAATTCAAACCAGGCTTCTAATAATACCAGCTGGAGTGGTATTGAGTCCTACTCACACACCAGCTCAGAGGCAATTCAATCCAAGTCTCTATTGATAAAAGCCAGAGTGGTACTGAGTCCCACTCACACACCAGGAAAGTGCCAATGCAATCCAGGAATCTATTAATCCAAGCTGGAGTGGTACTGAGTCCCATACACACACCAGGAAAGTGCCAATTCAATCCAGGCCTCTATTATTACCAGCTGGAGTAGAGCTGAGTCTCACTCACACACCAGGAAAGTGCCAATTCAATCCAGGCCTCTATTATTACCAGCTGGAGTGGAACTGGGTCCCACTCATACACCAGGAAAGTGCCAAATCAATCCAGGACTCTATTAATACCAGCTGGAGTGGTACCGAGTCCCACTCACAGACCAGGAAAGTGCCAATTCAATCCAGCCCTCTATTAATACCAGCTGGAGTGGTACTGAGCCCCGCTCACCCACCAGGAAAGAGCCAATTCAATCCAAGTCTCTATTGATAAAAGCCGGAATGGTACTGTGTCCCACTCACACACAAGGAAAGTGTCAGTACAATCCAGGCCTCTATTATTTCCAGCAGGAGTGGTACCGAGTCCCACTCACAGACCAGGAATGTGCCAAATCAATCCAGGCCTCTATTAATACCAGCTGGAGTGGTACCGAGTCCCACTCACAGACCAGGAATGTGCCAATTCAATCCAGCCCTCTATATATACCAGCTGGAGTGGTACTGAGTCCCACACACACACACACACAGGAAAGTGGAATTGAAAGCAAATTTCTATTATTATCAGCTGGAGTGGTACTGAGTCACACTCACACACCGGGAAAGAGTCAATTCAAACCAGGCCTCTATTAATACCAGCTGGAGTGGAAAAAAGTCCCAGTCACACACCATGAAAGAGGAAATTCAAACCAGGTCTCTATTAATACCAGCTGGAGTGGCACTGAATCCCACTCAGACACCAGGAAGAAGCCAATTCAAACCAGGTTTCTCTTAATACCAGCTGGAGTGGTACTCAGTCGAACTCACACACCAGGAAAGAGGCAATTCAATCCAGGTCTCTATTAATACCAGCTGGAGTGGTACTGAGCCCCACTCAGACACCACGAAAGAGTCAATTTAAGCCAGGCCTCTATTTGTACAAGCTGGAGTGGAACTGAGCCCCACTCACACACCAGGAAAGTGCCAATTCAATCCAGGCCTCTATTAATAACAGCAGGAGTGGTACTGAGTCCCACACACACACTAGGAATGTGCCAATTCAATCCAGGCCTCTATTAATAACAGCAGGAGTGGTACTGAGTCCCACACACACACTAGGAATGTGCCAATTCAATCCATGCCTCTATTATTACCAGCTGGAGTGGAACTGAGTCCCACTCACACACCAGGAATGTGCCAACTCAATCCAGGCCTCTTTTCATACCATCTGGAGTGGAACTGAGTCCCACTCAGACACCAGGAAAGTACCAATTCAATCAAGGCCTCTATTAATACCAGCTGGAGTGATACTGAGTCCCACTCACAGACCAGGAAAGTGCCAATTCAATCCAGGCCTCTATTAATTCCAGCTGGAGTGGTACTGAGCCCCACTCACATCACCAGGAAAGAGCCAATTCAATCCAGACCTCTGAATACCATTTGGAATGGGAGTGAGTCCCACTCTCACACCAAGAAAGAGCCAATTCAATCCAGACCTCTTAATACCAGCTGGAGTGGGACTGAGTCCCACTCACACACCAAGAAGGAGTCAATTCAATCCAAACCACTATTAATACCAGCTGGAGTGGTACTGAGTCCAACTGACACACCAGGAAAGAGCCAATTGAAAGCAAATTTCTATTATTACCAGCTGGAGTGGTACTGAGTCCCACTCACACACCAGGAGAGTGCCAATTCAATCCAGGCCTCTATTAATACCAGCTGGAGTGGTACTGAGTCCCACTCACAAACCATGAAAGAGTCAATTCAAACCAGGCCACTATTAATACCAGCTATTGTGGTACTGAGTCCCACTCTCACACAGGACAGAGCCAATTCAAACCAGGTTACAATTAATACCAGCTGGAGTGGTACTGAGTCCCACTCACACACCAGGAATGAGGCAATTCTATCCAATCCTCTTTTAATACCAGCTGGAGTGGTACTGAGCCCCACTGACTCACCAGGAAGAAGCCAATTCAATCCAGATCTGTATTAATACCAGCTGGAGTGGTACTGAGCGCCACTCACACACCAGGAAAGAGTCAATTTAAACCAGGCCTCTATTTATACAAGCTGGAGTGGAACTGAGTCCCACACACACACCAGGAAAGTGCCAATTCAATCCAGTCCTCTATTATTACCAGCTGGAGTGGAACTGAGTCCCACTCACACACCAGGAATGTGCCAACACAATCCAGGCCTCTTTTCATACCATCTGGAGTGGAACTGAGTCCCACTCAGACACCAGGAAAGTACCAATTCAATCAAGGCCTCTATTAATAACAGCTGGAGTGGTACTGAGTCCCACTCACAGACCAGGAAAGTGCCAATTCAATCCAGGCCTCTATTAATACCAGTTGGAGTGGTACTGAGCCCCACTGACATCACCAGGAAAGAGCCAATTCAATCCAGAACTCTTTTAATACCAGCTGGAGTGGGACTGAGCCCCCCTCACACACCAGGAAAGAGCCAATTCAATCCAGATTTCTTTTAATACCAGCTGGAGTGGGACTGAGCCCCAATCACACACGAGGAAAGAGCCAATTCAGTCCAGAACTCTTTTAATACCAGCTGGAGTGGTACTGAGCCCCACTCAACCACCAGTAAAGAGCCAATTCAATCCTGGCCTGTATTAATACCAGCTGTAGTGGTACTGAGCCCCACTGACTCACCAGGAAGAAGCCAATTCAATCCAGACCTGTATTAATACCAGCTGGAGTTGTACTGATCCCCACTCACACACCAGGAAAGACTCAATTTAAACCAGGCCTCTATTTATTCCAGCTGGAGTGGAACTGAGCCCCACTTACACACCAGGAAAGTGCCAGTTCAATCCAGGCCTCTTTTCATACCATCTGGAGTGGAACTGAGTCCCACTCAGACACCAGGAAAGTACCAATTCAATCAAGGCCTCTATTAATACCAGCTGGAGTGGTACTGAGTCCCACTCACATACCAGGAAAGTGCCAATTCAATCCAGGCCTCTATTAATACCAGTTGGAGTGGTACTGAGCCCCACTCACCTCACCAGGAAAGAGCAAATTCAATGCGGAACTCTGAATACCATCTCGAATGGGAGTGAGTCCCTCTCAAACACCAGGAAAGAGCCAATTCAATCCAGAACTCTTTTAATACCAGCTGGAGTGGGACTGAGCCCCACTCACACATCAGGAAAGAGCCAATTCGATCCAGATTTCTTTTAATACCAGCTGGAGTGGGACTGAGCCCCACTCACACACCAGGAAAGAGCCAATTCAGTCCAGAACTCTTTTAATACCAGCTGGAGTGGTACTGAGCCCCACTCACACACCAGGAAAGAGCCAAATCAATCCAGATCTCTATAAATACCAGCTATAGTGGAACTGAGTCCCACTGTCACACAGGACAGAGCCAATTCAATCCAGGTTACTATTAATACCAGCTGGAGTGGTACTGAGTCCCACTCACACACAAGGAAAGAGGCAATTCTATCCAATCCTCTTTTAGTACCAGCTGGAGTGGTACTGATCACCACTCAACCACCAGAAAAGAGCCAATTCAATCCTGTCCTGTATTAATACCAGCTGGAGTGGTACTGAGCCCCACTGATTCACCAGGAAGAAGCCAATTCAATCCAGACCTGTATTAATACCAGCTGGAGTTGTACTGAGTCCCACTCACACAGCGGGAAAGAGTCAATTTAAACCAGGCCTCTATTTATACCAGCTGGAGTGGGACTGAGTCCCACTCACACACCACGAAATAGTCAATTCAAACCAGGCCTCTACTAATACAAGCTGGAGTGGAACTGAGCCCCACTCACACACCAGGAAAGTGCCAGTTCAATCCAGGCCTCTTTTCATACCATCTGGAGTGGAACTGAGTCCCACTCAGACACCAGGAAAGTACCAATTCAATCAAGGCCTCTATTAATACCAGCTGGAGTGGTACTGAGTCCCACTCACATACCAGGAAAGTGCCAATTCAATCCAGGCCTCTATTAATACCAGTTGGAGTGGTACTGAGCCCCACTCACCTCACCAGGAAAGAGCAAATTCAATGCGGAACTCTGAATACCATCTCGAATGGGAGTGAGTCCCTCTCAAACACCAGGAAAGAGCCAATTCAATCCAGAACTCTTTTAATACCAGCTGGAGTGGGACTGAGCCCCACTCACACATCAGGAAAGAGCCAATTCGATCCAGATTTCTTTTAATACCAGCTGGAGTGGGACTGAGCCCCACTCACACACCAGGAAAGAGCCAATTCAGTCCAGAACTCTTTTAATACCAGCTGGAGTGGTACTGAGCCCCACTCACACACCAGGAAAGAGCCAAATCAATCCAGATCTCTATAAATACCAGCTATAGTGGTACTGAGTCCCACTGTCACACAGGACAGAGCCAATTCAATCCAGGTTACTATTAATACCAGCTGGAGTGGTACTGAGTCCCACTCACACACAAGGAAAGAGGCAATTCTATCCAATCCTCTTTTAGTACCAGCTGGAGTGGTACTGATCACCACTCAACCACCAGAAAAGAGCCAATTCAATCCTGTCCTGTATTAATACCAGCTGGAGTGGTACTGAGCCCCACTGATTCACCAGGAAGAAGCCAATTCAATCCAGACCTGTATTAATACCAGCTGGAGTTGTACTGAGTCCCACTCACACAGCGGGAAAGAGTCAATTTAAACCAGGCCTCTATTTATACCAGCTGGAGTGGGACTGAGTCCCACTCACACACCACGAAATAGTCAATTCAAACCAGGCCTCTACTAATACAAGCTGGAGTGGAACTGAGCCCCACTCACACACCAGGAAAGTGCCAGTTCAATCCAGGCCTCTTTTCATACCATCTGGAGTGGAACTGAGTCCCACTCAGACACCAGGAAAGTACCAATTCAATCAAGGCCTCTATTAATACCAGCTGGAGTGGTACTGAGTCCCACTCACATACCAGGAAAGTGCCAATTCAATCCAGGCCTCTATTAATACCAGTTGGAGTGGTACTGAGCCCCACTCACCTCACCAGGAAAGAGCAAATTCAATGCGGAACTCTGAATACCATCTCGAATGGGAGTGAGTCCCTCTCAAACACCAGGAAAGAGCCAATTCAATCCAGAACTCTTTTAATACCAGCTGGAGTGGGACTGAGCCCCACTCACACATCAGGAAAGAGCCAATTCGATCCAGATTTCTTTTAATACCAGCTGGAGTGGGACTGAGCCCCACTCACACACCAGGAAAGAGCCAATTCAGTCCAGAACTCTTTTAATACCAGCTGGAGTGGTACTGAGCCCCACTCACACACCAGGAAAGAGCCAAATCAATCCAGATCTCTATAAATACCAGCTATAGTGGTACTGAGTCCCACTGTCACACAGGACAGAGCCAATTCAATCCAGGTTACTATTAATACCAGCTGGAGTGGTACTGAGTCCCACTCACACACAAGGAAAGAGGCAATTCTATCCAATCCTCTTTTAGTACCAGCTGGAGTGGTACTGATCACCACTCAACCACCAGAAAAGAGCCAATTCAATCCTGTCCTGTATTAATACCAGCTGGAGTGGTACTGAGCCCCACTGATTCACCAGGAAGAAGCCAATTCAATCCAGACCTGTATTAATACCAGCTGGAGTTGTACTGAGTCCCACTCACACAGCGGGAAAGAGTCAATTTAAACCAGGCCTCTATTTATACCAGCTGGAGTGGGACTGAGTCCCACTCACACACCACGAAATAGTCAATTCAAACCAGGCCTCTACTAATACAAGCTGGAGTGGAACTGAGCCCCACTCACACACCAGGAAAGTGCCAATTCAATCCAGGCCTCTATTAATACGAGCAGGAGTGGAACTGAGTCCCATACACACACCAGGAAAGTGCCAATTCAATCCAGTTCTCTATTATTACCAGCTGGAGTGGAACTGAGTCCCACTCACAGACCAGGAAAGTGCCAATTCAATCCAGGCCTCTATTAATACCAGTTGGAGTGGTACTGAGCCCCACTGACATCACCAGGAAAGAGCCAATTCAATCCAGAACTCTTTTAATACCAGCTGGAGTGGGACTGAGCCCCCCTCACACACCAGGAAAGAGCCAATTCAATCCAGATTTCTTTTAATACCAGCTGGAGTGGGACTGAGCCCCAATCACACACGAGGAAAGAGCCAATTCAGTCCAGAACTCTTTTAATACCAGCTGGAGTGGTACTGAGCCCCACTCAACCACCAGTAAAGAGCCAATTCAATCCTGGCCTGTATTAATACCAGCTGTAGTGGTACTGAGCCCCACTGACTCACCGGGAAGAAGCCAATTCAATCCAGACCTGTATTAATACCAGCTGGAGTTGTACTGATCCCCACTCACACACCAGGAAAGACTCAATTTAAACCAGGCCTCTATTTATTCCAGCTGGAGTGGAACTGAGCCCCACTTACACACCAGGAAAGTGCCAGTTCAATCCAGGCCTCTTTTCATACCATCTGGAGTGGAACTGAGTCCCACTCAGACACCAGGAAAGTACCAATTCAATCAAGGCCTCTATTAATACCAGCTGGAGTGGTACTGAGTCCCACTCACATACCAGGAAAGTGCCAATTCAATCCAGGCCTCTATTAATACCAGTTGGAGTGGTACTGAGCCCCACTCACCTCACCAGGAAAGAGCAAATTCAATGCGGAACTCTGAATACCATCTCGAATGGGAGTGAGTCCCTCTCAAACACCAGGAAAGAGCCAATTCAATCCAGAACTCTTTTAATACCAGCTGGAGTGGGACTGAGCCCCACTCACACATCAGGAAAGAGCCAATTCGATCCAGATTTCTTTTAATACCAGCTGGAGTGGGACTGAGCCCCACTCACACACCAGGAAAGAGCCAATTCAGTCCAGAACTCTTTTAATACCAGCTGGAGTGGTACTGAGCCCCACTCACACACCAGGAAAGAGCCAAATCAATCCAGATCTCTATAAATACCAGCTATAGTGGTACTGAGTCCCACTGTCACACAGGACAGAGCCAATTCAATCCAGGTTACTATTAATACCAGCTGGAGTGGTACTGAGTCCCACTCACACACAAGGAAAGAGGCAATTCTATCCAATCCTCTTTTAGTACCAGCTGGAGTGGTACTGATCACCACTCAACCACCAGAAAAGAGCCAATTCAATCCTGTCCTGTATTAATACCAGCTGGAGTGGTACTGAGCCCCACTGATTCACCAGGAAGAAGCCAATTCAATCCAGACCTGTATTAATACCAGCTGGAGTTGTACTGAGTCCCACTCACACAGCGGGAAAGAGTCAATTTAAACCAGGCCTCTATTTATACCAGCTGGAGTGGGACTGAGTCCCACTCACACACCACGAAATAGTCAATTCAAACCAGGCCTCTACTAATACAAGCTGGAGTGGAACTGAGCCCCACTCACACACCAGGAAAGTGCCAATTCAATCCAGGCCTCTATTAATACGAGCAGGAGTGGAACTGAGTCCCATACACACACCAGGAAAGTGCCAATTCAATCCAGTTCTCTATTATTACCAGCTGGAGTGGAACTGAGTCCCACTCACACACCAGGAATGTGCCAACTCAATCCAGGCCTCTTTTCAAACCATCTGGAGTGGAACTGAGTCCCACTCAGACACCAGGAAAGTACCAATTCAATCAAGGCCTCTATTAATACCAGCTGGAGTGGGACTGAGTCCCACTCACAGACCAGGAAAGTGCCAATTCAATCCAGGCCTCTATTAATACCAGCTGGAGTGGTACTGAGCCCCACTCACATCACCAGGAAGAGCCAATTCAATCCAGAACTCTGAATACCATCTGGAATGGGAGTGAGTCCCACTCACACAGCAAGAAAGAGTCAATTCAATCCAGACCTCTATTAATACCAGCTGGAGTGGTACTGAGTCCCACTCACACATCAGTAAAGTGCCAATTGAAAGCAAATTTCTATTATTACCAGCTGGAGTGGTACTGAGTCCCACTCACACATCAGGAAAGTGCCAATTCAATCCAGGCCTCTATTAATACCGTCTGGAGTGGTACTGCGCGCCACTCACACAACAGGAAAGAGCAAATTCAATCCAGACCTCTATTAATACCAGCTGGAGTGGTACTGAGTCCCACTCACAAACCAGGAAAGAGTCAATTCAAACCAGGCCTCTATTAACACCAGCTGGAGTGGAACTGAGTCCACTCACACACCAGGAAAGTGCCAATTCAATCCAGGCCTCTATTAATACCAGCTGGAGTGGGACTGAACCCCACTCACGCACCAGGAAAGAGCCAATTCAATCCAGATCTCTTTTAATACCAGCAGGAGAGGGAGTGAGTACCACTCACGCACCAGGAAAGAGCCATTTCAATCCAGAACTATTTTAATACCAGCTGGAGTGGGACTGAGTCCCAGTCACACACCAGGAAAGAGTCAATTCAAATCAGGCCTCTATTAATACAAGCTGGAGTGGAACTGAGCCCCACTCACACACCAGGAAAGTGCCAATTCAATCCAGACCTGTATTAATACCAGCTGGAGTTGTACTGAGTCCCACTCACACACCAGGAAAGAGTCAATTCAAACCAGGCCTCTATTAATACAGGCTGGAGTGGAACTGAGACCCACTCAGACACCAGGAAAGTACCAATTCAATCAAGGCCTCTATTAATACCAGCTGGAGTGGTACTGAGTCCCACTCACAGACCAGGAAAGTGCCAATTCAATCCAGTCCTCTATTAATACCAGTTGGAGTGGTACTGAGCCCCACTCACATCACCAGGAAAGAGCCAATTCAATCCAGAACTCTGAATACCATCTCGAATGGGAGTGAGTCCCACTCAAACACCAGGAAACAGCCAAATCAATCCAGATCTCCAAAAATACCAGCTGTAGTTGTACTGAGTCCCACTCTCACACAGGACAGAGCCAGTTCAAACCAGGTTACTATTAATACCAGCTGGAGTGGTACTGAGGCCCACTCACACACCAGGAAAGACGCAATTCTATCCAATCCTCTTTTAATACCAGCTGGAGTGGTACTGATCCCCACTCACCCACCACGAATGAGCCAATTCAATCCAGGCCAGTATTAATACCAGCTGGAGTGGTACTGAGTCCCACTCACACACTAGGAAAGAGGCAATTCAATCCAATCCTCCTTTAATACCAGCTGGAGTGGTACTGATCCCCACTCAACCCCAGGAAAGAGCCAATTCAATCCAGACCTCTATTAATACCAGCTGGAGTGGGACTGAGCCGCATTCACACACCAGGAAAGAGCCAATTCATTCCAGACCTCGATGAATACAAGCTGGAGAGGACTGAGCCTGACTAACACAACAGGAAAGAGCCAATTCAAACCAGGCTTCTAATAATACCAGCTGGAGTGGTATTGAGTCCTACTCACACACCAGCTCAGAGGCAATTCAATCCAAGTCTCTATTGATAAAAGCCAGAGTGGTACTGAGTCCCACTCACACACCAGGAAAGTGCCAATGCAATCCAGGAATCTATTAATCCAAGCTGGAGTGGTACTGAGTCCCATACACACACCAGGAAAGTGCCAATTCAATCCAGGCCTCTATTATTACCAGCTGGAGTAGAGCTGAGTCTCACTCACACACCAGGAAAGTGCCAATTCAATCCAGGCCTCTATTATTACCAGCTGGAGTGGAACTGGGTCCCACTCATACACCAGGAAAGTGCCAAATCAATCCAGGACTCTATTAATACCAGCTGGAGTGGTACCGAGTCCCACTCACAGACCAGGAAAGTGCCAATTCAATCCAGCCCTCTATTAATACCAGCTGGAGTGGTACTGAGCCCCACTCACACATCAATAAAGAGTTAATTCAATCCAGACCTATATTAATACCAGCTGGAGTGGTAATGAGTCCCACACACACACCATGAAAGTGCCAATTGAAAGGACATTTCTATTATTATCATCTGGAGTTTTACTGATTCCCACTCACACACCAGGAAAGAGTCAATTCTATCCAGGTCTCTGTGAATACCAGCTGGAGCGGTATTGAGCCCCACTCACACACCAGGAAAGAGGCAATTCAATCCAGGTCTCTATTAATACCAGGTGGAGTGGTACTGAATCCCACTCAGACACCAGGAAAGAGCCAATTCAATACAGAGCTCCATTAATATCAGCTGGAATGGTAGAGTCCCACTCACACACCAGGAAAGAGCCAATTCAATACAGGCCTCGATTAATACCAGCTGGTGTGGTTCTGAGCCCTACTCACACACCAGGAAAGACCCAGCTCAATCCAGGCCTCTATTAATACCTGCTGGAATGGTACTGTGCCCCACACACACACCATGAAAGAGCCAATTCAATCCAGACATCTTAATACCAACTGCAGTGGTACTGAGTCCCACTCACACACCAGGAAAGAGTCAATTCAAACCAGGCCTCTATCAATACAAGCTGGAGTGGAACTGAGCCCCACTCACACACCAGGAAAGTGCCAATTTAATCCAGGCCTCTATTATTACCAGCTGGAGTGGAACTGAGTCCCACTCACACACCAGGAATGTGCCAACTCAATCCAGGCCTCTTTTCATACCATCTGGAGTGGAACTGAGACCCACTCAGACACCAGGCAAGTACCAATTCAATCAAGGCCTCTATTAATACCAGCTGGAGTGGTACTGAGTCCCACTCACAGAACAGGAAAGTGCCAATTCAATCCAGGCCTCGATTAATACCAGCTGGAGTGGTACTGAGCCCCACTCACATCACCAGGAAAGAGCCAATTCAATCCAGAACACTGAATACCATCTCGAATGGGAGTGAGTCCCACTCAAACACCAGGAAAGAGCCAATTCAATCCAGAACTCTTTTAATACCAGCTGGAGTGGGACTGAGCCCCACTCACATACCAGGAAAGAGCCAATTCAATCCAGATCTCTTTTAATACCAGCTGGAGTGGGACTGAGCCCCACTCACACACCAGGAAAGAGCCAATTCAGTCCAGAACTCTTTTAATACCAGCTGGAGTGGTACTGAGCCCCACTCACACACCAGGAAAGAGCCAAATCAATCCAGATCTCCATAAATACCAGCTATAGTGGTACTGAGTCCCACTCTCACACAGGACAGAGCCAATTCATACCAGGTTACTATTAATACCAGCTGGAGTGGTACTGAGTCCCACTGACTCACCAGGAAGAAGCCAATTCAATACAGGCCTCTATTAATACCAGCTGGAGTGGTACTGAGTCCCTCTCACATACCGGGAGAGAGCCAATTCAATCCAGGCTTCTATCAACCCCAGCAGGAGTGGTATTGAGTCCCTCTGACACACCAAGAAAGAGCCAATACAATCCATGCCTCTATTAATACCAGCTGGAGTGGGACTGAGCCCCACTCACACACCAAGAAAGAGCCAATTCAATCCAGACATCTTAATACCAGCTGGAGTGGTACTGAGTCCCATACACACACCAGGAAAGTGCCAATTCAATCCAGGCCTCTATTATTACCAGCTGGAGTAGAGCTGAGTCTCACTCACACACCAGGAATGTACCAAGTCATTTCCAGGGCTCTATTAATACCATCTGGAGTGGAACTGAGTCCCACTCATACACCAGGAAAGTGCCAAATCAATCCAGCCCTCTATTAATACCAGCTGGAGTGGTACCGAGTCCCAATCACAGACCAGGAAAGTGCCAATTCAATCCAGCCCTCTATTAATAACAGCTGGAGTGGTACTGAGCCCCACTCACACACCAAGGAAGAGCCAATTCAATCCAGACATCTTAATACCAGCTGGAGTGGTAATGAGTCCAATACACACACCAGGAAAGTGCCAATTCAATCCAGCCCTCTATTAATACCAGCTGGAGTAGTACTGAGCCCCACTCACACACCAAGAAAGAGTCAATTCAATCCAGACCTATATTTATCACAGCAGGAGTGCTACTGAGCCGCATTCACACACCAGGAAAGAGCCAATTCATTCCAGACCTCGATGAATACAAGCTGGACAGGACTGAGCCTGACAAACACAGCAGGAAAGAGCCAATTCAAACCAGGCTTCTATTAATACCAGCTGGAGTGGTACTGAATCCCACTCACACACCAGCTAAGAGGCAATTCAATCCAAGTCTCTATTGATAAAAGGCGGAGTGGTGCTGAGTCCCATACACACACCAGAAAATGCCAATTCAATCCAGGCCTCTATTATTACCAGCTGGAGTAGAACTGAGTCACACTCACACACCAGGAATGTGCCAAGTCATTCCAGGGCTCTATTAATACCATCTGGAGTGGAACTGAGCCCCACTCACACACCAGAAAAGAGTCAATTCAATCCAGATCTCTTTTAATACCAGCTGGAGTGGTACT
The DNA here is from genome assembly GCF_036365525.1 of Heterodontus francisci. Taxonomy (NCBI): domain Eukaryota; kingdom Metazoa; phylum Chordata; class Chondrichthyes; order Heterodontiformes; family Heterodontidae; genus Heterodontus; species Heterodontus francisci. The sequence goes on along the minus strand of NC_090409.1, from coordinate 1,376,891 downwards.
GAGCCCCACTCACACACCAGGAAAGAGACAAATCAATCCAGATCTCCATAAATACCAGCTATAGTGGTACTGAGTCCCACTCTCACACAGGACAGAGCCGATTCATACCAGGTTACTATTAATACCAGCTGGAGTGGTACTGAGTCCCACTCACACACCAGGAAAGAGGCAATTCTATCCAATCCACTTTTAATACCAGCTGGAGTGGCACTGATCCCCACTCACACACCAGGAAAGAGCCAATTCAATCCATGCCTGTATTAATATCAGCTGGAGTGGTACTGAGTCCCACTCACACACCAGGAAAGAGGCAATTCAATCCAATCCTCTTTTAATACCAGCTGGAGTGGTACTGATCCCCACGCAACTACCAGGAAAGAGCCAATTCAATCCTGTCCTGTATTAATACCAGCTGGAGTAGTACTGAGCCCCACTGACTCACCAGGAAGAAGCCAATTAAATACAGGCCTCTATTAATACCAGCTGGAGTGGTAGTGAGTCCCACTCACACACCAGGAGACAGCCAATTCAATCCAGGCTTCTATCAACCCCAGCAGGTGTGGTATTGAGTCCCTCTGACACACCAAGAAAGAGCCAATACAATCCATGCCTCTATTAATACCAGCTGGAGTGGGACTGAGCCCCACTCACACACCAAGAAAGAGCCAATTCAATCCAGACATCTTAATACCAGCTGGAGTGGTACTGAGTCCCATACACACACCAGGAAAGTGCCAATTCAATCCAGGCCTCTATTATTACCAGCTGGAGTAGAGCTGAGTCTCACTCACACGCCAGGAATGTACCAAGTCATTCCAGGGCTCTATTAATACCATCTGGAGTGGAACTGAGTCCCACTCATACACCAGGAAAGTGCCAAATCAATCCAGCCCTCTATTAATACCAGCTGGAGTGGTACCGAGTCCCACTCACAGACCAGGAAAGTGCCAATTCAATCCAGCCCTCTATTAATACCAGCTGGAGTGGTACTGAGCCCCAATCACACACCAAGAAAGAGCCAATTCAATCCAGACATCTTAATACCAGCTGGAGTGGTACTGAGTCCCATACACACGCCAGAAAAGTGCCAATTCAATCCAGGCCTCTATTATTACCAGCTGGAGTAGAGCTGAGTCTCACTCACACATCAGGAATGTACCAAGTCATTCCAGGGCTCTATTAATACCATCTGGAGTGGAACTGAGTCCCACTCATACACCAGGAAAGTGCCAAATCAATCCAGCCCTCTATTAATACCAGCTGGAGTGGTACCGAGTCCCACTCACAGACCAGGAAAGTGCCAATTCAATCCAGCCCACTATTAATAGCAGCTGGAGTGGTACTGAGCCCCACTCGCACACCAAGAAAGAGTCAATTCAATCCAGACCTATATTAATACCAGCTGGAGTGGTACCGAGTCCCACTCACAGACCAGGAAAGTGCCAATTCAATCAAGCCCTCTATTAATACCAGCTGCAGTGGTACTGAGCCCCACTCGCACACCAAGAAAGAGTCAATTCAATCCAGACCTATATTAATACCAGCTGGAGTGGTACTGAGCCGCATTCACACACCAGGAAAGAGCCAATTCATTCCAGACCTCGATGAATACAAGCTGGACAGGACTGAGCCTGACTAACACAGCAGGAAAGAGCCAATTCAAACCAGGCTTCTATTAATACCAGCTGGAGTGGTACTGAATCCCACTCACACACCAGCTTAGAGGCATTCCAATCCAAGTCTCTATTGATAAAAGGCGGAGTGGTGCTGAGTCCCATACACACACCAGACAAGTGCCAATTCAATCCAGGCCTCTATTATTACCAGCTGGAGTAGAACTGAGTCTCACTCACACACCAGGAATGTGCCAAGTCATTCCAGGGCTCTATTAATACCATCTGGAGTGGAACTGGGTCCCACTCATACACCAGGAAAGTGCCAAATCAAACCAGGCCTCTATTAATACCAGCTGGAGTGGTACCGAGTCCCACTCACAGACCAAGAAAGAGCCAATTCAATCCAGACATCTTAATACCAGCTGGAGTGGGACTGAGTCCCACTCACACACCAAGAAAGAGTCAATTCAATCCAGACCTATATTAATACCAGCTGGAGTGGTAATGAGTCCCACACACACACCATGAAAGTGCCAATTGAAAGCGCATTTCTATTATTATCATCTGGAGTGTTACTGAGTCCCACTCACACACCAGGAAAGAGTCAATTCAAACCAGGCCTCTATTAATACCAGCTGGAGTGGAACTGAGTCCCACTCTCACACCAGGAAAGAGGCAATTCAATCCAGGTCTCTATTAATACCAGGTGGAGTGGTACTGAGTCCCACTCTCACACCAGGAAAGAGGCAATTCAATCCAGGTCAATATTAATACCAGGTGGAATGGTACTGAATCCCAATCAGACACCAGGAAAGAGCCAAATCAAACCAGGTTTCTATTAATAGCAGCTGGAGTGATACTCAGTCCAACTCACACACCAGGAAAGAGGCAATTCAATCCAGGTCTCTGTGAATACCAGCTGGAGTGGTATTGAGCCCCACTCACACATCAGGAAAGAGTCAATTTAAACCAGGCCTCTATTTATACCAGCTGGAGTGGAACTGAGTCCCACTCACACACTAGGGATGAGTCAATTCAAACGAGGCCTCTATTAATACAAGCTGGAGTGGAACTGAGACCCACTCACACACCAGGAAAGTGCCAATTCAATCCAGGCCTCCATTAATACCAGCAGGAGTGGTACTGAGTCCCACACAGACACCAGAAAAGTGCCAAGTCGATCCAGGCCTCTATTATTACCAGCTGGAGTGGACCTGAGTCCCACTCACACACCAGGAATGTGCCAACTCAATCCAGGCCTCTTTTCATACCATCTGGAGTGGAACTGAGTCCCACTCAGACACCAGGAAAGTACCAATTCAATCAAGGCCTCTATTAATACCAGCTGGAGTGGTACTAAGTCCCACTCACAGAACAGGAAAGAGCCAATTCAATCCAGAACTCTGAATACCATCTCGAATGGGAGTGAGTCCCTCTCAAACACCAGGAAAGAGCCAATTCAATCCAGAACTCTTTTAATACCAGCTGGAGTGGTACTGAGTCCCACTCACATCACCAGGAAAGAGCCAATTCAATCCAGAACTCTGAATACCATCTCGAATGGGAGTGAGTCCCTCTCAAACATCAGGAAAGAGCCAATTCAATCCAGAACTCTTTTAATACCAGCTGGAGTAGTACTGAGCCCCACTCACACATCAGGAAAGAGCCAATTCAATCCAGATCTCTTTTAATACCAGCTGGAGTGGGACTGAGCCCCACTCACACACCAGGAAAGAGCCAATTCAGTCCAGAACTCTTTTAATACCAGCTGGAGTGGTACTGAGCCCCACTCACACACCAGGTAAAAGAGCCAAATCAATCCAGGTCTCCATAAATACCAGCTATAGTGGTACTGAGTCCCACTCTCACACAGGACAGAGCCAATTCAAACCAGGTTACTATTAATACCAGCTGGAGTGGTACTGAGTCCCACTCACACACACAGGAAAGAGGCAATTCTATCCACTCCTCTTTTAATACCAGCTGGAGTGGCACTGATCCCCACTCACACACCAGGAAAGAGCCAATTCAATCCATGCCTGTATTAATACCAGCTGGAGTGGTACTGAGTCCCACTCACACACCAGGAAAGAGGCAATTCAATCCAATCCTCTTTTAATACCAGCTGGAGTGGTACTGATCCCCACCCAACCACCAGGAAAGAGCCAATTCAATCCTGTCCAGTATTTATACCAGCTGGAGTGGTACTGAGCCGCATTCACACACCAGGAAAGAGCCAATTCATTCCAGACCTCGATGAATACAAGCTGGAGAGGACTGAGCCTGACTAACACAACAGGAAAGAGAAAAATTCAAACCAGGCTTCTATTAATACCAGCTGGAGTGGTACTGAGTCCCACTCACTCACCAGAAAAGTGCCAATCCAATCCAGGCCTCTGTTAGTACCAGCAGGAGTGGTACTGAGTCCCATACACACACCAGAAAAGTGCCAATTCAATCCAGGGCTCTATTAATACAATCTGGAGTGGAACTGGGTCCCACTCATACACCAGGAAAGTGCCAAATCAATCCAGGCCTCTATTAATACCAGCTGGAGTGGTACCGAGTCCCTTTCACAGACCAAGAAAGAGCCAATTCAATCCAGACATCTTAATACCAGCTGGAGTGGGACTGAGTCCCACTCACACAACAAAAAAGTGTCAATTCAATCCAGACCTATATTAATACCAGATGGAGTGGTAATGAGTCCCACACACACACCATGAAGGTGCCAATTGAAAGCACATTTCTATTATTATCATCTGGAGTGTTACTGAGTCCCACTCACACACCAGGAAAGAGTCAATTCAAACCAGGCCTCTATTAATACCAGCTGGAGTGGAACTGAGTCCCACTCTCACACCAGGAAAGAGGCAATTCAATCCAGGTCTCTATTAATACCAGGTGGAGTGGTACTGAGTCCCACTCACACACCAGGAATGTGCCAACTCAATCCAGGCCTCTTTTCATACCATCTGGAGTGGAACTGAGTCCCACTCAGACACCAGGAAAGTGCCAATTCAATCCAGGGCTCTATTAATACCAGCTGGAGAGGTACTGAGCCCCACTCACATCACCAGGAAAGAGCCAATTTAATCCAGACCTCTGAATACCGTCTGGAATGGGAGTGAGTCCCACTCACACACCAAGAAAGAGTCAATTCAATCCAGACCTCTATTAATACCAGCTGGAGTGGTACTGAGTCCCACTCACACACCAGTAAAGTGCCAATTGAAAGAAAATTTCTATTATTACCAGCTGGAGTGGTACTGAGTCCCACTCACACACCAGAAAAGTGCCAATTCAATCCAGACCTCTATTAATACCGTCTGGAGTGGGACTGAGTCCCTCTCACACATCAATAAAGAGTCAATTCAATCCAGACCTATGTTAATACCAGCTGGAGAAGTACTGAGTCCCACACACACACCATGAAAGTGCCAATTGAAAGCACATTTCTGTTATTATCATCTGGAGTGTTACTGAGTCCCACTCACACAACAGGAAAGAGTCAAATCAATCCAGGTCTCTGTGAATACCAGCTGGAGCGGTATTGAGCCCCACTCACACACCAGGAAAGAGGCAATTCAATCCAGGTCTCTATTAATGCCTGGTGGAGTGTTACTGAATCCCACTCAGACAACAGGAAAGAGCCAATTCAAACCAGGTTTCTATTCATACCAGCTGGAGTGGTACTTGTCCAACTCACACACTAGGAAAGAGGCAATTCAATCCAGGTCTCTGTGAATACCAGCTGGAGTGGTATTGAGCCCCACTCACACACCAGGAAAGAGTCAATTCAAACCAGGCCTCTATTAATACAAGCTGGAGTGGAACTGAGCCCCACTCACACACCAGGAAAGTGCCAATTCAATCCAGGCATCTATTATTACCAGCTGGAGTGGAACTGAGTCCCACTCACACACCAGGAATGTGCCAACTCAATCCAAGCCTCTTTTCATACCATCTGGAGTGGAACTGAGTCCCACTCAGACACCAGGAAAGTACCAATTCAATCAAGGCCTCTATTAATACCAGCTGGAGTGGTACTGAGTCCCACTCACAGAACAGGAAAGTGCCAATTCAATCCAGGCCTCGATTAATACCAGCTGGAGTGGTACTGAGCCCCACTCACATCACCAGGAAAGAGCCAATTCAATCCAGAACACTGAATACCATCTCGAATGGGAGTGAGTCCCACTCAAACACCAGGAAAGAGCCAATTCAATCCAGAACTCTTTTAATACCAGCTGGAGTGGGACTGAGCCCCACTCACACACCAGGAAGGAGCCAATTCAATCCAGATCTCTTTTAATACCAGCTGGAGTGGGACTGAGCCCCACTCACACACCAGGAAAGAGCCAATTCAGTCCAGAGCTCTTTTAATACCAGCTGGAGTGGTACTGAGCCCCACTCACACACCAGGAAAGAGCCAAATCAATCCAGATCTCCATAAATACCAGCTATAGTGGTACTGAGTCCCACTCTCACACAGGACAGAGCCAATTCAAACCAGGTTACTATTAATACCAGCTGGAGTGGTACTGAGTCCCACTCACACACCAGGAATGTGCCAACTCAATCCAGGCCTCTTTTCATACCATCTGGAGTGGAACTGAGTCCCACTCAGACACCAGGAAAGTGCCAATTCAATCCAGGGCTCTATTAATACCAGCTGGAGAGGTACTGAGCCCCACTCACATCACCAGGAAAGAGCCAATTCAATCCAGAACTCTGAATACCATCTGGAATGGGAGTGAGTCCCACTCACACACCAAGAAAGAGTCAATTCAATCCAGACCTCTATTAATACCAGCTGGAGTGGTACTGAGTCCCACTCACACACCAGTAAAGTGCCAATTGAAAGAAAATTTCTATTATTACCAGCTGGAGTGGGACTGAGCCCCACTCACACACCAGGAAAGAGCCAATTCAATCCAGATCTGTTTTAATACCAGCTGGAGTGGGACTGAGCCCCACTCACACACCAGGAAAGAGCCAATTCAGTCCAGAACTCTTTTAATACCAGCTGGAGTGGTACTGAGCCCCACTCACACACCAGGAAAGAGCCAAATCAATCCAGATCTCCATAAATACCAGCTATAGTGGTACTGAGTCCCACTCTCACACAGGACAGAGCCGATTCATACCAGGTTACTATTAATACCAGCTGGAGTGGTACTGAGTCCCACTCACACACCAGGAAAGAGGCAATTCTATCCAATCCTCTTTTAATACCAGCTGGAGTGGCACTGATCCCCACTCACCCACCAGGAAAGAGCCAATTCAATCCATGCCTGTATTAATACCAGCTGGAGTAGTACTGAGCCCCACTCACACACCAGGAGAGAGCCAATTCAATCCAGGCTTCTATCAACCCCAGCAGGAGTGGTATTGAGTCCCTCTGACACACCAAGAAAGAGCCAATACAATCCATGCCTCTATTAATACCAGCTGGAGTGGGAATGAGCCCCACTCACACACCAAGAAAGAGCCAATTCAATCCAGACATCTTAATACCAGCTGGAGTGGTACTGAGTCCCATACACACACCAGGAAAGTGCCAATTCAATCCAGGCCTCTATTATTACCAGCTGGAGTGGAGATGAGTCTCACTCACACACCAGGAATGTACCAAGTCATTCCAGGGCTCTATTAATACCATCTGGAGTGGAACTCAGTCCCACTCATACACCAGGAAAGTGCCAAATCAATCCAGCCCTCTATTAATACCAGCTGGAGTGGTACCGAGTCCCACTCACAGACCAGGAAAGTGCCAATTCAATCCAGCCCTCTATTAATACCAGCTGGAGTGGTACTGAGCCCCACTCACACACCAAGAAAGAGCCAATACAATCCAGACATCTTAATACCAGCTGGAGTGGGACTGAGTCCCACTCACACACCAAGAAAGAGTCAATTCAATCCAGACCTATATTAATACCAGCTGGAGTGGTACTGAGCCGCATTCACACACCAGGAAAGAGTCAATTCAAACCAGGCCTCTATTAATACCAGCTGGAGTGGAACTGAGTCCCACTCTCACACCAGGAAAGAGGCAATTCAATCCAGGTCTCTATTAATACCAGGTGGAGTGGTACTGAGTCCCACTCACACACCAGGAATGTGCCAACTCAATCCAGGCCTCTTTTCATACCATCTGGAGTGGAACTGAGTCCCACTCAGACACCAGGAAAGTGCCAATTCAATCCAGGCCTCTATTAATACCAGCTGGAGAGGTACTGAGCCCCACTCACATCACCAGGAAAGAGCCAATTTAATCCAGAACTCTGAATACCATCTGGAATGGGAGTGAGTCCCACTCACACACCAAGAAAGAGTCAATTCAATCCAGACCTCTATTAATACCAGCTGGAGTGGTACTGAGTCCCACTCACACACCAGTAAAGTGCCAATTGAAAGAAAATTTCTATTATTACCAGCTGGAGTGGTACTGAGTCCCACTCACACACCAGAAAAGTGCCAATTCAATCCAGACCTCTATTAATACCGTCTGGAGTGGGACTGAGTCCCTCTCACACATCAATAAAGAGTCAATTCAATCCAGACCTATGTTAATACCAGCTGGAGAAGTACTGAGTCCCACACACACACCATGAAAGTGCCAATTGAAAGCACATTTCTGTTATTATCATCTGGAGTGTTACTGAGTCCCACTCACACAACAGGAAAGAGTCAAATCAATCCAGGTCTCTGTGAATACCAGCTGGAGCGGTATTGAGCCCCACTCACACACCAGGAAAGAGTCAATTCAAACCAGGCCTCTATTAATACAAGCTGGAGTGGAACTGAGCCCCACTCACACACCAGGAAAGTGCCAATTCAATCCAGGCCTCTATTATTACCAGCTGGAGTGGAACTGAGTCCCACTCACACACCAGGAATGTGCCAACTCAATCCAAGCCTCTTTTCATACCATCTGGAGTGGAACTGAGTCCCACTCAGACACCAGGAAAGTACCAATTCAATCAAGGCCTCTATTAATACCAGCTGGAGTGGTACTGAGTCCCACTCACAGAACAGGAAAGTGCCAATTCAATCCAGGCCTCGATTAATACCAGCTGGAGTGGTACTGAGCCCCACTCACATCACCAGGAAAGAGCCAATTCAATCCAGAACACTGAATACCATCTTGAATGGGAGTGAGTCCCACTCAAACACCAGGAAAGAGCCAATTCAATCCAGAACTCTTTTAATACCAGCTGGAGTGGGACTGAGCCCCACTCACACACCAGGAAGGAGCCAATTCAATCCAGATCTCTTTTAATACCAGCTGGAGTGGGACTGAGCCCCACTCACACACCAGGAAAGAGCCAATTCAGTCCAGAGCTCTTTTAATACCAGCTGGAGTGGTACTGAGCCCCACTCACACACCAGGAAAGAGCCAAATCAATCCAGATCTCCATAAATACCAGCTATAGTGGTACTGAGTCCCACTCTCACACAGGACAGAGCCAATTCAAACCAGGTTACTATTAATACCAGCTGGAGTGGTACTGAGTCCCACTCACACACCAGGAATGTGCCAACTCAATCCAGGCCTCTTTTCATACCATCTGGAGTGGAACTGAGTCCCACTCAGACACCAGGAAAGTGCCAATTCAATCCAGGGCTCTATTAATACCAGCTGGAGAGGTACTGAGCCCCACTCACATCACCAGGAAAGAGCCAATTCAATCCAGAACTCTGAATACCATCTGGAATGGGAGTGAGTCCCACTCACACACCAAGAAAGAGTCAATTCAATCCAGACCTCTATTAATACCAGCTGGAGTGGTACTGAGTCCCACTCACACACCAGTAAAGTGCCAATTGAAAGAAAATTTCTATTATTACCAGCTGGAGTGGGACTGAGCCCCACTCACACACCAGGAAAGAGCCAATTCAATCCAGATCTGTTTTAATACCAGCTGGAGTGGGACTGAGCCCCACTCACACACCAGGAAAGAGCCAATTCAGTCCAGAACTCTTTTAATACCAGCTGGAGTGGTACTGAGCCCCACTCACACACCAGGAAAGAGCCAAATCAATCCAGATCTCCATAAATACCAGCTATAGTGGTACTGAGTCCCACTCTCACACAGGACAGAGCCGATTCATACCAGGTTACTATTAATACCAGCTGGAGTGGTACTGAGTCCCACTCACACACCAGGAAAGAGGCAATTCTATCCAATCCTCTTTTAATACCAGCTGGAGTGGCACTGATCCCCACTCACCCACCAGGAAAGAGCCAATTCAATCCATGCCTGTATTAATACCAGCTGGAGTAGTACTGAGCCCCACTCACACACCAGGAGAGAGCCAATTCAATCCAGGCTTCTATCAACCCCAGCAGGAGTGGTATTGAGTCCCTCTGACACACCAAGAAAGAGCCAATACAATCCATGCCTCTATTAATACCAGCTGGAGTGGGAATGAGCCCCACTCACACACCAAGAAAGAGCCAATTCAATCCAGACATCTTAATACCAGCTGGAGTGGTACTGAGTCCCATACACACACCAGGAAAGTGCCAATTCAATCCAGGCCTCTATTATTACCAGCTGGAGTGGAGATGAGTCTCACTCACACACCAGGAATGTACCAAGTCATTCCAGGGCTCTATTAATACCATCTGGAGTGGAACTCAGTCCCACTCATACACCAGGAAAGTGCCAAATCAATCCAGCCCTCTATTAATACCAGCTGGAGTGGTACCGAGTCCCACTCACAGACCAGGAAAGTGCCAATTCAATCCAGCCCTCTATTAATACCAGCTGGAGTGGTACTGAGCCCCACTCACACACCAAGAAAGAGCCAATACAATCCAGACATCTTAATACCAGCTGGAGTGGGACTGAGTCCCACTCACACACCAAGAAAGAGTCAATTCAATCCAGACCTATATTAATACCAGCTGGAATGGTACTGAGCCGCATTCACACACCAGGAAAGAGTCAATTCAAACCAGGCCTCTATTAATACCAGCTGGAGTGGAACTGAGTCCCACTCTCACACCAGGAAAGAGGCAATTCAATCCAGGTCTCTATTAATACCAGGTGGAGTGGTACTGAGTCCCACTCACACACCAGGAATGTGCCAACTCAATCCAGGCCTCTTTTCATACCATCTGGAGTGGAACTGAGTCCCACTCAGACACCAGGAAAGTGCCAATTCAATCCAGGGCTCTATTAATACCAGCTGGAGAGGTACTGAGCCCCACTCACATCACCAGGAAAGAGCCAATTTAATCCAAAACTCTGAATACCATCTGGAATGGGAGTGAGTCCCACTCACACACCAAGAAAGAGTCAATTCAATCCAGACCTCTATTAATACCAGCTGGAGTGGTACTGAGTCCCACTCACACACCAGTAAAGTGCCAATTGAAAGAAAATTTCTATTATTACCAGCTGGAGTGGTACTGAGTCCCACTCACACACCAGAAAAGTGCCAATTCAATCCAGACCTCTATTAATACCGTCTGGAGTGGGACTGAGTCCCTCTCACACATCAATAAAGAGTCAATTCAATCCAGACCTATGTTAATACCAGCTGGAGAAGTACTGAGTCCCACACACACACCATGAAAGTGCCAATTGAAAGCACATTTCTGTTATTATCATCTGGAGTGTTACTGAGTCCCACTCACACAACAGGAAAGAGTCAAATCAATCCAGGTCTCTGTGAATACCAGCTGGAGCGGTATTGAGCCCCACTCACACACCAGGAAAGAGGCAATTCAATCCAGGTCTCTATTAATGCCTGGTGGAGTGTTACTGAATCCCACTCAGACAACAGGAAAGAGCCAATTCAAACCAGGTTTCTATTCATACCAGCTGGAGTGGTACTTGTCCAACTCACACACTAGGAAAGAGGCAATTCAATCCAGGTCTCTGTGAATACCAGCTGGAGTGGTATTGAGCCCCACTCACACACCAGGAAAGAGTCAATTCAAACCAGGCCTCTATTAATACAAGCTGGAGTGGAACTGAGCCCCACTCACACACCAGGAAAGTGCCAATTCAATCCAGGCCTCTATTATTACCAGCTGGAGTGGAACTGAGTCCCACTCACACACCAGGAATGTGCCAACTCAATCCAAGCCTCTTTTCATACCATCTGGAGTGGAACTGAGTCCCACTCAGACACCAGGAAAGTACCAATTCAATCAAGGCCTCTATTAATACCAGCTGGAGTGGTACTGAGTCCCACTCACAGAACAGGAAAGTGCCAATTCAATCCAGGCCTCGATTAATACCAGCTGGAGTGGTACTGAGCCCCACTCACATCACCAGGAAAGAGCCAATTCAATCCAGAACACTGAATACCATCTCGAATGGGAGTGAGTCCCACTCAAACACCAGGAAAGAGCCAATTCAATCCAGAACTCTTTTAATACCAGCTGGAGTGGGACTGAGCCCCACTCACACACCAGGAAGGAGCCAATTCAATCCAGATCTCTTTTAATACCAGCTGGAGTGGGACTGAGCCCCACTCACACACCAGGAAAGAGCCAATTCAGTCCAGAGCTCTTTTAATACCAGCTGGAGTGGTACTGAGCCCCACTCACACACCAGGAAAGAGCCAAATCAATCCAGATCTCCATAAATACCAGCTATAGTGGTACTGAGTCCCACTCTCACACAGGACAGAGCCAATTCAAACCAGGTTACTATTAATACCAGCTGGAGTGGTACTGAGTCCCACTCACACACCAGGAATGTGCCAACTCAATCCAGGCCTCTTTTCATACCATCTGGAGTGGAACTGAGTCCCACTCAGACACCAGGAAAGTGCCAATTCAATCCAGGGCTCTATTAATACCAGCTGGAGAGGTACTGAGCCCCACTCACATCACCAGGAAAGAGCCAATTCAATCCAGAACTCTGAATACCATCTGGAATGGGAGTGAGTCCCACTCACACACCAAGAAAGAGTCAATTCAATCCAGACCTCTATTAATACCAGCTGGAGTGGTACTGAGTCCCACTCACACACCAGTAAAGTGCCAATTGAAAGAAAATTTCTATTATTACCAGCTGGAGTGGGACTGAGCCCCACTCACACACCAGGAAAGAGCCAATTCAATCCAGATCTGTTTTAATACCAGCTGGAGTGGGACTGAGCCCCACTCACACACCAGGAAAGAGCCAATTCAGTCCAGAACTCTTTTAATACCAGCTGGAGTGGTACTGAGCCCCACTCACACACCAGGAAAGAGCCAAATCAATCCAGATCTCCATAAATACCAGCTATAGTGGTACTGAGTCCCACTCTCACACAGGACAGAGCCGATTCATACCAGGTTACTATTAATACCAGCTGGAGTGGTACTGAGTCCCACTCACACACCAGGAAAGAGGCAATTCTATCCAATCCTCTTTTAATACCAGCTGGAGTGGCACTGATCCCCACTCACCCACCAGGAAAGAGCCAATTCAATCCATGCCTGTATTAATACCAGCTGGAGTAGTACTGAGCCCCACTCACACACCAGGAGAGAGCCAATTCAATCCAGGCTTCTATCAACCCCAGCAGGAGTGGTATTGAGTCCCTCTGACACACCAAGAAAGAGCCAATACAATCCATGCCTCTATTAATACCAGCTGGAGTGGGAATGAGCCCCACTCACACACCAAGAAAGAGCCAATTCAATCCAGACATCTTAATACCAGCTGGAGTGGTACTGAGTCCCATACACACACCAGGAAAGTGCCAATTCAATCCAGGCCTCTATTATTACCAGCTGGAGTGGAGATGAGTCTCACTCACACACCAGGAATGTACCAAGTCATTCCAGGGCTCTATTAATACCATCTGGAGTGGAACTCAGTCCCACTCATACACCAGGAAAGTGCCAAATCAATCCAGCCCTCTATTAATACCAGCTGGAGTGGTACCGAGTCCCACTCACAGACCAGGAAAGTGCCAATTCAATCCAGCCCTCTATTAATACCAGCTGGAGTGGTACTGAGCCCCACTCACACACCAAGAAAGAGCCAATACAATCCAGACATCTTAATACCAGCTGGAGTGGGACTGAGTCCCACTCACACACCAAGAAAGAGTCAATTCAATCCAGACCTATATTAATACCAGCTGGAGTGGTACTGAGCCGCATTCACACACCAGGAAAGAGCCAATTCATTCCAGACCTCGATGAATACAAGCTGGAGAGGACTGAGCCTGAATAACACAACAGGAAAGAGCCAATTCAAACCAGGCTTCTATTAATACCAGCTGGAGTGGTACTGAGTCCCACTCACACACCAGCTAAGAGGCAATTCAATCCAAGTCTCTATTGATAAAAGGCGGAGTGGTACTGAGTTCCACTCACTCACCAGAAAAATTGCCAATCCAATCCAGGCCTCTATTAGTACCAGCAGGAGTGGTACTGAGTCCCATACACACACCAGGAAAGTGCCAATTCAATCCAGGCCTCTATTATTACCAGCTGGAGTAGAACTGAGTCTCACTCTCACACCAGGAATGTGCCAAGTCAATCCAGGGCTCTATTAATACAATCTGGAGTGGAACTGGGTCCCACTCATACACCAGGAAAGTGCCAAATCAATCCAGGCCTCTATTAATACCAGCTGGAGTGGTACCGAGTCCCACTCACAGACCAGGAAAGAGTCATTTCAAACCAGGCCTCTATTAATACCAGCTGGAGTGGAACTGAGTCCCACTCTCACACCAGGAAAGAGGAAATTCAATCCAGGTCTCCATTAATACCAGGTGGAGTGGTACTGAGTCCCACGCACACACCAGGAATGTGCCAACTCAATCCAGGGCTCTTTTCATACCATCTGGAGTGGAACTGAGTCCCACTCAGACACCAGGAAAGTACCAATTCAATCAAGGCCTCTATTAACACCAGCTGGAGTGGTACTGAGTCCCACTCACTGACCAGGAAAGTGCCAATTCAATCCAGGGCTCTATTAATACCAGCTGGAGAGGTACTGAGCCCCACTCACATCACCAGGAAAGAGCCAATTCAATCCAGAACTCTGAATACCATCTGGAATGGGAGTGAGTCCCACTCACACACCAAGAAAGAGTCAATTCAATCCAGACCTCTATTAATACCAGCTGGAGTGGTACTGAGTCCCACTCACACACCAGTAAAGTGCCAATTGAAAGAAAATTTCTATTATTACCAGCTGGAGTGGTACTGAGTCCCACTCACACACCAGAAAAGTGCCAATTCAATCCAGACCTCTATTAATACCGTCTGGAGTGGGACTGAGTCCCTCTCACACATCAATAAAGAGTCAATTCAATCCAGACCTATGTTAATACCAGCTGGAGAAGTACTGAGTCCCACACACACACCATGAAAGTGCCAATTGAAAGCACATTTCTATTATTATCATCTGGAGTGTTACTGAGTCCCACTCACACAACAGGAAAGAGTCAAATCAATCCAGGTCTCTGTGAATACCAGCTGGAGCGGTATTGAGCCCCACTCACACACCAGGAAAGAGGCAATTCAATCCAGGTCTCTATTAATGCCTGGTGGAGTGTTACTGAATCCCACTCAGACAACAGGAAAGAGCCAATTCAAACCAGGTTTCTATTCATACCAGCTGGAGTGGTACTTGTCCAACTCACACACTAGGAAAGAGGCAATTCAATCCAGGTCTCTGTGAATACCAGCTGGAGTGGTATTGAGCCCCACTCACACACCAGGAAAGAGTCAATTCAAACCAGGCCTCTATTAATACAAGCTGGAGTGGAACTGAGCCCCACTCACACACCAGGAAAGTGCCAATTCAATCCAGGCCTCTATTATTACCAGCTGGAGTGGAACTGAGTCCCACTCACACACCAGGAATGTGCCAACTCAATCCAAGCCTCTTTTCATACCATCTGGAGTGGAACTGAGTCCCACTCAGACACCAGGAAAGTACCAATTCAATCAAGGCCTCTATTAATACCAGCTGGAGTGGTACTGAGTCCCACTCACAGAACAGGAAAGTGCCAATTCAATCCAGGCCTCGATTAATACCAGCTGGAGTGGTACTGAGCCCCACTCACATCACCAGGAAAGAGCCAATTCAATCCAGAACACTGAATACCATCTCGAATGGGAGTGAGTCCCACTCAAACACCAGGAAAGAGCCAATTCAATCCAGAACTCTTTTAATACCAGCTGGAGTGGGACTGAGCCCCACTCACACACCAGGAAGGAGCCAATTCAATCCAGATCTCTTTTAATACCAGCTGGAGTGGGACTGAGCCCCACTCACACACCAGGAAAGAGCCAATTCAGTCCAGAGCTCTTTTAATACCAGCTGGAGTGGTACTGAGCCCCACTCACACACCAGGAAAGAGCCAAATCAATCCAGATCTCCATAACTACCAGCTATAGTGGTACTGAGTCCCACTCTCACACAGGACAGAGCCAATTCAAACCAGGTTACTATTAATACCAGCTGGAGTGGTACTGAGTCCCACTCACACACCAGGAATGTGCCAACTCAATCCAGGCCTCTTTTCATACCATCTGGAGTGGAACTGAGTCCCACTCAGACACCAGGAAAGTGCCAATTCAATCCAGGGCTCTATTAATACCAGCTGGAGAGGTACTGAGCCCCACTCACATCACCAGGAAAGAGCCAATTCAATCCAGAACTCTGAATACCATCTGGAATGGGAGTGAGTCCCACTCACACACCAAGAAAGAGTCAATTCAATGCAGACCTCTATTAATACCAGCTGGAGTGGTACTGAGTCCCACTCACACACCAGTAAAGTGCCAATTGAAAGAAAATTTCTATTATTACCAGCTGGAGTGGGACTGAGCCCCACTCACACACCAGGAAAGAGCCAATTCAATCCAGATCTGTTTTAATACCAGCTGGAGTGGGACTGAGCCCCACTCACACACCAGGAAAGAGCCAATTCAGTCCAGAACTCTTTTAATACCAGCTGGAGTGGTACTGAGCCCCACTCACACACCAGGAAAGAGCCAAATCAATCCAGATCTCCATAAATACCAGCTATAGTGGTACTGAGTCCCACTCTCACACAGGACAGAGCCGATTCATACCAGGTTACTATTAATACCAGCTGGAGTGGTACTGAGTCCCACTCACACACCAGGAAAGAGGCAATTCTATCCAATCCTCTTTTAATACCAGCTGGAGTGGCACTGATCCCCACTCACCCACCAGGAAAGAGCCAATTCAATCCATGCCTGTATTAATACCAGCTGGAGTAGTACTGAGCCCCACTCACACACCAGGAGAGAGCCAATTCAATCCAGGCTTCTATCAACCCCAGCAGGAGTGGTATTGAGTCCCTCTGACACACCAAGAAAGAGCCAATACAATCCATGCCTCTATTAATACCAGCTGGAGTGGGAATGAGCCCCACTCACACACCAAGAAAGAGCCAATTCAATCCAGACATCTTAATACCAGCTGGAGTGGTACTGAGTCCCATACACACACCAGGAAAGTGCCAATTCAATCCAGGCCTCTATTATTACCAGCTGGAGTGGAGATGAGTCTCACTCACACACCAGGAATGTACCAAGTCATTCCAGGGCTCTATTAATACCATCTGGAGTGGAACTCAGTCCCACTCATACACCAGGAAAGTGCCAAATCAATCCAGCCCTCTATTAATACCAGCTGGAGTGGTACCGAGTCCCACTCACAGACCAGGAAAGTGCCAATTCAATCCAGCCCTCTATTAATACCAGCTGGAGTGGTACTGAGCCCCACTCACACACCAAGAAAGAGCCAATACAATCCAGACATCTTAATACCAGATGGAGTGGGACTGAGTCCCACTCACACACCAAGAAAGAGTCAATTCAAACCAGACCTATATTAATACCAGCTGGAGTGGTACTGAGCCGCATTCACACACCAGGAAAGAGCCAATTCATTCCAGACCTCGATGAATACAAGCTGGAGAGGACTGAGCCTGAATAACACAACAGGAAAGAGCCAATTCAAACCAGGCTTCTATTAATACCAGCTGGAGTGGTACTGAGTCCCACTCACACACCAGCTAAGAGGCAATTCAATCCAAGTCTCTATTGATAAAAGGCGGAGTGGTACTGAGTTCCACTCACTCACCAGAAAAATTGCCAATCCAATCCAGGCCTCTATTAGTACCAGCAGGAGTGGTACTGAGTCCCATACACACACCAGGTGTGCCAATTCAATCCAGGCCTCTATTATTACCAGCTGGAGTAGAACTGAGTCTCACTCTCACACCAGGAATGTGCCAAGTCAATCCAGGGCTCTATTAATACAATCTGGAGTGGAACTGGGTCCCACTCATACACCAGGAAAGTGCCAAATCAATCCAGGCCTCTATTAATACCAGCTGGAGTGGTACCGAGTCCCACTCACAGACCAGGAAAGAGTCATTTCAAACCAGGCCTCTATTAATACCAGCTGGAGTGGAACTGAGTCCCACTCTCACACCAGGAAAGAGGAAATTCAATCCAGGTCTCCATTAATACCAGGTGGAGTGGTACTGAGTCCCACGCACACACCAGGAATGTGCCAACTCAATCCAGGGCTCTTTTCATACCATCTGGAGTGGAACTGAGTCCCACTCAGACACCAGGAAAGTACCAATTCAATCAAGGCCTCTATTAACACCAGCTGGAATGGTACTGAGTCCCACTCACTGACCAGGAAAGTGCCAATTCAATCCAGGGCTCTATTAATACCAGCTGGAGAGGTACTGAGCCCCACTCACATCACCAGGAAAGAGCCAATTCAATCCAGAACTCTGAAGACCATCTGGAATGGGAGTGAGTCCCACTCACACACCAAGAAAGAGTCAATTCAATGCAGACCTCTATTAATACCAGCTGGAGTGGTACTGAGTCCCACTCACACACCAGTAAAGTGCCAATTGAAAGAACATTTCTATTATTACCAGCAGGAGTGGTACTGAGTCCCACTCACACACCGGGAAAGTGCCAATTCAATCCAGGCCTCTATTAATACCGTCTGGAGTGGTACTGCGCGCCACTCACACAACAGGAAAGAGCAAATTCAATCCAGACCTCTATTAATACCAGCTGGAGAAGTACTGTGTCCCACACACACACCATGAAAGTGCCAATTGAAAGCACATTTCTATTATTATCATCTGGGGTGTTACTGATTCCCACTCACACACCAGGAAAGAGTCAATTCAATCCAAGTCTCTATTGATAAAAGGCGGAGTGGTACTGAGTTCCACTCACTCACCAGAAAAGTGCCAATCCAATCCAGTCCTCTATTAATACCAGCTGGAGTGGTACCGAGTCCCACTCACAGACCAAGAAAGAGCCAATTCAATCCAGATCTCTTTTAATACCAGCTGGAGTGGGACTGAGCCCCACTCACACACCATGAAAGAGCCAATTCAGTCCAGAACTCTTTTAATACCAGCTGGAGTGGTACTGAGCCCCACTCACACACCAGGAATGAGCCAAATCAATCCAGATCTCCATAAATACCAGCTATAGTGGTACTGAGTCCCACTCTCACATAGGACAGAGCCAATTCAAACCAGGTTACTATTAATACCAGCTGGAGTTGTACTGAGTCCCACTCACACCAGGAAAGAGGCAATTCTATCCAATCCTCTTTTAATACCAGCTGGAGTGGCACTGATCCCCACTCACCCACCAGGAAAGAGCCAATTCAATCCATGCCTGTATTAATACCAGCTGGAGTGGTACTGAGTCCCACTCACACACCAGGAAAGAGGCAATTCAATCCAATCCTCTTTTAATACCAGCTGGAGTGGTGCTGATCCCCGCTCACCCACCAGGAAAGAGCCAATTCAATCCTGTCCAGTATTTATACCAGCTGGAGTGGTACTGAGCCGCATTCACACACCAGGAAAGAGCCAATTCATTCCAGACCTCGATGAATACAAGCTGGAGAGGACTGAGCCTGACTAACACAACAGGAAAGAGCCAATTCAAACCAGGCTTCTATTAATACCAGCTGGAGTGGTACTGAGTCCCACTCACACACCAGCTAAGAGGCAATACAATCCAAGTCTCTATTGATAAAAGGCGGAGTGGTACTGAGTTCCACTCACTCACCAGAAAAGTGCCAATCCAATCCAGGCATCTATTAGTACCAGCAGGAGTGGTACTGAGTCCCATACACACACCAGGAAAGTGCCAATTCAATCCAGGCCTCTATTATTACCAGCTGGAGTAGAACTGAGTCTCACTCACACACCAGGAATGTGCCAAGTCATTCCAGGGCTCTATTAATACAATCTGGAGTGGAACTGGGTCCCACTCATACACCAGGAAAGTGCCAAATCAATCCAGGCCTCTATTACTACCAGCTGGAGTGGTACCGAGTCCCACTCACAGACCAGGAAAGAGTCAATTCAAACCAGGCCTCTATTAATACCAGCTGGAGTGGAACTGAGTCCCACTCTCACACCAGGAAATAGGCAATTCAATCCAGGTCTCCATTAATACCAGGTGGAGTGGTACTGAGTCCCACGCACACACCAGGAATGTGCCAACTCAATCCAGGCCTCTTTTCATACCATCTGGAGTGGAACTGAGTCCCACTCAGACACCAGGAAAGTACCAATTCAATCAAGGCCTCTATTAACACCAGCTGGAGTGGTACTGAGTCCCACTCACAGACCAGGAAAGTGGCAATTCAATCCAGGGCTCTATTAATACCAGCTGGAGAGCTACTGAGCCCCACTCACATCACCAGGAAAGAGCCAATTCAATCCAGAACTCTGAATACCATCTGGAATGGGAGTGAGTCCCACTCACACACCAAGAAAGAGTCAATTCAATCCAGACCTCTTTTAATACCAGCTGGAGTGGTACTGAGTCCCACTCACACACCAATAAAGTGCCAATTGAAAGAAAATTTATATTATTACCAGCTGGAGTGGTACTGAGTCCCACTCACACACCGGGAAAGTGCCAATTCAATCCAGGCCTCTATTAATACCGTCAGGAGTGGTACTGCGCGCCACGCACACAACAGGAAAGAGCAAATTCAATCCAGACCTCTATTAATACCAGCTGGAGTGGGAGTGAGTCCCACTCACACATCAATAAAGAGTCAATTCAATCCAGACCTATATTAATACCAGCTGGAGAAGTACTGTGTCCCACACACACACCATGAAAGTGCCAATTGAAAGCACATTTCTATTATTATCATCTGGAGTGTTACTGATTCCCACTCACACACCAAGAAAGAGTCAAATCAATCCAGGTCTCTGTGAATACCAGCTGTAGCGGTATTGAGCCCCACTCACACACCAGGAAAGAGGCAATTCAATCCAGGTCTCTATTAATACCAGGTGGAGTGGTACTGAATCCCACTCAGACAACAGGAAAGAGCCAATTCAAACCAGGTTTCTATTAATACCAGCTGGAGTGGTACTTGTCCAACTCACACACCAGGAAAGAGGCAATTCAATCCAGGTCTCTGTGAATACCAGCTGGAGTGGTATTGAGCCCCACTCACACACCAGGAAAGAGTCAATTTAAACCAGGCCTCTATTTATACCAGCTGGAGTGGAACTGAGTCCCACTCACACACCAGGAAAGAGGCAATTCAATCTAATCCTCTTTTAATACCAGCTGGAGTGGTACAGATCCCCACTCAACCACCAGGAAAGAGCCAGTTCAATCCTGTCCAGTATTTATACCAGCTGGAGTGGTACTGAGCCGCATTCACACACCAGGAAAGAGCCAATTCATTCCAGACCTCGATGAATACAAGCTGGAGAGGACTGAGCCTGACTAACACAACAGGAAAGAGCCAATTCAAACCAGGCTTCTATTAATACCAGCTGGAGTGGTACTGAGTCCCACTCACACACCAGCTAAGAGGCAATTCAATCCAAGTCTCTATTGATAAAAGACGGAGTGGTACTGAGTTCCACTCACTCACCAGAAAAGTGCCAATCCAATCCAGGCCTCTATTATTACCAGCTAAAGTAGAACTGAGTCTCACTCACGCACCAGGAATGTGCCAAGTCATTCCAGGGCTCGATTAATACAATCTGGAGTGGAACTGGATCCCACTCATACACCAGGAAAGTGCCAAATCAATCCAGGCCTCTATTCATACCAGCTGGAGTGGTACCGAGTCCCACTCACACACCAGGAAAGAGCCAATTCAGTCCAGAACTATTTTAATACCAGCTGGAGTGGTACTGAGCCCCACTCACACACCAGGAAAGAACCAAATCAATCCAGATCTTCATAAATACCAGCTATAGTGGTAATGAGTCCCACTCTCACACAGGACAGAGCCAATTCAAACCAGGTTACTATTAATACCAGCTGGAGTTGCACTGAGTCCCACTCACACACCAGGAAAGAGGCAATTCTATCCAATCCTCTTTTAATACCAGCTGGAGTGGCACTGATCCCCACTCACCCACCAGGAAAGAGCCAATTCAATCCATGCCTGTATTAATACCAGCTGGAGTGGTACTGAGTCCCACTCACACACCAGGAAAGAGGCAATTCAATCCAATCCTCTTTTAATACCATCTGGAGTGGTACTGATCCCCACTCAACCACCAGGAAAGAGCCAATTCAATCCTGTCCAGCATTTATACCAGCTGGAGTGGTACTGAGCCGCATTCAAACACCAGGAAAGAGCCAATTCATTCCAGACCTCGATGAATACAAGCTGGAGAGGACTGAGCCTGACTAACACAACAGGAAAGAGCCAATTCAAACCAGGCTTCTATTAATACCAGCTGGAGTGGTACTGAGTCCCACTCACACACCAGCTAAGAGGGAATTCAATCCAAGTCTCTATTGATAAAAGGCGGAGTGGTACTGAGTTCCACTCACTCACCAGAAAAGTGCCAATCCAATCCAGGCCTCTATTATTACCAGCTGGAGTAGAACTGAGTCTCACTCACACACCAGGAATGTGCCGAGTCATTCCAGGGCTCTATTAGTACAATCTGGAGTGGAACTGGGTCCCACTCATACACCAGGAAAGTGCCAAATAAATCCAGGCCTCTATTAATACCAGCTGGAGTGGTACCGAGTCCCACTCACAGACCAAGAAAGAGCCAATTCAATCCAGACATCTTAATACCAGCTGGAGTGGGACTGAGTCCCACTCACACACCAAGAAAGTGTCAATTAAATCCAGACCTATATTAATACCAGCTGGAGTGGTAATGAGTCCCACACACACACCATGAAAGAGTCAATTCAAACCAGGCCTCTATTAATACCAGCTGGAGTGGAACTGAGTCCCACTCTCACACCAGGAAAGAGGCAATTCAATCCAGGTCTCCAATAATACCAGGTGGAGTGGTACTGAGTCCCACTCACACACCAGGAATGTGCCAACTCAATCCAGGCCTCTTTTCATACCATCTGGAGTGGAACTGAGTCCCACTCAGACACCAGGAAAGTACCAATTCAATCAAGGCCTCTATTAACACCAGCTGGAGTGGTACTGAGTCCCACTCACAGACCAGGAAAGTGCCAATTCAATCCAGGGCTCTATTAATACCAGCTGGAGAGGTACTGAGCCCCACTCACATCACCAGGAAAGAGCCAATTCAATCCAGAACTCTGAATACCATCTGGAATGGGAGTGAGTCCCACTCACACACCAGTAAAGTGCCAATTGAAAGAAAATTTCTATTATTACCAGCTGGAGTGGTACTGAGTCCCACTCACACACCGGGAAAGTGCCAATTCAATCCAGGCCTCTATTAATACCGTCTGGAGTGGTACTGCGCGCCACTCACACAACAGGAAAGAGCAAATTCAATCCAGACCTCTATTAATACCAGCTGGAGTGGGAGTGAGTCCCACTCACACATCAATAAAGAGTCAATTCAATCCAGACCTATATTAATACCAGCTGGAGAAGTACTGTGTCCCACACACACACCATGAAAGTGCCAATTGAAAGCACATTTCTATTATTATCATCTGGAGTGTTACTGATTCCCACTCACACACCAGGAAAGAGTCAAATCAATCCAGGTCTCTGTGAATACCAGCTGGAGCGGTATTGAGCCCCACTCACACACCAGGAAAGAGGCAATTCAATCCAGGACTCTATTAATACCAGGTGGAGTGGTACTGAATCCCACTCAGACAACAGGAAAGAGCCAATTCAAACCAGGTTTCTATTAATACCAGCTGGAGTGGTACTTGTCCAACTCACACAGCAGGAAAGAGTCAATTTAAACCAGGCCTCTATTTATACCAGCTGGAGTGGTACCGAGTCCCACTCACAGACCAAGAAAGAGCCAATTCAATCCAGACATCTTAATACCAGCTGGAGTGGTACCGAATCCCACTCACACACCAAGAAAGTGTCAGTTCAATCCAGACCTATATTAATACCAGCTGGAGTGGTAATGAGTCCCACTCACACACCAGGAAAGAGTCAATTCAAACCAGGCCTCTATTAATACAAGCTGGAGTGGAACTGAGCTCCACTCACACATCAGGAATGTGCCAACTCAATCCAGGGCTCTTTTCATACCATCTGGAGTGGAACTGAGTCCCACTCAGACACCAGGCAAGTACCAATTCAATCAAGGCCTCTATTAATACCAGCTGGAGTGGGACTGAGTCCCACTCACAGAACAGGAAAGTGCCAATTCAATCCAGGCCTCGATTAATACCAGCTGGAGTGGTACTGAGCCCCACTCACATCACCAGGAAAGAGCCAATTCAATCCAGAACTCTGAATACCATCTCGAATGGGAGTGAGTCCCACTCAAACACCAGGAAAGAGCCAATTCAATCCAGATCTCTTTTAATACCAGCTGGAGTGGGACTGAGCCCCACTCACACACCAGGAAAGAGCCAATTCAATCCAGATCTCTTTTAATACCAGCTGGAGTGGGACTGAGCCCCACTCACACACCAGGAAAGAGACAATTCAGTCCAGAACTCTTTTAATACCAGCTGGAGTGGTACTGAGCCCCACTCACACACCATGAAAGAGCCAAATCAATCCAGATCTCCATAAATACCAGCTATAGTGGTACTGAGTCCCACTCTCACACAGGACAGAGCCAATTCATACCAGGTTACTATTAATACCAGCTGGAGTGGTACTGAGTCCCACTCACACACCAGGAAAGAGGCAATTCCATCCAATCCACTTTTAATACCAGCTGGAGTGGCACTGATCCCCACTCACCCACCAGGAAAGAGCCAATTCAATCCATGCCTGTATTAATATCAGCTGGAGTGGTACTGAGTCCCACTCACACACCAGGAAAGAGGCAATTCAATCAAATCCTCTTTTAATACCAGCTGGAGTGGTACTGATCCCCACGCAACTACCAGGAAAGAGCCAATTCAATCCTGTCCTGTATTATTACCAGCTGGAGTAGTACTGAGCCCTACTGACTCTCCAGGAAGAAGCCAATTCAATACAGGCCTCTATTAATACCAGCTGGAGTGGTGCTGTGTCCAACTCACTCACCAGGAGAGAGCCAATTCAATCCAGGCTTCTTTCAACCCCAGCAGGAGTGGTATTGAGTCCCTCTGACACACCAAGTAAGAGCCAATACAATCCATGCCTCTATTAATACCAGCTGGAGTGGGACTGAGCCCCACTCACACACCAAGAAAGAGCCAATTCAATCCAGACATCTTAATACCAGCTGGAGTGGTACTGAGTCCCATACACACACCAGGAAAGTGCCAATTCAATCCAGGCCTCTATTATTACCAGCTGGAGTAGAGCTGAGTCTCACTCACACACCAGGAATGTACCAAGTCATTCCAGGGCTCTATTAATACCATGTGGAGTGGAACTGAGTCCCACTCATACACCAGGAAAGTGCCAAATCAATCCAGCCCTCTATTAATACCAGCTGGAGTGGTACCGAGTCCCACTCACAGACCAGGAAAGTGCCAATTCAATCCAGCCCTCTATTAATACCAGCTGGAGTGGTACTGAGCCCCACTCACACACCAAGAAAGAGCCAATGCAACCCAGACATCTTAATACCAGCTGGAGTGGTACTGAGTCCCACTCACAAGTCAAGAAAGAGTCAATTCAATCCAGACCTATATTAATACCAGCTGGAGTGGTACTGAGCCGCATTCACACACCAGGAAAGAGCCAATTCATTCCAGACCTCGATGAATACAAGCTGGACAGGACTGAGCCTGACTAACACAGCAGGAAAGAGCCAATTCAAACCAGGCTTCTATTAATACCAGCTGGAGTGGTACTGAATCCCACTCACACACCAGCTGAGAGGCAATTCAATCCAAGTCTCTATTGATAAAAGGCGGAGTGGTGCTGAGTCCCATACACACACCAAGAAAGAGCCAATTCAATCGAGACATCTTAATACCAGCAGGAGTGGGACTGAGTCCCACTCACACACCAAGAAAGAGTCAATTCAATCCAGACCTATATTAATACCAGCTGGAGTGGTAATGAGTCCCACACAGACACCATGAAAGTGCCAATTGAAAGCACATTTCTATTATTATCATCTGGAGTGTTACTGAGTCCCACTCACACACCAGGAAAGAGTCAATTCAAACCAGGCCTCTATTAATACCAGCTGGAATGGAACTGAGTCCCAATCTCACACCAGGAAAGAGGCAATTCAATCCAGGTCTCTATTAATACCAGGTGGAATGGTACTGAATCCCACTCAGACACCAGGAAAGAGCCAAATCAAACCAGGTTTCTATTAATACCAGCTGGAGTGGTACTCAGTCCAACTCACACACCAGGAAAGAGGCAATTCAATCCAGGTCTCTGTGAATACCTGCTGGAGTGGTATTGAGCCCCACTCACACACCAGGAAAGAGTCAATTTAAACCAGGCCTCTATTTATACCAGCTGGAGTGGAACTGAGTCCCACTCACACACCAGGGAAGAGTCAATTCAAACCAGGCCTCTATTAATACAAGCTGGAGTGGAACTGAGACCCACTCACACACCAGGAAAGTGCCAATTCAATCCAGGCCTCCATTAATACCAGCAGGAGTGGTACTGTGTCCCACACACACACCAGGCAATTGCCAAGTCAATCCAGGCCTCTATTATTACCAACTGGAGTGGACCTGAGTCCCACTCACACACCAGGAATGTGCCAACTCAATCCAGGCCTCTTTTCATACCAGCTGGAGTGGAACTGAGCCCCACTCACAACACCAGTAAAGAGCAAATTCAATCCAGATCTCTGAATACCATCTCGAATGGGAGTGAGTCCCACTCACACACCAGGAAAGAGCCAATTCAGTCCAGAACTCTTTTAATACCAGCT